>NC_081440.1:1188299-1243146 GCF_007210705.1 Tigriopus californicus | reverse complement strand
ATTTTCAAATTCTCTAAAGCTCTTAATAAATAAATAAACTATGACCATTCTACCAAAGTCAAATGACAGGCTATCAAATGATTGAAAAACGGGGAAAATATTTGGAGTGGTTTTTCGGAAACAAATTATTTTCTTTTCTTGTTTAGCCACGTGGGTGGGTGGTGGATTCATCAATGGTTCCGCCGAAGTTGCTTATTCCAGTGGATTGGTTTGGGTACAAGCACCATTTGGATTCGGCTTATCGCTCTTCATCAGTGAGTGGGATGGCGAAATGAAATTATTGAAAAGTTGATGTCGTAGAGGTGCTTATATTCTGCTTTTCTTTAGGCGGCACTTTTTTTGCCAGAAAAATGCGAGAGTCGCGATATGTCACAATGATTGACCCTTTCACTCAAAAGTATGGAAAATGGGGCGCTCTGCAAGCATTTCCCTCCGCCATTTGCGAGATCTTCTGGTCAGCAGCCATCTTGGGTGCCCTAGGTAATTTCAGGAGTTGGTCGTGTTTTTTGTTACACGCATTTTTTATTTGACTGATGTGCTTGGTTTGAAATGGAATTTAACTAAACGAAATTTAAATTTCATTCAGAGGAAGATCCGTCCATTTATAGCAACAGGGGCGCTTTTTGAAAAGATTTGTTCATAAAAATGTACAACATACTTCACAGTTCACTTTCATTATATATTCGCACCCCTTTGTTGCAATTATTTACTGACATCATCTTTTGTTCCTACTTTTGCTTTAGTCCTTCGGTCATATTATCGCAAATTGAATGACTATGAATTTGATTTGAAAGGGAATAAAAACTTAGGAAAATTTGATGTACTTGAATCGCTATTCCAAAAAACGGAAAAAACAATTGCATTTAAATTCCAGACCAATGTACCCAAAAATTCAATCAAAAGTCCAATGCATTAAAGTTTGCAAAAATGCTTTAGAAGTGTGTTTTAAAGTTCACCATATGCGTTTATGAACTACACATGACTACATCACTTCCAGTAAATTCATTCCGCTTGTCCCCTGATTTGGCGAGGAATCCCTTTATTAATTACAGTTTTGTCTAAGAAAATTCCAATCAGACCAAGTGTGCCATGTTGGCTTTTGAATCATTCAGTCTATCTTTCATTAGGCAGTACTCTTCAAGTCATCCTGAAAATTGATACTGTCACTTCAATCATCATCAGCGCTGCCATAGCCGTACTATACACTCTCATGGGAGGGCTGGTGTCTGTCGCCTACACGGACGTATTCCAAATCATATTCATCGCCTTTGGCCTGGTGAGTGTATTGCATTTGATGAATTACCACATCTTGAGGAGAACTGCTTTTGAGCAGCCTTTTGTCGGATGGAATAAGAAATGCATCTTGATGTTTTTAATCCCTGATTTAGGCACTTTCCTTACCATTTGCTGCCACGAGTGAATTCGTCTCCTCCAAGCACTTGGAAGAGGGTGCTGATTACCGAGGTGCCTTGCCCAGTCATTTAGTGGGTGAATGGATTGATTATGCCTTTCTGCTTCTCCTGGGGGGAATTCCTTGGCAATGCTATTTCCAAAGAGTCTTATCGAGTAAGACTTCGACTCGGGCTCAAATGCTTTCGTATGGGGGTGGGTTAATAGCCTTGGTTATGGCTGTTCCTGCCACTCTCTTTGGGGTGGTAGCCAAGGCCACCGATTGGGAAAGAACAGCGTTTGGACACGCCCCCAGCGGTGATGAGAACAAACTAGTCCTGCCATTATGTCTGCAATATCTGTGTCCACCAGTGAGTATGACGTTCAAACTAAGTTATGCACGGCTGTCTCCAATCACATGAATTTCTCCATCTCTTGCTTTCCTCGTCAAATTGATTATGCCCTCTTTTTATCGACTTATTTATAGTGGGTGACCTTTTTTGGCCTTGGAGCGGTGAGTGCTGCAGTGATGTCGTCCACTGATTCATCCATGCTGTCAGCCAGTTCCATGTTGGCTCGAAACGTTTACAAAACCATCTTTAGACCCAAGGTAAGAATCGAGACAACCATTAACTTCAATTGGTAGTTACCGTTTCACCAAAGCATATGTACAAGTGCGTACATAGTCTACCCTTGAAGTCTTGATAGAGGTTGGTAGAGCCTCTTTTGAAAATTGCGACTGCCAAGCTGAAGTGCTTGCATGGAAAGTCACATTGCTTTTCGCAATTCAAAATGAAAAAAACGAGTGATCTCGGTACTTTGAGTGCAGGTAGGGTGTAGTTCTTCTCGGTAACCAGGATATCACACGTGAGGTGGGATTGCTATGAATTTCAAATGACCGTGAGAGCAAAAAATGCCAAGATAAGTAATTAGTCAAAGTACAAAAACTTCATGTTCTTGATGGCATGGTTTTTGGAAAGTTATCCTACATTATCTTACCTTTACCTTTAACTTATTTTTTTTGTTCTAGGCTTCGGAAAAGGAGATTCTGATTGTTTTGTGGTGCTGCATTGTGATCAACGCCTTCATAGCCACAACTATGGCCATCAAATACCAGAGTGTGTACAGTCTCTTGTAAGTATATCTTAAAACTCAAGTTTTTTGATTAAGTAGTAGTTTTAGATTTATTGTTAATTGCTGAAGCCAAGTTTTATGAATCTAAATTGGTGTACGTAAAGCTAATAACATCTTATTCCTTGGGGTCGCCTTGATTGAGCCACATCTCGATTGGAAACGCATTAGCGCAGTATATTTCTGTCAGATGCTACGCAAAAAATCCGTGACCTCAATTTGACTTACCCGGAAACAGTTCTTTCATTCCCAATCAAGTGACCCAGGGGCTTACCCACTTCGATCGACAACATAGCTTAATTGTCGAACGTTTCCACGAATAGGACCGTAGTGGTCTAAAACATGATCCAAGGAGGTTAAAAAAACAATTGCTTATGACCAAAGAAGGACTTCCTTGTGTAAGCAACATAAATTCAAGGAACACAGCTTTCTAAGAACACTTCAAGGAAAGGTTGTCTCTTTGAGCTTCTTGGAAAAAAAAGAACGCGTTCCGGAAGGTTGGAACTGGCATTATTTGATTCATTTTTATCATAACCGCTAATCTGAGAAGTTTCCGTCGACCCCAGCTCTTTTTGCGCTCGGAACTTGCGCACAGCATTGAATATTTGAGTATTTGACATCGCTCGCGAGAATTCCAATAACCAAAGAAATGGCCCCATTTGTCACCCTTCCAAGTCCTTCCTTGTCAACTCGCAATGCAAAGCATCCTGATAAATCACCCCTTTTCGAACCATACTTCTATTTTTAACACCAAGTATAACTCATTTCTTCCAAACCAAAATGTCAGGAGAGGTCCCCATAAAGACGTAATGAACACATTAAATGGGCTTTCAGAAAAACATAGTGAGTGCTATGGATTCATCTACATAGACCCCTAGATTAATCCAATCAATCATTTTTAAAATGATGAATCAACCTTCTGAAAATATGAAAATACAAACAGTACATTCTTCCGATCCCTTAACAAAATTGAATTTGTGCACAATTAAATCAAACATGAAACATTAGGTTGTTTTTACAGAGATAAGGAATAGCTATTTATTCAATAGCTGGGGCTTTCTTTGCGTGTAGTTTAGCAATTTGAGGCTTGAATAAAGTCAATACGGTCAAGACATGTTGACCATTTCATGCCGTCGAGTTTGAACCGAAGAGCGAAGACGTGCCCGAGTTTCTCTTCACACGAGAGGGCATAATGAAATGGTGAACGCATTTTAAGTGTTGACCATATGGGATTTTTGAAACCCAAACTTGAATAGGGCATGTCAAGTGAAGGAAATTCAAGGAAAAATGTTCGCCGGCACCCTGCCTTTGGGCATTTTGCGGAGGGTGAACTAAGACAAACATCACAGTCAATTTGCACCATCCACCCGTTGAATTTTCAATGATCAACTGATTTTGAGTGAGCTGTGTAATGAAACCAAACAAAATGAACAGGTTTGGTGTAATTTGTTGAATGCACTATCAAATTGGTCAATACCACAATGATAATTGCTTGGACAAGGAGGTAAAATGAAATAAATGTCAAGATTCAATGCATGCACAGTGCAGTCTGGCTGGGAATGTTGTCTTTGATTTTACTCCATGGAATAACCTCAGTTGTTCATGAACTCGTTCACTTGACAAGCCCTATATATTACATGTAAAGAGAGACCCGGCAATTGAATAAACATTATTTATTATGAGAACCGGTTTTCAAGGTATGATTTTTACTCAAAACCATTCAAAGCCAATTCTGTTTTTTGGAAATGTTTGTTCTCTTTACTAGTGACCAGAAGCTTGCTTTGCAGCCATTCGTGAACACAGAGCCCTGAAATAAATAGTGTAACTGTGGCGTTTGGTTTCCTTTGTGTGCATAAGAGTAAACATAATACCTTTGAAAACCGGTCCTCATAAAAAAATAGTTGTTTTTTCAATAGTGGTGGCATTCTTTTCATGGAGTTTATAAAAGTGAGGCTTGAAGAAAATTGATAATGTCAGTCAAGGTGTTGACCAATCGACTTCCGACTTCTTGAGATCCAAACTTGAAGAAACTGCATATAACGAACGCCCCCGCTATTGAATGCACAGTTCACTTTTACAAGAACCAGATTCAAAGCATAATTTTCCCTCAAAACCACTTGGAGCCAAATGTGACTTGAGAGAATGTTTATTCTCTTCACGACTGACTAGAATGTAAGTTACCAGTTACTCGTGAACACAACGCCATGAAATAAGATTTCTAATTGTTGCGTTGGTTTCATTTGCGTGCCGGAGAGGGGACATTATACCGCTGAAAACCGGTGCTTGTAAAAGAAAAATATTTAACCGTTATAGTGTTCCAACCGTGAAAAATTGGGTATTATTCTACTCAACGGCATTCTCTTTCCAGTGTGCTGTGCGGAGATTTAGTATATGTTGTGGTTTTCCCTCAGCTGCTTCTAGTTTTGTACTTTGAAGCCTCCAATACATATGGTTCGGTGGTGTCGTTCTTCCTCAGCTTCGTCTTGAGGATCTTGTGTAAGGCCTTTGAGTATGCAGTACATCTAAAGCCCTGAACCCATTATAGCCCTAGCACAATCCAACCAATAATTCTAACAATGCGCTCATGAATAATCCTTTGTTGCTTTGCAAACATTTTCAAGCCTTCATTCAACAAAATGCCGTATCATAGCATCAATTAGAACAGACATACTCATTCAAATCAGATTCAAATTTCAATGGCGGAAGTGTATTACTAACAACAATGCGGCATAACCTCTTTGCAGCTCTCAAAGCAAACCGTTTGAACACTTTTAAAACGGCAATGTAATCGTTGTGGTTCGACCATCCACGAGAATACAATCCCTCGAAACCCTTTGATATCCGTCTGTGCGAGAATCAAGCCAATTCATATACAACCATGGTTTGGGTCACATTATAGGCGGCGACACGTTGCTGGATATTAAACCGGTAATCTCCTTTGGCACCATCTATGGAGAGAACGAAGGCGAAGAGGGCCCAGTTCCGTTCCGAACCATTGTCATGTTGATCTCACTCGTGGTCCATATGGGGCTTAGCTATGGTGCCCACTGGCTGTTCACCAACAAGCCCAAATATCTCTACCTTGACTTCCTCGGATGCTACAAAGTACAGTAAGTTAAATCGACTTGACTTCACGACCTTGGCTAGCGTTCCAAGCCCATTGCTTCAAAGCGAAGTGATCGAGAGAAGATCCAACTCATGTACTATGGTAGGATCTTCTCCCGGTCCAAGCAAGATTCACTTCACTTAAAAGAATTGACCTCTGAATTTTGTTTTTCTCAAATTAATCTATTGACCACATGTGCGCACAAGTGTGCAAACATGAAAGATATGTTAGTTTCGGCCTAAGAATATGAAATATTCGGCCGTATTGTACCTAAGTAGAACAATTTTCCAATCAGTCTTGCGAAGAGAAAGGTATTCTTTTACGCGCAGTTGAAAATTGCTGGATCGGACGAGGCCCGTCAGACAAGCCTTTCTTTCCCTGATTGATTACATTGCCCATGGTTTGGTTCTTCACAGTCGAATTAAATTTGGAGTTTCCTTGATGTTTTTGCTTTTGTTCCATAGCCACATCCATGGTGGGATCGTCCAATCCAGTTCCCGACACTTGATGGGAGAAGAGTCGATTGGTATGGACGAGTACGCCCGAGAGAATCAAAAGAGGCCGCCTACTTACAACCCTGCTTATGATAACAAGACCTTCTACGAATAGGGATGCAGTTATTCGAAGAGTCCCCTGCCAAAGGGCTTTAGTCAGTAGTCCTCTTCTTATATTTGTGAAAGGCGTACAACGGTGGAAAACCAAGATCAAAAATTTGAAATGCATATTTAAAGTCTGGAGAGGTCTGTGCTCTCAATGACATTCCTTGAATTCAATATCATGACTCTACAATAGCAATAAAGCAATGCTGAAAGGATTATTCCAAATGTTGAGATGAAGCGATTATTTCTGATTATCAGGAACTGTTGGAGTCCTGGAGTGGTTTCGATACTAAAATATCTTTAGCTCAAAGATTGCCCATTTTTCTTTACCGTTCGTTCCTTTTCGAAAAGCCATCATTTTGGATTTCAAGTGATCAATAACAAGCTCTTGTTCTTGTTGGCAAGTTCAGAAAAAGACGGGACTATCGGTGAGAAAGAAACAAAAATAAGGGAAACAATTCGGTGAGAAAGAAACAAAAATAAGGGAAACAATGGGGTTGCTTTGAAAAAAAAAGCATCATCCGTGATTCTGATCAACCTACCATTAAACCAAACTCAGGTCGTGGTTTTGCGGATTTCAGCTTCTTCAGTGCGTCACTGTCAAAATTCCTCCTTGTTGCGAGATTGATATGTTATCAGCTTCAATCGATTTCATCACAGATCAAATGTCAAGGGATCGATGTTCCTTCCACGAGACTCTTTGAACCTAGTCTGAGTTCTTGAACTTATTAATGACGATGTTTTCATCAGCCATTCCTACTCCTAAATAGAGCAGATGATGCGTATCAATTTTGTCCAGGAACCCTGCTTTACCATACTCATTTTCCTTAGAGAGAGGATCAAGAGATAAATCCTTCACGGGATAAAAATATTTCTTAGTCTGTCTCAATACTATTGCCCCCGTCTACTTCCTTCTTTACCCAGTTTCTTGCTCGAAATTGGATTAAATCTAATATTGGCTGCTTCTCCTTTCACGTGGGATCCACTTGTACAATCCTAGACTTGACGGACACTTTGAAACCATTTCATCCGCTCCCAAGCATCAACAACATGAAATCAATCTCGGATTTGGACAATTTTCATAAGCATCACATCAACTCTGTATTCAAGGGTTCCCTCGGACTGCCAACTCAAATTGGTTGGTAGACCAAATATTGTATAAAATGGTGGTAATCCCCTTTGGCACCATCTATGGAGAGAACGAAGGCGAAGAGGGCCCAGTAGTGGTACGATTTGCCGAATTATAATCTTTTATCTTAAAAGTATCGGGGATTACATTCCTTGTAGCGCTTAGCAAAGCCCGTGAAAATCCAAACCATCAAAAAGAATACAAGATCCTTGAAACCCCATTGTCATCATCATTGAGAAGTGCTCATTTACGTATGTTTGTCAACATGGAAATCTCAAAACAAGTAAAAGGAATATTAGCGACAGATACTGTGAAGAGGCTTGATCAAATAATGCTTTGGTTTAAGTAACAAATGCAGCGAAATAAGGAAAAACTGTTATTTGCTCAAGAAATAATTGCAGAAAGTTGAGCTTTGTCTGGGGGGTTTCAAAAGAAGAAGAAACTGTGACAGACTAGTGACAACACTGATTGAGTCAGGTGCTTATTGCCAAATGCCAAACCAAGCCTATAATAATTGGTAATATGATAAAAAAAAAAGTTGCTAGACCAGTGAAAATGTGATGTATTTCAGTTATGAGCCACTGTATTGTGCATTTTGCAAGAAGATAGTTCTTTAAGAAAAGAAAAAGATTATATTTGAAGCAATATATTACCTTCCGAGAAAAACTTGAGTGCTTTACTTTGATTTCTTCACCTAGGAATACAATTTCAGGGGACTTACAGTATATTAACCCTTACATATTAATCTTAATTATGATATGTATTTAGCATTAGTTTTCTTTAACAATTTCTGGATAATGTTTGATTCATGATTTTGATGAGATAAAATCCATTGCCAAAAGAAAGAATCCATCAACGAATGGAAAAACTCGGCGAAAATTCAGTTTTTGTTAGGTTGAGTGATGTTTCACCTTGCCCACTTATTTAGAAAAATGGTAGCTCTGTTAAATCTTTGATGTTTTCGAATCAAAACATTTCCTTTTCTGTTTGATGAAAAATAACAAATAAACACAAACGTAATTCTCCTTGAAATCAAAATAGACTAGCAACCGTAGTGTATTAGTTAAGTTTCCGCTTTCCATTGTGTTACCCTTGGTTCAATCTTTGGCCAGCCCATTTCAAGCTTCTCTGTGGTATTTAAATTTTAGCATGAGTTGCTACTTTAACACCTTAAATAAAAGCTCTTGCGGTCGTATCCAATAGTTCGATAAAAATGAATGATGACTATGTAGGCACAGTGCGAATATCTCGTCATTGGGACATCCACCACCAGATGGCAATGTAACTAGTAGATGTGTCATTTGACTCCATAATTAATAGATAAATGAGCTTCAAGCTTGTTGTAGTGGTAACTTCATTGTTTTTTTATTCTTTTTTAAGAAATGAGGTGATGTTTAGGGGCCAGGAAAAGCCCTGATGCCATTCAGGCTTGGGCCTCTCGGCTGAATAGTGAAAGAAATAACTTTCACCTGACAATGGATTTTTTGTGTTATTACAAAGGCATTGTGTAAAACTGCTGTTGAATACGTGGATTGGATGATAATTTCAAGTTTTTTTTTATTTTCTAAGTTAAGATCTTCTAAGATTTAAATTTCTCTTCATACAATTCTATCTTACGATCGGCTGACAAATGGCTTCATGTTAAACATTTTCATAAACCTTTTTATGATATTCGTTGCCCTGCTTCAAAGCTTAGTATAACTGCCAGTCTCTCCTCTTCTGTTGACCACACTAAGTTAGTTTCTGGTAGGAATAGCCAAGATTCTGGTAGCCCTGAACGGAATGAAATTCCGCTCAATAACCTTCAGGTCAACATACTGTACTTGTAGATAATAAAAGTAAAGATAATGAGCAAGTCTCACCTATAAAAGATTTAGGTTTAGTCCCCCAAGATAATGGAAAGTTCAATGAACCCTGTCCAGTTGAAGGTGGTGGGTAAAGCTTTTCAAATGTGTGGTTGGATATTTCGCACTTTTAAGTCTAGAGATAGCAACAAGAATGTTAACTCTGTACAAGTCGATTATTCAGCCACATCTTGGATATGATTCACCGATTTGGGCTCCAATGAGTTCAGCAGGTTTGCAAAAGGTCAAACAAGTCCAAAGATGTTTCACTAGGAACATCACAGGAATGAGAGAGCTCTTGTACTGGGAGAGGTTAGAAAGGTTGGGATTGTACAGTATTCAGAGAAGGTGCAAAAGGTATCTGATACTGTGCGTCTTCAAAAGCATCCATGAGCTTTGTCCCAACCCAGGATTTAGGGTCAATGCTAGTGACCGTAGAAACTTAACGTGCGTTTTTAAGAGCACCTCAAGCCCTCGAGAATCCAGGCTAGTTCGAACAATGAAGTCCACTTCTCTTCTTTCTCGGGCTCCTTCATTGTTTAATTTAAAAAATAGCCATTGGATATATGTTTAAGATACTTTTAGGCAAGTTGTTTAAGGTACAAGACTTTTTAGGAAATAGCGCGATACTTATTTATGACTTTAGCTGTCTACAACAAGTTTTGTTCTCATTGTGAATCTAGTGAGTGACCAGCAGCAAGAGTAGCGACCTGGTAGGAGCAGTATTTCTGTGCTAGTTGGCAGAAAGCAGCAATAAAATAGACCTTGAGTGGCTCTTCTTTCTTTTTTTTGAACCTCCTCTTTTTTTTAATATGAAATAACCTTCTCTAAGCAAACTGGTAAGATCTGGATGGGAAAAAGGCACATGAAATGAAATTTAAACTCTAAAAGATGTTGAATATGAATAGCAAACAGAATGACGATCTTTTTGAGAGCCAAGTATTGAATATCAAAGTTCGGAATCAAAGCTGGTTAGCTTTCATAATTTCATCGTTTTTTTATTGTAATAAAAATATATCTAATATTAGATAATATTTTAAACTATTGTTTTTGTTCCTTAGTGTTGTAACTCTAATTACAATGCCAAAGTTCAAAAATAGAATAGGCAATGTGTCAAGAAATTGTCAAGAATATAATCACTGTAAAGGATAACTATTTCTAGTTCGTAGATGAAAACACATTGGTTATGATTCCTCAAAAAAGTGAGGTAATAGCAAAGGACAATTTCACAACTTGTTAGTCCGCGAAATTTTGAAAGAAAATGTTTCAGCATAACCTTAATTTGGACCAACTTTGTGCATGCTAGGAATCAGAATGTACAGATTACGATCTGTCCGAATTTTATGGTTTGGTTTTTTTTATGCTCATTTTACTGGCCACCACTCAGAAGTGTGCAAATTTCGCTATAGACAATCAAAGTCACGAGTACCAATAGCGCAAAGTGCCAATCACACTTTTATCCCATGAAAACTCAGTTAAGATTGACGGAAAAGCTCAAGATATGAATATTCTGGTTAATTTGTGCATTATTTTGGAAGCTCGGTCACGACAGATTGATGAATAAAGCGCTGATGTTCTCTGGTCACATTCATTGCCCTTTTCGATTTGGTAAAAGTGCCATACGAAACCATCTTTTGTGTAGTGTAAGAACCATGTTACACATAAAAAACTTCTAACAATCACTTCTTACAGATGGTCACACTAGGTTGTTGTAGTGATTTATTTAGCACCAAGTTGCAAGCTCTTCATTTTTATCCCTCGTGCTCACGACCTCATGTTCGAAGAAGGCTTTGAGTATTGGCCTTTACCTCGACCTTCGGCTCGATTGTCCGTCGGAGCTCGTCGTCTCCGCACAATTCTAGGAACGCTAACAATGGTGAAGATTCGTGGGATCGAGGAGAGTGTTCTTGTCGACACGACCGAGGAAAGGCCACCACCGCGAAACGGAGATGGAAAGCTCTTTGCGACGGAGATGGACTCCTTCATGGAAGGAGATTTGGGAGCCCTCATTTCTTGAGGAGAAATATGCAGTGAGACACTAGTGATCATTTGAACGTGACAACGACTGGAACATATCGTTCCGTGTCAACGCCATTCGTGCTGACCATCTCTTTACTGCATGCTGTGGGATTGACGGACGACAGCTAATCAGTCCCAAAATCAACACTCATTTCCACCAGTAAGCCTAGATTTCTTATTGCTTGCCTATTGACACCTTGAAAGATCGATAACATTTCAGGCTGTACTCTGTTCTTGGGAGTTTTACACTTGAGTCAATATACGCGAGAAATTTTGTTCGAGAACCTACCGACCAATCCCGATATTAACGATCAAAGTCGGCTCAGCTTTCACTTATTTTTTTCCCTTCTGAAGTTTTAATCTAGTTCCCCGGCAGACTGAAATTCCCCAAGAGTCTGTTAGACCCCTCTGGTTATTCGGCTAAACCTCAAGCCTGGTTCCAAAGAAAATTCTCGGCCTTTTCAAAGGCCGTTTCTGGAAGCCTTTATTGATCACTTTTCTTGGCTTTTGTCAAAGAGTATCTGTCCATTTGATATCCATTAGACATCGGCTCAGTAGTTGGTCGGTCCGTCGTATCAAATGGCATAATAGAATAAACCTCTCCAGAGTTAGTGAATGTATTACCGACAGCCACTTGCATTATGCGAGATCCGCCATTCTCAGAGGATGCTTTAGACCGAATCATGACCGGATGAATAAGCCTGAGAGAGCCAGCAGACCCTGACCATGAATACAACAAGAATACCGCGACAGTTTTGTGTACAAGTCACTAAGTCAACATTGGTTTTATACAGACGGAATGATGTACGAGAAACGTAGTCTGAGAATGTTTGGCTTAGGAAAATGAGATACACCAGCTTTTGAGGCTCTCCATGTTTTATCTCCGACCAGAAACCCGACACCAACGCGGCCTTATGTCCCAGTTAAGAGTTATCATTAGATACCGACAAATTATGTTGTTTTCACATCGAGCACAAATTGCCGAAGTTGGGCGGTTCGAATGTGCGAAAGAGCTGAACTGAAACATTGGGATGAAAACCGTTTGGTTCAACCCTCTCTCAATTCTGCAGGACATTAGGAATAACTTTTTTGGTTGGAGTCTGGTTATCATCGTAGCTAATTGGCTCAATCGCCTCAATCGAAAGTGTGACCAAATGTTCGAGGACTGGCCGCATTAAACATGGATCAGCTTTGTAAATGAATTTTCCAACGCCTTGATAAGTCTATGACATTGTGGTTTTTTTCTGGTGATTGAGGCCTATCCCTACTATTTGCTGTTTTTTGACGTTTCACGAGAAAATAAGCAAAATAGCTATTACTACTTGCTTTATGAACGACAGGTCGATCATTGATCATATGGAATAAAGTATAATGACGCACTTTCAAGGAGCTAACATCAGCCCTAATACTTTTTTCATAAGGTGAGACTTGCCGCTAGTCGCTCCTTTGAACTGTGAATTTCTGCTCAAGGGAACGACTGGGTCGACAATGGTACCCTCCCCATATATATGTATATAATGGCAAGTAACATGAAACATTTAGCCCTCTTATGGGAGGTATACATTTTTTTATCAAAGGAGGGAATAAACTTATTCATTGTCTACCTTGTTATACCATAAGCTTTGACAAGATATTTGACCCAATCATTTAACTGGCCCAGAATTTGAAATGCATCTGTTTGGGAACACGCGGGTGGGTGTTTTAATATTGGTTGATTGCGGCAGAAAATGGCAATTTTCGTCCTATTTGAGTGCAACAGAAAGGCAATTCCAAATGAGTTTTGTAACAAAAGAAAAACTAAGAATGTGTTTTCCAAGGTACATTTGTATGTACTCAAAGTACGGATACTGGTGTAGCTTTGATGCAACCCGTAAGACAATACGCCTCAGGGCAGGGTGCCTTATCAAGGACTAAATGTACTCACAGTCACAAAAACTTTCTACAAACTGCACTCAAAACAGGGGTTTCTTATCAATACTGATGGACTGCATTTTGTTTAAATAAAAGTGCACTGTCTTCAGTACTTTCCTGGCGCACGAAAATCAAGCCGATTTTTTTTTCACTTTCATCATGAAATGTATGAATAAGAAAGCGAAAACTGTCATTTAATGTGGTTGATAAGCAAACTAGGGGGTGGCAAATCTAAAAATCACCTTATCTTAGGTAATCTTAAAGTCTTTGATCTTTTATCAAAGTGAGCAGGAATCTCACCCAAATCCACCCATAGACATAACATCAACTTTGAGATTAAGTTCCTTTGAAGGAGTTCATTCAGTGTTCTAGAACATGCAAAAGGCCCCTTGGGTTGCTCCTAGCCCGGGCGCTAAAACGTTCAGAAGGTCCTTGACTTTTGAAAGACTGCCAATTCATTAACATTAATTGGGCCACTTCATCGACTTCTTGGTTCCTTTTGAATTCTCCATTCGGAAGGCCAAGATCGCCTTCCATTCCATTTCCTGGGAATCCAAGGGAGTGTGATGTGTGAGCAAATACCAGAGCTAGTGTGCCCAAGACATGTTTCTATAAGCCAATCCAAACAAAAGAGCAGCCCCAATGTCAAAGATGACAATCCAATGGGTTTTCTCAAGAACCCAACCATCAATGGTTTGGTAGACCACTGGATTAAACAACGAGTTAACAACTGTGGCCTTGAATCAGTTCACAATGGCCGCTCTGGAAAGAATCGAAGAGTACTAAGTGTGTTTTGACACATGTACGGAATGGAATATAATCCGTTTAACCATAAAAGACACGAACGAAAACGGCATTGCCATATTTTCTTCGTCAGTATTGTTGTACAATATATGGACGTGTTGGACCGATCGCACCCATTGACTAGACTTGGATTTCTGGACAAAGAAAAGGACGAACATGATCGGAATCATGAACTAAATCACGCTTTTCTCAAGATTGGTTTTCCGGTTCCTAAGCACTAAAAGTAAAGGATGAAGAAGAACCCTCTTAACTAGGGAGGGATAGAAACTTTCCGGTCGGTTCCATTTCCACGCTAAGTTAGTTAGAAGACCGTTTAACGTTCCAAGTGGGACTTGGGCGGTGTTAGAAAGTGTATGAATGTTTGTTGAATGCTAAAAGCCCAGTTTTCTTTTCGGTATTTCGGTCGGTAACCGCCACCAACAAGATAATTAGAATGGAGCCCTTGCATTTGTATTACTTTGTACTAGATAAGCTGTTTCTCATTTGAGCTTAACATCAACTCGCCTCAAGGATCAGTATAATACACACGTGGATTATGCATTGCACGTAGAAATTTGGCCTTATACTAACTAGCTTTGTTCTGGTCGATAATTACATTAGGCAGAGGCCTGATTTGATCAGAATCGATTTTTCAACTGAAGAAGAATATCCACTAATGATGGGAAACTACAAACACAGTTCTTGGCTTTCTCTGACATTCGTGACAAGGGATCAAGTTCTGAACTTAACTCGGCTGAATTATGCTTACCCAGAGTTCAACTGAATGGGGGATCGAGAAGGACAAATGCTCTTTCTAGAGAACATTCCAAAGTCGGTACTTGTAGACATTTGACGATTCTAATTGTGATAAATGGGTGAGGGCTCGGCCACAAGAGCAATTTTAGGTGATATTTATCGTCACCACGGATATCAGCGGCATTCGCAAGCCCCAATTTAGTGTAGGTTTGCCAATGGCCAAGCAACACTTCGGTCTTGAAGCTTGAACTATGTGTCCGTTCTATTGAAATACTTCAACTCCTTTAGTTAGCTTTTTAATCAATTAAATCCAAACGTGATTGGATCATTTGGAGTGAAGCCCAAAGCCTACTCTTTTGATTGAACTTTTTAGTGACCTTATGAAGGGTAAAATCTAGAACAAATATAATCCTATAAATATCATCCTACCAGCAAAACCAAACCCAAAGACCTGCAGAAAAATAAGTTGGGTCGCAGCAATGAAGTAGCAAGGTCACACCCCATGTTTTATTCAATACATAAACGTCATACGTCAAACTTCATAAGCCATGGGTACTAGGACAATTAACTAAAAGACCGTTTTCGTCCCACTACTTGCGAAATAAGTGATGTTATCGCTTCACGTTTTCATTCGTTGAAAATATTTTTGAACTCACAAATCCCTGAAGGTAGCTTGGAGGGGCTGGTTTAGATATTTCTCAACAACCAAGCGATAGGCTGTTTTTAAACAAATCTATTACCTCTTAGCTATCACCAAGCATTGCTCTCTATTTCAGTTGTCATTCAATTTGGGCAAATCAAAGCTCCATTTGAGATCATTCTCATCGCATAATAAACATGAATGACCAACCCATCTAAGCATGTACGTACAGTACATGTATGTATTACGTTCTTCTCGTGCTTCTTTATCTGGATGGACAGACGTTTGTCGTTCAGTTCTTCTTCAATGTGCTATGTGATGAAAGCTCACTTATCTGTGAAGGGAAAAGAAGCAGAACGCTCTTGAACGAGCACGCAAGACACAGACCGAACTCGTTGTTTTATCCTCTTGTTCCACGACGTTTTTAGTCAAAACTAAGAGGTGTCCCGACTGACTTTTGTCGCCTTGCTTTTGTCATAGTAGAGCGCTTGACTTTGATGCCTGACATTTACACTAAACTTGTCGGGCCCTCTTGATTGATCTGAGAGTGGCATGCTGGACTGTAGTACACACATAAATACATAGTACATGTATGTACATAATTATTGAGTTTGGGTCCGCCTTATCATTTTCTACGCCCACGTCTTTCCAGCCTTGAATATTTATTCAGAACAACCTTGAGCACCGACCTACGATAGTTAGTTTTCCATAGAGATGATTTGGAATTTTAGCCCATAGTCGAGGGATTTGTCCTTCCGTACTGTTTAAAATAGAGCCTTTCTTGTGAAAGGAGTACGTACTGGAGGTTTTGTGTACTTCAGGTACAAATATCAATCTTAAGGGAGAAGTTGGACGGATTTATAGGGCCTGATTCTCGGTAGAACGACTGAGATTGGAACATTATGCCACGAATTATTCGGACCTATTAAACCGGAATGATGGGAATATTTACTAGCAAGGGATTGACGAGACATCAAGAGGATGTACGCACATGGCATTGCTATTTTGATTGTCAGTGCTCGTTTTGATGATTACAGTTTTTTCGTTTGTTCCATGTTCCGTTGACCAAATGGGCAATTAGCTCATTAGTTCTTTTTTTAGATAAGGTTTGCAGATAAACCGTCCAGAAAGTCGATTAAGTGGCACCAAATCCATATTGGACGAGGAGATTAATGATCACATGGATTATGGAAGGTTGGTCACGTAAATAAGTACAAGATAACTATTCGTATGATCCCATAGTTACATCTCTTGGAATATCGGATATACCGTAAAAGCCAGTAAAGCAAAATACACACGACTAAATGTCCGATAGTTGGAATGGATCTTCAATAATGCACAAGACACTCCTAAATTTCTATCACCGAAATGTGATATTAATTACTTGCGATTGTGCCGAAAACAAACAAAATGGAGATGACAAGCAAAAGTCAAAAGTCTCAAAAGTCATTTCAAAGCGTAGCAAATCATCTCATCAACAGCTTTGGATGTTGGTAGGTGTCTCGTTTGTACAATCTTGCGAATGAGATTTGCCAGGTTTCGCTCTAGGGTGCAACCAAAATGTTCATCAAAATAGAGAATAGACTTGGTACTGGAAGGCATGGAACTCATGACGTATTATATGTCAAGGTAACTTTGGGAACTTGTAGGACAATGTCAAGTTTCCTTCATTGACAAAGAAGGGTTTCAGCTTTGTTGGAAAATGATGAAGGCTCTCAAAGTTGCTTGCTTACCGCCCAAGCCAACCAATACTAAGCGGAAGTAATCTTTTGAACAACACGGAACTTTGGTCCCTTGGGCACGTCCACAAAGGCTTCGACGACGGCCAAAATCATCACGGCCAGCTCTCGGCCAAAGTGCCTCTCATTTTGAATGCTCCATACTCACAGAGTACTCAGAGAATCGCAGAGTTGTTGGATGCAAACTTTCTTTCCCTCTGAAACTGACACATCCTAATAAGAGGCAATTTCTATCCCGAATTTGGGATTGATCCTCAAACCATGAACCTGTGGGAACATGGAATAAAAATGCTTAAATCGCACCATTAAACTCTCGTTTCCTAACGTGCTTTGTTGAGGTAATCAGCGTCGAACAATCACGAGGTTTTTTTTTGCTTTTATCTGAAGACACCGATTAGGAACAACTAATTTTGACAATTAATTTCGTTCACAAGTGAGGCTTTCACCGCTGGACCCAAACTGTCCATTCCATAGAGTGAAAAAAAACCTGTCAGAATATTTCGATTCTTATTCTGCTGATCAATCTCTCAACATCTTGAAGCCCCTACGAAAGAAGAAGTAAAGACCAGGCAAAATGAAGGGAATTGGTTAACCCCCCCCCCCCCCCAGTCACCAATGCATGAAGTCTACCTTCCATCTGATTAGATCGACGTTTTGTGTAACAAAGCAGTTTTCAGAACTCGCGGTTCCACTCCAGAAATTGGTTGGCCACATTGGTTCCGATGACTAACGAGATTTTCACGAGGTCCTAAGCTTAAGGACTCTTCTTCTGAAGAACCGGACAAGAAGAAGCACGATTATCATGACAGAGGAGGGCGTGGGGGATTTTCATTTTTTTAGAATTGCTCTGGGCGTGATTGATCCGAGACCTGTGAAAACTTGTTCAGTTGTTCGGTGCAGCCTTACAATTACTCTATGATCATTTATCTCTTGATATGAAGTTGATGGTGCGCATTTCTTCTCCGATGGATGATGAACCCTAGTCATGTTTTAGTGATTCCTGATGAAGGAAAACATGGTGGGAGCAATTCCTGATTGGAGGCATAACAAAGATTTCCATGAGATGGATTATTCACTGAGCATTACTTGGCTCGGAGGTCTTTGAGGTTCCTAAGCTTTCATGGGGATTCCATATTCATGATGGAAAGAATCCACCGATCCGTCAAATACCGATTAACCATCGAAGAAGAAGATTCGGAATCCGTCGACTGTTCCTTTTTCAATAGCGCTCATTCAATCATCGCCCTAATAAAGCGATTGAACTCGAGGATCCCGCCCCTAATCGCCTCCATTTCATTTTTTCCAGTTGGAGGAGGTGAAGGTCCCAAGATCCTCTTATTTGGTGTGAAAGAACCCAAAAACGCTCCTTCATCACTGGAGGCGAGAAATTGGATCGGCCATGCGTTCCAACTTCACCGGGTTCCATAATGGATCCAATGGCGAACTGTTGAAACTGGCCACGTCCAGTTTCGAGGACGTGATCGATGAGGCTTTGGTGGAGCCTCCATTTGATGGGAGAGTACCTAATATGACTGTGATAGACAACATGACTTACTGTTGGGACGAAGCTCTACAAAGCTACACGTGGTGTCACCACGAATATCAACTTTATTCCGTACCCTTGGGTAAGTAGAAATGAGTTGGCGAAAAAATAGCATATCACGCACATACAGCCTTCATTAAATCTCCTTAAAGGAGTGGATTAAAGGTCACACGTACGTATGGCTAAACTTGGTCATATTCACTACTCACTGAACATGTTCCCTTTTGCACAAGCCTTTTTCACTGTCGTCTTTGTTGCGAGGATGACGTCTCATGGGACTCAATTTGACAAAGGCAATTTTCAATGAATTTACTTAGAGGGTTTCTTTGCCAGGCTTAAGCAACGATTTGGATCCGGGATTGGGTTTTAGTCTATGTTTTTGAGTTGCTAAATGAACCCAGGAACCCCTTTTGAACACCCTTTTCAGTCAATATTTTGGCGTCTTCTATACTTGCCACGGGTAACTTCTTAATGAGTAGGGGAAAAGCAGGGCAAAATTGCTGCAATTATTTAACTTACCCTTTTTGTATCTTTATTATATAACGAATGTAAGCCTTATTAAGTTAATCCTTTGTCAAGGTGAAGAAAGGTTCGCGGCCATTTATGGAACTTCTACATAAATGAGCGTGGCAGAATACATTGACCTTCCTAAAATCTTATGACGTTGAATAATAAGTCTCAGATGTTTCATGCAACGTACAAAATGAGATCTGATTTCGGCACTTAGCGGATACAGATATTGAATAATGGGATAATCTGCCATATTATGGGGGAATTCCCTGAGGAAGGTAGGAAATGATTTTTGAAGTGAAGCAATGCAAGTTAACATTAGAGAAAGTAAGCAAACCTTGGATACGATGATTGACTTGCCTTGTTAAGATGAATAAACCGGCAACAGGTTCTACAAAATGAAAAGTTCGGATCAGTTGAGAAGGTCAAACCATGATTTGAGTGCAAGATTAGCAGTTTTAACAGCGGTTTTCGAGCAATTTGTGTCATTCCCCACTACTGTATAGTATATTCTGCTTCTCTATTCCTCCTTTTTCTCTCTCTCTCTCTTTCTCTGCATCTCTGTTTTCCCCAACAAACCTTCTTTCTTGACATGATGCTGAAAGTGAATCAAGTGGAATGTAATGGATTCCCAGACTTTTTTATTCCCTCTGCTCGCTTTTGGCGAGAGGGAAAATCTGCTCGGGTTTTTCGAAAGCTCAAAGCTTCAGAGTTTTACGAATAAGAGTGAAATGGGCGTCAAAATCCCCGTGGGAGGCTGATATTGAAATGAGGCGGTGTTTAAGCAGAAGAGAAGCTTTTAGTCTTATAAATGACGGTTGAGCTCTCGAGTGGTGAGAGGAATATCAATTACTGTCAAGTCGCTGGTTTGATAAAGTAAACTCCTCTCGCAACTTAGAGAGTCATTTCGCCACAAAGAAATCGACCGAATATAAGAAACAAGGAGGTTCCTTTAACTCCAGCAAAAAAGAAACGCAATCCCATCCAAGCAAATCTGGTTCAAACATCAAACTGAAGGAGAAAACCAAGGTCTGTCACGTGGGAGTTTTGATCCCCCTGGAGAGGCAACTTTTTCCTCAACACTGTTCTGTACGTACAAAGAAATCTAGTAGCTCTGTACTTATAACATTGCCAATTTCGAGTCCATTGTCGGATGAAGACAAAGAAAAGGATGAAATGGCCCAATTTACTCGGAAATTACCAACCATGTCAATCATGTCTCTCTCGAATGGTTGCTTCCATGGGCGCAAATAAAGCCGTCATTGTGATTCTCATCGATATTCTTCCAATTTCAGCCGTTATCCTTTTCTTGTCCTTGTGCTATGGGTTCATCTCGTTAGTGGCCATTGCGGGCAACATCCTGGTCTTTATGGTGGTGGCCTTCACACGGTCAATGCAAAATGTGACCAACTTCTACATTGCCAATCTGGCCTCGGCCGATGTCATTATCGCCGTGTTCTGCATCCCATTCCAATTCTACGCGGCTCTTCTCCAACGTTGGGACTTGCCCGAGTTCATGTGCAAGTTCTGTCCCTTCACGCAGACCCTCAGTGTCAACGTCAGTATCTTCACGCTCGTAATGATATCGTTAGACAGGTGAGACCTGACACGAGCAGATATTGACGCCATGGTAGATATTGACGTTTTGAATCTCTCATGCATGTATGATGATCTTGTCACGCAGATATCAGGCCATTATGAACCCTTTGGCGGAGCGATCCACCAAGACCACGTGCAAGCTGATCATCCTGGGTCTTTGGGTGTTCAGCGCCATTCTGGCCCTTCCCATGATCTTCATCTTCGAGTTCACATATGTGTTCGACGAGTCGAATGGAGGCGTCAAACCATTCTGTATGTTGGCTTCTTTGTTGGAGGAAGACCCGCATAATGGATTGGAGTCCTCGTTGAATAACACAACTTTGTCCACTTCGCTGGAGCATCATCAGGAACCCGGATGGGTGGAAAAGATAATGACCCTTGAAACGTACAACTTAGCGCTCACGATCGTTCAATACGTGTTGCCTTTGTTCATCATCAGCTTTGCTTACATCCGTATGGGAATGAAGTTGTGGCTCTCCAAAACCCCGGGAGTCGCTCAAGTGAAACGAGACGAGATGATTGTCGTCAACAAGAAGAAGGTAAACACACAAAGCCAGCCAGCTAGCCACACACATACGTATGTAGATAGATAGACAGTCAGTCAGTTAGTCACTCAATTAAGCAACTAGTCTCGACACAGGAAGGAATTCCATCCAATTCAAGGCCTTCAATAAAGACGTATTGACATGAATATGTGAACCAATTCTCCATGAAGGGAAGGGAGCACGCTTTCAATAAAACCCGTTACAAACGTAAGTCTTGGATCGGGCACACTAGAGCTAGGTTTTTCCGGTTTTCCGCACGACATTGAACTCCAATTGCGTGTCTCAGGCACAATGTCAATGTACGAACCGAGAGACCACAATCCAAAATGGAGGCTGATTGGAAGGGTAATGGTTTGGGATGCATATTTGGGAGGGGGCTCTCACCACCAACAGCTGTGCATTCGTGCCAAAAGAAATCCCCTACTAAGTATCTGTACAAGTGGAAAAAGTCATTTTGCCCTGGGGCAGTTACCCACTTTGAATATTAAATAGGTTCGAATAGTTAAATCTGAGTTGTGGGTGGATCGAGCTAGTCGGCATCTGTCTGGTTTTCCTCGCTTGTCTTTTGGCCAGCACTCTCACATGTACGAGAACATGCTCGGAAACTTGTTCGAGCAATTAAGTTTATCCCCCGGGATCTGCATAATCACCATATCTGAATCCCGCCCTTCAAACGGACGAAGATCGTAGGAGGAAATGGCAACAGTAGTTACTACAATTTGGGAATTCTGATTCCCAGCCACCTCAAGAAAATCGAAGACAAATTTGATTATTGAGAATCGATTATAAGAAATTGAAAAAATCTTAGTCACCCTATCCAAGCCAGTCAGAAGCACTCGCCATAGACATTCAAAATTAAAGGGAGGACGATGGCAAGTTTTCAGCTGTACCTAGAAGAATTGTTGTCAACCCGGTTTTTTTCTATGGTTCAAGTTTTCAGCTGTCCAAGGTTAGTCAGCTAAATGGGTGATACAACATGGACAAACAAAGAAATTTGACTTGCATGAATAAAGATTACGAGTGAGATGAATTCATGTCAGTGGTGTCAGTGGTTGCCAGAAACATTCAAGCATTCCTTGAAAGTGAATCAAAGGTGTTTTTACTCCTAGAGAGCAAAAAAGAGCCTGGAATTCCAATCTCAATCACCTTGAATTATAAACTATCAAATACGTGAAGACTGGAGCATAATGGCTGGAAATGATCAGCAGTAGCCTCTTTGAAAGGATGAAGGGGCAAAACCGATCCAAGGTAAGGCCTAAATCATCGGTCTGACCCCGTTTCTTAATGAGATAAAAGTCTATCGGGGTATCCGACGACAATTGGAAAGACCTCCAGTTCAATTGCGACCTCCATGATCTAGTGTATTGTTGCATGTTCAGCCGGTGGGGTTGTTTTTCGAAGGCCGAGAAAATTAGTGCAGCCCTTGCGTTTTTTAGTCTGTTGTTTCTTTTTCGTTAGGCGATGCTTGTTTTCTATTTCCTCGACCTCTTGTTGAGACGTTCACCCTTTCAATGCCGTCTGCAATATGTATGGCCCCTCATGAATCTAACGATCGGCGGTTGGGGTTTGAATAGGGGCAAAGACCTGAAGGGACAATTCTTTGTAGATGCCGCAGGAAACGAGAATGTGACCATCCTCTGTTCTATACTTGTGGGTGCACATCACCCACAAGAAGTTGGATAGACTTGATAACTAACTTAATTGCTAACTAGTACGGTATTTATACAGACCAGAATAGAACAGTTTCAATGAGCATGAGCAACGTGCTCATGCACCAATATAACACACCCTCCGACACATGTAACTGATTATTGAACAAAATCAACATATGGCTTCAGGGCTTTTTTGGGTCTCACTTTTCTCATCCATATATTTACCTCCCGTTATTTTATTTATATTTACTGTTAATATTTACCGGAATTTTTGAACATATTTTCAGGCCCTAAGCACCCGAAGTATCACGTTTTCTGGTCTAAATCAAAAGTGCACTTCAACTTCACATTTCATTCATTTTGTCCCAAAATGCTTGTCACATTATTTCCTCTAGCCGACGGGTTTTCAAGCAATAAATAGCGTAGCTTTGTTGCTGAAGATAAGTTGTCAGTCACATGTTTTCCCTCGAACCTGAGGTAAAAAGCGCAAAATGGACTGCATTATTTGCTACTGCCTTTTCATCAAAGAAGAAAGAGCAACAATCACGGCAACACAAGACGAAAGTACGGATGCTTTTGAACGGCAACTGAGCCCGTACATGGGCGGCCAACTATGCTACGCTATGGACGAAACTGAGTTGGATAATTTAGGTTATTCTCTACGACACGATTGATGAAAAACAAGGGGATTGAAAAACGCCAATAATGATTAGACGTTTCGATCACATTAATTATTAAGATTGATTGGATTTTGGCTCTGAGGTACTTAGTCGTAGTTTGGTTCGAGCTTTACCCCGAGATGCATTGGTGCATTGGTTGAAAGCGTGGCCATCATTTATGTAAGCAGTTCAAATGCAAGACATGCCAACGTTGTACGTACGTTCAATGAAAGCCAACTCAATTGAGATGGAGGCTCGAGAGTGAAGGTTAGTAATTCATTTGGTGTTCGGTCACCCACAGAAGTTAATCGGGGTCTCACTTCCCTAAGTAAGATCTGTCAGAGGTGAAGGCGCACGCTCAATAGTTTGGCATACAAACCTCTTTGACCATGCTATGGACAAAAAATGTGCTTAGCTTGTTATGCTTCTATAAACTCGAAATGAAAATGAAATAAAGAAATATTCTGCTTATGAGAATTCAAAAGACGGAGAAATCAATGCAGAAAAGGCAATCAATCCAATTAGCCTTTTTGCAAAAAAAAAACTGCAATAAAACAAGAATAAACGAACCTTTTTGCACAACTCAAAAAGAACCATGTACTCTTTGCTCTTTCAGACCATCAAGATGCTGGTTGTCGTCGTCACCATTTTCGGCATTTGCTGGCTGCCCTGGCATCTTTATCAGGTTTCCGTCATTCTAGTGCCCGAAATCAACGAGTAAGTCCCAAATTCATCCAATGCTCGGGCTAATTACTTTCATTCTCTACTCTATCGTTTCCTTTTAGTGGGTTCTTTAGACACTTCTGCCTTTAAGAGGTTTCTGTACTCGATGAATGAAGGATGTTATGTACGTATGTGAGGTGGAGGGTCAGGGGTGGGACAACCTCTTTAGATCAGAGTAGAGGTTTCTATGGAACATGACATGCAATGTGAAACCCCCAATGTTAAGAGGTATGTTCGGCTCTTGGCTGGTATCTCTTCATTTGATTCAGCGAACAGATCCTGATGCGGTGGAATGAAAAAAAACTACTGCGATGTGATCAATCTGTCGGCGACTCAAATTTTCAACTTGATGCTTTCAAGTTGGACTCAGTTTTATTTTTTCGGGTTAAGTCTAGAAAACTTTATGAACCGATTCAATTCAAAGCCAAGATTTGATACGCCGCAATCTACCATCAAATCGTTAAAGCAAATGAGTGAATATTATCTCGAGAAAATGTCCAACTTATGTTGTTCAGCACGAAATTCCCAGGAAAATAGGTTTCAATAAAAGAAATGTTTTTTGTTTGCTTTTTCTTTGAAGGCGTAGAAGCTCATACAACAAGCGTCCTTGTGGTCTATTTTAGATGCTGATCCTTCTTGGGTCCTTACTGCTTCAAAGAAATTTGTAGTCCGTCCTTTTAGCCCGGAATTCAACAGATGGGATTATTTTCAATGGGCTTGACGAGTCTATTCTGTGGAATATTGGATTCATTGAGTAGTAATGAACTTCGATGTCATCTCTCATTCTAGGTACCGCTATATCAACATCATCTTCTTCTTCAGCCATTGGTTGGCCATGTTCAACAGCTGCTGCAACCCTTTCATCTACGCCATTTACAGCGTGAGTATTCATTCTCCAAATTTAAAATGCAACCCACAGCCTTTGAAGATCCCCGACAAACCCCCGACAAAGAAGTCTGGCAAAGTCTTTTTTCTCTTTCAAACAATGAAGGGCTCGTCCACGCATACACCAATGTTTATTGTTCCAATTTTGGATCTCTTCCATAGGAGAAGTTCAAGCGAGAGTTCAAGCTGTTTGCCCATTGCAAGATCTGCCGGAGGTTTCTGCTTCGGCAAACTTCCAACAACCATTTCGAGGATCGCAGTCCCACCTCAATACGGATGGGATTCTCGCTTCATCATCAGTTCCAAAATGGAACATCGAAGGTCAACAACGTAGGAGGAGCACCTCTCGTCTCGGCCCAACTACCTGCAGTGGCCAATTCCAACTTGAAACGACACGAGGAACAACTGCAGCGGACTCGAAGTGGTCCCATTGACCAGATCCAAGAAACGGTATTGAGGAGGACAGACAGATCCCAATTGTCTGCCTGAAGTGGAACAAGGATCCGCCAAATGAAGCGCAGACGCCACTTCAGAACCACCCGATCTCAGACGGCTTTCAACCAAGCTTCAAATCTACCTAAATATATGGCTGTATGGTATTTTTCCTAGTGATATCAATAAAATATTGGAATCAACTAGAAAAGAGATCTTGTGAGGGAGTTAGTGATTCCCTTTGAGAGATGTTTATGTCAATATTAGTTAAGCTTCTGATGAGGGGTTGGACGGTTCTTCTCTTTACTTTTCCTCGGTTTTGAAAGATTGATAAGTCTGCTTTGTAAGATGCAAGGCACTCCTACAACTAAAAAGTCAGATCCTTTCACGATAAGGAAAAATTAAAAGTCGAGGGCCCATACCCTGCTTTGATGAAACGACCGAATCTTAGTACACATCAACTTTTGCAATAAGAGATGAGCTCGAAGGTTTAGACGCTTCCCTTTATTTCTTACCGCCGACGGCAAAAAGAGCGCTATGGAAGGGTATTGTTTAGTTGAAGTAGAAAAGCATTTTTTCACTTCTTAGCACTACCATGGCCTGAGTTAGAAAAGGTTTAGGCTTGAATTAAAATAAGGCCACCTAGGCATACATTTGATTAGAATAGTAGCAATTACCAAACAAAATAAAACAGGAACGGTGGGGAAGTCCGCAATAATAGAAACCAATAAGAAAACTACCTGCCCACCAACCCAATCTCTGCATTTCAAGTGTACTAGAGTCATTAAATCAATAGGAAGTGATGGTCTCTGGCTGGTACCATTTCATTGGGCAAAACTCAACTCAACAGAGTAATCAGCTCCGTCAATTTAAGGGATTAAAGTACTTGAAACACACAAGTTTGCCAAGCAAACAATTGATATTTTGTGAATGAAGTGTGTGCCTTGATGCCGATGCATTGGTGATTCAAAGCATAATACTGGCAATAAATGCAAAAAAATGCGTTTCGGACCTAACAAGTCCCAGGAGCAGCAAGCAAGTCAAAGGGCCCATGGCACTCATTTGGTGGAAGGCGGTAAAAAAAGAACGGAAACATCTAAACCTTTAGAATCATCTCTTATTGTGAACGGAATCAAGGAATCGTCTGCCGAAAAAATGCTTAAATATATAATATATATAAATATAAATCTTCATACATGAACAGTAACCCAAGTATAACAATAAGTAATAAATTCAATATCATGCTGATTAGCATCAATCCATATTCCAACCAAAATATCATCGCAAACTTTTCGGTTCTCTTTCGCATTAAACATTGAAGTCTAAACAGATAAGAAAGTTCAAAATGAAAATGCAAACTAAGGCCAATTTGTGTAGCACACTTGGTGATATTCAATTGAATGTTCAACCGTATTGTTAGAACAAGTAACAATTTTCCGAAGCTTTACTTTACTTCATATTTTCACTCAACCTCGATGAGCCTCTTCTCGAACGCTACCACGCAGAGATAATCCCAAGAGCTCTCCATATTTATGTCAGATTAATTGGGAAAGGCATTTCGGTAGTTGGCAAATTGATCACCGTTTTGTCTCAACTAATCCACTACTCTGCTTTTCATCCAATGACAATCTTCAACTGGAAATGTCAAGTACATTGCCTTAAAATAGTTTTGAGTATCAGTCTTCTCATACAATTTCTGTCGCCATTGATTGGTGTTAGAGTGTAAAACAACTATGACAAACACTATCTCCAAAATTTTCACCCGTGCGTGAGTTAGAAGCTCAAATTTCATATTTGGCCTCGAAGAATAATTACTAGCTCAAATGCAGGGTTCTTCTTGAATGCCCTTGACCATGAATGGATGGATGAATTCTTCTAATCAAGAGGGTAGACAGTTCCAGTTATCAAGTTTGAGAGAAAGGAAAACGTAAAGCCAATGTGAGAGACTGGCTATTTAAGGGATCCGGAGTAGAGAGGAAGAGCTACATACAAAACGTTTCAAATCTGGAAAACGTGCTAATGCAATATTTGAGAAAGCAGCACTCTGTAGAATGTACTCTGCACTGCTGAACCATGTTTGACCTTGGGTAAACAAAAATACGATTATATTCGAAGATTGCTTTGATAGCTCGGATGACATATAGTGCTTCAGTATTGCAAGAAGTTTTTCATTTGATATTGGAAGAACATACTTGACCAGAATTATGTCTAAAGCAGTTGAGACTTGGAACATATTCTCAACAAAATGGAAAACGATTTCATTACATCGGTTTGCAATAAAACTAGCAGCTTTTGCATAGCTTGACGTTGTTAAGTTTTCACATAATATATGCGCTATGGATTATTCCGATTGTGTCTTGCTTTCTTTTGGTTTTGTTCTGTTTACTTAGACTACAGACATAAGCGTAACTCTTTCTTACATTGTCGCAACTTGTAGACCAAGGACATATCAGGGTCATTTTCTACCTTAGAGCTCCTCATGATTTTGTCGTCTCAATATATTGAAAAACATGTGTATCTATTTATCCAAAATCAAGGTTAATGTGTTCGGCAAGTGTAATTCTAGCAAAGTTTAAACTCATAATCGTAATTCAAA
Source organism: Tigriopus californicus (assembly GCF_007210705.1). NCBI lineage: Eukaryota > Metazoa > Arthropoda > Copepoda > Harpacticoida > Harpacticidae > Tigriopus > Tigriopus californicus. Next base: position 1,214,956 of record NC_081440.1, on the reverse strand, counting down.
ATAATCTATGGTTCCTTCATGTTGCTCTGCTGTTGCGATGAATGGCCTAAGGGTCAGTGTCTAAAGACAAATTAAGATGAGTCTTTGGCTGAACGAGTCTATCACTTTTTGAATAAAAACACTGAACAACATTGAGCAATAGTCGTGAAACTTAGATGCTCCATACCCCAGCAAAGTTTTCATTTAAAGTTTTGACTCAATCCATTGGTAGTTAGAGCATAGTACTTGCATTCTTTTTTGTTTGTGCCCTGGCATTGTGTGGAGTTAGCCTGAGAACCAATTAGGGCCAAAATGAGAACAAATGAGGCACAGTTTTTGACTAAAGAATTCATCCTGGTGTTTTACATCAAAATATCACAAAACAGCGACACTATATATGTAGATTTAAAACATAGATGCGATACATTGCACATGGTTTACCATTATAATTTTGATTAGGTGATTGCTGCAAAATCCTTCCCAAGCCAGCTTTATCAAAAAATGAATTTAAAGATATGATTTATTGTGCCGTGAAAATTATTTCTTCTGGTGTCAGAAATTCTTGGAGGGCGACACCAATTTTGGTTAAATTATTTTTCAAACATATTACAACATTTAAGAGAATATTGTGTCAACTTATTTAGCACCTGGCATAACATGCCTCTGTTATCTAGAGGCCAATAATATTTTTTGCGTAATAGACCTATTGAATAATTTAATAAAAAATTAAAAAGACAGCCATGTTTGACTCCATTCCTTGGGAAAAGGTAACACAAAAAGTTACTGACAAGGGTCACTTCAACTTGATAGATTTTCTTTCAGCTCTGCCAATTTAAACTCAAATATATCCATGGGTTAAAAAAGAAAATAACTTTAATTTGCCGCGTGCATATGTGTAGAAATGAAATAAATACGTCATTCAGCAATGTATGATGGTTTTTTTGTAAACGCCAACCCTTAAATAAGCATCTAATCCATACACGAAGCAATGTTGCCGTGAGGAGTACCAATGCATGCATGAATATAGACTGTCTGCAGTTACAATAACCACTGCCCGCCATTAAATTAAAGGTGTAAGTTTAGTAATCGTTACGTTTTCAAGAAAATCGTTTTGACTGGCTTACTGTAGTACATACGCGCTCCAGGAACGAAGAATGATGCTGTCACGTGTACGTATGTTTTTGACTTTGACCATGAGTGAAGGTGGAACATGGGAACAGAACAAAGTTCGACAACTTCAGAATTTGTCACAAGCACAAACTGAAGAAAAAGTGCACGTTCCGCAGCATGAGTTCGTTTGCTTTGTAGCCTGTCTCGTTCTGACATTCCTGTGATTGATGGAACCAAACATACTCTTCTGGGCGGGAAAATTAACCTTCATTCAATTGGAAATCACTCCGATTGCGATTCTTCTATCAGGATCCTTTTCGACCCCTCAACTCTCAAATCTTTTAGAGACATGGGAAAAGCTGGACAGTCCTGAAGCGACAATTTTTGGGTTTTTTTTTTGTCTCGAAGACTTGACTCGAGACATTTTTGTGAAGGAATTCTTGTCCCATGAGTGAGCCATAATGAGAATTTCCCACTTCCTCTTCGACCCCTCGATAGACCCATACAAGGTCCATTAGTTTGAATTGTGGAAAACAAGAAAGATAAATGAGAACTCGAACTTGGACCAATTGAATGGAAATATTCCCACTCAAATACAGATGCTTTTATGCTATCAAGCTTGTAGTGGAATAACAACAGGATATAAGTATTTGTTTAGGATCATGGTATTGACCCAACGAGACTGTCTCTGGGCTTTGGGCTTTGATTGGCCCCCTTCATAATGCAGTAAAACGAAAATTTGGGAACGCTCTCATTCTCAAGCCTCATCTTTTCCTCAGGCCCAGTAAGTGGAAAGGAGGAAAAGGGCTAACCATGTGGGGTGTTTGCCTTTACTCGGCTGCACTTGCGTTAATTGATCGAGTTGACTGAAAGGCATCTGCATTATTATTATGCTCCTGACACATTAAAATTCTGGGTTATATTTCTTCGGTATAAAAAGTAGAAAACTGACATTTCAAGCGGAGCAATTAAAGATAGGCTTGTGGATGCACACATGTTTGGCCTCTATACATTACATTAGTTGTTTTAACTCTGCCCTCATCAAGGGACATCAACTCCAATGACACTAACTACATTTGGAACACTCTCGTCATTGCCCTCGATTGCGGGATATGCGTATTCTCGAGTGTTGCACTTCAAAACATATGACTCAAGTGTCTGAGGGAAATACCCCTACTGGTATCAAGTAACTCCAAATTTCCCGGTCTGGGGAAATCGGGTTTTGAGAGTGCCGTTGGCGTACAGTATATAAGATTTCTTGTCTCCATTCTGCGTCAGTAGTTGTTTCTATTGGAGCCATAGAAGGTTCCAATTGCGTCAGCGCTTTGTTATCGGTGGCGAACAGAGCCCCGTTAAGTGGCTTTTTCCTCTTCCCACTCTCATCACTATTCCTCGTCCATTTCCAAACACGCCTTGTGCACGCACGCGTCGTTGGTGTTTTCGTATCTTGAGGTTCCAAAGTCAACCGAGACACAAAAGACACCATTGGCCAAAGGACGGATATAGAACTACGGCCATAGAGAAAGAGCGCCTTCTACGTCATATTGCATCATCAGCATTCTCGTTGGTTCTTTGGAACTGCTCTCTTTCACCCGGGTTTGGAAGCTGCCTGGGTCTACTAGCTCTTCTCCTCCGACCGCATGGATTGAACACGCGGTGATCACGAAGAGCTCTTCTCTCGCTTCATGCCAACACTACATACGGTCTTTTCGGTAAAGTGAGGACGCGTGATAGACTTGTGGGAAACGTCTGAAAGCACTCTCTTTCCCTCTCCCCCAAAGACTAGGGCCACTCTTCCACGAGCTCCCACTTCCCTCTTCCCACCGTCCTTGCTCGTTTAAAGGCCATGCATGCGTTTGCCCTTCTTTTCTGAGAGGAGAAATGCAGACGCAAGGACAGGCGGCAAGAATTGAAGACGAGAGCTCCCCATGTCTTTCGAAAATCAGTTACCAGAGAATCGCGGCAGAGAAAGCAAGCTAAACACTCCGTTACTTGAGCCAAATCGAACTTGAGAGGATTTGCCGGTCTCTGGTGTCGTCACCTCCATCTCCTTCAACATATCCAGAACCATGGGAGCTCAAACCAACGCCATTTGCCTCTCCTTGGTCAAATTGTGAGCCAACGTTGAGCCATTGTCTATTCAACTGAAGGTACTTGAAGACAATAATAGACAAAGAGAATTCGCCCTCAAACAAGATGGTGAACTCCAATGTAACTGTGATCCAGGCCGTGAAACGCCATCTGGGCCTTGCCCCCAACCCCGTCAACAACAATAACATCCTATCTAGTCAAGAACCCGTCATAGACCGACTTGAGGAAATTATGGAGATGCCTCCTCCCCCTCAATCGATGGATAGTTCCATGGAGACCACTCCGGCAATGAGCACCGTGGCCTCCTCAGCGGATCTCCTCACGATGAAGAGCAAGAAGCATCGTCCGATCAACCCGAGGAAAATCCACAGACAGATTAGCGAATGCATCCAAGACCAGAACCTTCAAGTCGAAAGGCCAAATCTCCGATCGAGGATGTCCGGTTTGATCAAGGTTCCGGCCTTACTCTTGCTCCTCTACATCTTTATTTGTTCCCTGGATTTCCTGTCCTCTGCATTTCGTCTCATCGCCGGAAAAGCAGCTGGTGAGTGAACTTGAGCGGTGGTGCACCAAAATTTTGCTTCCTCGTGTCGAAATTTTGGCATATTTTTTTTTCTCTCTTATCGCCTCTCACTGTTCCCACGTGTGCATGAACTTGGATACATTTTTTGTCCTTATCCGGACCAGGCCGGGCCTTTCCTCAACGGCATAGAGCTTGAACAAGCAACAGCCAGCAGATGGATAAGGGCGAAATGGAGAGCGAGCTTTCTCTACCTTTTTCAATCTGTTCTTGAACCCACTTCAGATCTGGTAAAATCCAGTTTCTGGAGCGGTTCTGGCTCAGAATGGCATGCACAATTCATATGAAATGTTCCTCATGGCATTTGAACTATTTTGAGACTTTCGAGGAACAGTACAAATGATTCATTTCACAAACTAATGTACTGTACTATCGTAAAAAAGGCTAGGCCATGCCCAGGCAAGAATGATTCACTACGACAGCCTTGTCTGTCCCTTTGACTTTGGGGACAAACATGTCAGTTTGCCAAGTCTGAATTGGATCATCGGCATTAAGAGCTAAAGGAATGTTGTCCTATTCCTGGGAAATTTAAGAGGCTACGCAAACGACATGGGATCCACTCGCGTATGACACACTTTCTTCTTGCTTTGATTTCAGGTTCTGTATTTCAAGACAACGAGCTTCTCAACAACCCGGTAGTAGGACTCATGATTGGCGTCCTCTTTACAGTCCTCGTCCAGAGCTCGTCCACTTGCACGTCAGTCATTGTGTCCATGGTTTCAAGCGGAAGTACGTACCTGCTCCATTGCTTTGTGCTTGATGCTAAACTTCACTCTCGGCTTTATTCTTCCACCTCCTTGTCGTGATCGTTCAATAGCATTTAAATGATCACTTGGTACTACAAAAGCAATGGATTCGCATTTTCCGTTTTTGGGAGGCAGTTTATTTTTCCCACTATTGACGAGTCTCGTCGTAAAATTGGAGGATTGCTTTTAAGCAATCGCTATGCCCTTCATTGCTTCGCGTGCACAAGGCCAACATATGCTTGGCTTTCTATATGTCACTGGAAAAGCACATGCAGCCATTTAGCAGGCAATACAAGAGCGAAGAGACATCTAGACTGCAAATCTAGACAAATGTTTTTTGTTCGTCCTTCAGTTCTCGATGTCCGGACTGCCATCCCTATGGTGATGGGTGCCAATATCGGAACAAGTTTGACCAGCACTCTGGTATCTTTAACTCAGGCCTCAGATCCCCAACAATTCGAGCGGGCCTTTTCCGGCGCTACAGTTCACGATTGCTTCAACTGGCTCAGTGTGATCACTCTATTGACACTGGAAATATGCACTGGTAACATAATGCAGTTCTCTCCATTCATGGCCTGGATGAATGCTTAAAACTAGATTTCCATGATCTAGGCTACCTCTTCCATTTGACCCAATGGATTACCACAGGGGAAAGCAATGGCACCCAATCAGCCGATTGGATAAACAGAGCTACCACTTCAAAGGAAACCACCTCCAAAACGTCAGTTAATGTCTTGGGCGCCATTACCAAGCCACTCACTCAAATGATCATGCAGGTTAGGAAAAAAAACCCACATCATATGTTTGCACCAAGTATCATTTTGTGGGCACGATTTTTGGCGATTTTTTAGTAGCCACCTGGGTTGAGCTGAATTCAACTGAATATTGATGTTCATGTTCAGCCTGAACCTGGACTGGACACGAGATTGATCTTTTCAATATCCCAAGGCCGTCTCAGTTGAGACTTAGGATAACGATCTTTCCGTCACTTCGTCGACACTTTTTTTTATCTGCTGCGTCTTGAATCGCCGACCTTTTTAAGAAGTACGAACGAAATGGTGGATGAGAGAAACTTTATCAAGCAAATCTCGCTCTCTTCTGGATTGCATTTGCATTTGTTCCACAGCGCTGAACGCAATATTGTGGTAGCACCGTCATCATGTTAGAAGGGCCTCATCGAAAACAACAACTAATCAAGTTCGGTCTTCTTTTCCAGATTGACAAGCCTGTCTTGAAATGCTGGGGGATAGGCGGTTGCCAAGATGAGAGGCTCCTCAAAGTTTGGTGTACCAAACCTTCCAATGACTCTGATAGCCTTGATGGTCACGACGTAAGTTCCTAAATAAAGCCTTCCCGAAAAGTTGGGCGCCGTTCTTCGGGTCTACTTTTGTCCTCTAATCAGATCTCTGGTCTGAACAATTGAGTTATGTGTGGTCTCCTAAAGAGCTCTCATTCATCACAATACTTTTGGGTTGTTTCAGGGCGGTCAGAAATGTCAGTTCTTGATGAACTTTGACGGATTGAGCGATGGGACTCTAGGTGTGGTTCTCTTGATCATTTCTCTGGTTCTCCTCACCACGTGTCTCATCCTCATTGTCAAGATTCTTCACTCGGTGCTTCACGGTAAGGCTTGATAGCAACCTCCGGGAAGTGGCAATTGGAATAAAACGCCATATCAATTTCCGTTTGTTTTTGGGTTTCCAGGAACCGTCGCCGATCTCATCCGGAAGTTCATTAACGCCGACATTCCGTATGTTCCTTGGCTCACTGGATACATTGCCATCTTCATTGGAGCCATCCTCACTTTCGTTGTGCAATCGAGTTCTGTCTTCACCTCCACATTGACTCCACTGGTGGGGGTGGGGATGATCACCGTCGACCGGGTCTATCCTCTCACCCTTGGGTCGAACATTGGCACCACCACAACAGCTTTATTGGCGTCTTTGGCTGCGGATCCCGACAAATTCCAAAGCTCTGTTCAAATTGCCCTGTGCCACCTGTTCTTCAACTTGAGTGGAATCCTGCTCTTCTATCCCCTTCCTTTCATGCGATGGCCTTTGACCTTGTGTAAAATATTGGGCCGAACTACGGCCACTTATCGCTGGTTTGCCGTCTTGTATTTGCTGATGATGTTCTTCCTGATGCCGGGATTCATTCTCTCGGTATCTTTGGCGGGGCAAACTACGTTCCTGATTGTCATGGTGCCTCTGATGACGCTTTTCTTCTTGGCCATCATCATCAACATCCTCCAGGTGAAATGTCCCACCATCTTGCCACCCATTTTCATGGACTGGAATTTCTTACCCATCTGGATGCATTCATTGGAACCTTATGACGGAGTCATGCGCAATCTCCTCTGTTGCTCCAAGTACAGTCCCATCCCTGTCCCTGATAAGGATCAAACACTCCACACCATCACCGTGGCTTAGATCCTCTCAACGCTCAAGCAAGATGATGACACTGACTACGACAAGGAGGATTTTTCGATGAAGAGTTGATGCATCCCTTACTCTATACATACTAGAACGAGGTCACAATGTGAGCTTTATAATTATGTTAGACTAATGTAAGCTGCGCTTTAGATTGATCATTTTGGACTTTTCCTTCCCGAAAGTTGGGCGGACAATCATCCAAGCAGATATATTTTTTTGTGCTCTTCACCTGGCTCAAAACGGTGCTCAAACCCAGGTGGCACAGTATTCTCATACTACCAGTAACTATCAACACCTATGTCTATCGGAAGACCTCAATGCCGCACGCGTAGATGATAAATCAGTCGGCGAATAGATTTTGACCCCAAAATGACAAATATGAAATATATAAACCTCCCAAAAAGGTATATTTCCACCGTATATTTCATGATTGGTAGGGAAACGGCATGGATGTTAGCCGATCCTCATTTGTCGTCTCTCCATGTGAGTGTTTGGTTTGGTTCGGGTCATTTGGCTATGCATACCCAGAACCATGTTCCATTGATTTGCTACGGGATATTCAATGGCAAACTCGGTCAGGGTTTCATTCAATGCAGGGATCAAGTAATCCAACTTGGAGTGGTCCACAGTTGGGAACAAGTGGTGCAGCAGATGATCCCCAAAGGAGGTGGCAATCAAGAACAAGTTACCCGACTTGTTCACATCTCTTGTGGTATCTATCTGACTGATTCCCCAATCTAGATCCTTGGGTAAGTAATCACCGTCGTGAAACACACTCGGGTGATGATGGGTTCCAATTAAGGAGGTGAATACAATCCAAAACCCAGCAATGCCGTGCATGGTAAACCACACCAGGATGGTGCTGACGAGACTTAGCCCGAAACTAAGGAACACAAGTAACGGGACGTACGGTAAAACGTACTCCAAACGAAATGGTGTCTCGCCTTTCAGGACAAAGAAAGGCCTTTGAACCAGATTCACCGGGAAAGTGAGTAAATACATCAATGGATAGAGCATTGGGAAAAGGTGCAACTGGGTCCAAGTCTTATCAGGAACCACGAACCAGTTGATGAAGGGCAAGAACACGCTGGATTCTACGTCGATGGCAGAATTGGTGAACAAATGATGGCAAAGCATGTGGGAGATCCGCCAATCACGTGAATGACTGGCGGACAAGTCACCCAAATACATTCGGTAGTTGTCGCGTTGATGGAAGAAATTGTGGGCACAACTACAGGTCATGCCCAGGATCAACCCCGTGGCTACTACTAGGATCCAAGGACCCCCGAGCCATGCAGTCAGGAGAAGCAAAGTCACGTAGGAAAAGAACAAGCCATCTTGGATCAACAGCATTTGATGACTTGGACCCGTGCCCACTTCCTTAAGGATCTTTTGCACACGACGTTTCAACGTTTGATAGAATCCGTCCGACTTGAAGGTGAAGGGAGATTTTCGAGGAGAATTTTCCACTGATCGCACGTGGTACTTGGTCAGAATCTTGCCAAAATTGTCACCAAAAACGTGGGCTACTTCAAATGCCTCGGTGATATCCGTACCTCGGGTTTCGGCAATCCACATCGACCCTCCCGGGTGTTTGTCGATAAAATCTGACAGATCGTAGAGGTCATTGTGGATCCGCCAGAGCCTGGAATCACCAATATCATCGTATTTCTTCTTGAATTCGATCCATTGGTCGACGTGGGCAACTTGAGCGATTTCCTGCAAAGCCTCACTGGTCAAGGTTCCTTCCACCAATGCACTCGCCTTGGGTGCCATACTTTTTCACTGATTGGAACCCAACCAGAAAGGGAACTCTTTTAAAAAGTCCTTCCTTGCACTTTGAAGTAATTGCTACTGATACAAAAGCACAAACTATGTTATAGAACTTGAACCCCGATAAAAACGAGTGACGTAACCAAAGTTTTCTGTGACCTTTCGTTGAGAGAAAACGCATCAGTCTCTCGTCTTTTAGTGGCAGAACGCAACAATCACTCGACCAAGAGTTCCGTTAATCCATAAAATTTATTGTAAACATACCATTGAAAATGTGCATAAAATGTCTTTTGAAGATTATGATGATAATGAGCATGAGGACAAAAGTTACGATGTGAGAAGCCAAGGCAGGAGGATCCACGAGGCGCGAAATTCACACAGGTACGAAAGTACGCACACACTCACTAAAGTAGCGATGAAAGACGCTGAATCAACCGTGAAAACCACAGGCTTGAAACTATAAAACACGCGACAGAGGGTGGAATTCTCAAGAAGGATGAATCTAAGGTGGGACCACGTGGATGAATCAAAAACTATATTTGCGACTGATCCACTTGCTAGTACTACGCACTTTTTCCCCTACCTTCAAGCAATCTGAAGTTGGGAAGACGGCAAGTTTCAACTGTGATGATATTAAAGCAAGCAAGGTAAAAAGTTAACGAGCCATCATAATGTGTTGTCAATCACTAGAATAGGACTCCAGCACGGTATGTTAACAATGTTGTGCGTCTTTGTAAGGTATTTTTTTAACAAGATGAAAGTAGCAGGCTAACACACGGTGTGGGTTTCATCTCTCAAGCGGTGATTGTGGTACAAAAAAGAGTTAGTGCCTCAAGAAGTACAGTACACTACCGGAAAATTGAAATGAACCAAGACTATCACGCAACTTGAGTCCCAAAAACGGCTCGTGACACAATAATTCAGGTTAATGGTTGAGAGATAGCGAGGGGGGGGGGAGGGTTCCGATTGAGCTTTCCTACTATCATTCGAGTAGTGTGACTAATCACAAATTGATGGTCATTTTTTTGTTCGTTTACACTTGGAGGGGTGACGGGTTTGAACGCATATCTGATTAATGCCACGGTCTTAATGTTACAGTATGAATGCAGCGAAGATGAGAGGATGATTCGGGCACAACGGGATTTGGTCGCGAATAACAGCATCAGTATGAGGGTAATGACAAATATAGAAATTAGCAATGCTAGGCAGTTCGACGTGTCGGTTGGTGAGAATAAAACGTGAAAACTTGAAGCAGAAACGAATAGCACATATCACATGCAAAGTGTGCGTTACCTGGTGCCTTATCAAGTTCTAGATTGAAGGCAAAACACAGCTGGGATTGTCTTTATTTTAGGTTGTTAGGAAAAAGTACGAGTACTTAAAATATTGATGATTTCATAAAGCAGAAGACAAAAAAATGAAGACAAAAAACGCCTTGATGTCGGGGAAGTGAGAATGAATTTGCATTTTGGATTTTGGCGGGATGAATCAAAGCCAGATAAGAACACAAGTTTTTGGAGCAAGAGAATAGTGTAAATATTAATGCAAAGTAATCATAGTGAAGTTCAGAGACAGACATATCGGGATGAATTTTACAACAGAGTTAAAGCATGTCAAATTTAAACACAAACAAGATTGGAATTTCCAAACAACAAGCATATCTCATGGAGAAAGAGCAACAATATACGTATTATGCAGTACAACAGCATCATGTTAGTCATTAATTTCTTTTTCTTTGTTCTTATTCTTCATTGCATTAAGGGAAAGGATTCATTGGCTGGGACAAACACACACGACTAATTTGATATCTAAATTTCCAGATAAAGTAGGTATTCATAGATGACGGATGGCATTTTGACAATTGGGACAAATAGGGCGGTCGTTAAGGCAAACATAATATATCAATCTATCAATATTCTTCTTTTTTTTTTTGGTAATCAATCATCATCGTGATGCACAAACAGAGTGAATTTTACATTTTTGTTTTTGTTTTAAGGGATGGATTTGACTAAACCATTTCATGACGTGATTTGACAGGGGTGAGCAAATATGCGGCTTTGTCCGGACAAAGAAACCCGCACATTTCCCAAGGAACGTATAACACAGAAGAAGTGGAGGATCTCCTTTTTCAGGGAGGAGTTTCAATGATAGAGGGTTGGATTTTTAACTTTTAGCAAAGGAGAGGGTGAAAAGCTTCTTGTTCTAGCCTTCTTCATCCCTATCTTATAGTCTCTACTGCCCATCGGTTGCACAAATGGGTAATGATAACACAGCATAAAATGACTTGAATCGACGAAAACAATCGCTAATTTCCTATGTCATCTGTTACAACGGAGGGCTTGAAGTGGGTTGTTAATCGGGCGTAGGAGATGGATGACGGTGGGGGAAATTCTACCACAATGCTAGTAAAGCAGAGTTACACCATCATTTTTTACCTTCAGGCTCTTGAGGCTCTTCTTCGGAGTCTGTTTCTTCTTCGTCATTAATTAGATCATGGAATTGATTTGGATCGAACTCCTCTAGCAGAGAGTCATCCGAAAGAGGAGCCTCACCCGATGCCAATTCAGGGTCCAGTGAGAACAAGATGGTGACTTGGAGGGCACTCCACAACGATGTTCGGCTTCTTTGGGACGCGAGGGTGAGATTTCGAATGCCCTCAGCCAACGCCAAGATATCTGATAGAAAAGTAAAGAAAAAAAATGAAAAAAAATGAAAAAATTGAAATTTTACACGCGATAAATCGGTCTCTTCGACGTTCAATTTAACCCTTACCTTTGTCATCCACGGGTCTTATGATCCCATTTAGGGGCCCATTAAAGTTGTAAGCCGGGGGGCCGCTGCGATTGATCAGGGTATTGAAGGAACTGATCGAACCAAACGAGCCGTTGTTGAGTCCGGCCGAATTGACGATCTCTTCTCGCCGTTTGGCTTGGACCACGCAAATGGCATCCATCCAAAAGGTCAACGACTGATGGATCCGACCACTCAAGGGTTTGTCATTTCTCAACCTTTCCATCTTAAGAAACAAGGTCTTGACGCGGGCATGTTCTCGCATGTGGTCCAAGATGAGTCGATCCACCCGACTGGGATTGGGCGGGAGTCTGGGGATAGGCGTTGCATTCGAGGAGCTCACTTTCTTGCCCGGGAAATGCCGGGCCAAATCCGCTTCGGTCTTCTTCCGCTCTTTTTCGAGTTGCTTGAATTGATCATAGCACTCCTCTAAGCGGAAGTGAAGCTCATTGGCCGGTCCAGACCGAACCGGCTTGACTGACTTGTTTGACCCATTGGAATGGAATCCACCCGAAGCACTGGAGCCGCCACTGGGCGGGACAGGGGGTGGGAAACCCATGAATGGCGGGGGGTGATGTGGAGGCAGGAAGGGTGGCAAGCTTTTAGTGCCAAGGCCACCCATGGGTGGGTCACTGAAGCCATCCATTTCGGAGGCAAACGGCAAGTTTAATGGAGCCGCCGTGGGGGGTGGCATGTTCCGAAAATATTCAACCGGAGGGAGGAGCGGCAAATCGGGGGCCGAATCCACAGACAGATGACGATGATGCGGTGGTTGAAGGTGGTGAGGGTGAAGCAAATGAGAGGAACCATTCGAGGTGGGTGGCACCGGGGGCGGGTGTTGCATGTTCGGGGGAGGGACCTTGGTGTTGATGGGCAATATTGGCATCGGATTGTTGTTGTTATTGTTGTAATTGGTGCTCTTATTTTTGTTCGCGTGGTTTAGATTGGCCTGAGGGGTGTTATTTAAGCCGTGAGATGTGGTTGGAGGTGGACTATTGAAGAGGGTGGTCTTGACGTTTCGCGCCTCGGGTCGGAAGGCGTGTCTCATACCACCGGATAGACTCTCAAATACGGGGTTTCCATTGGCCATGGGGTTGATTGGCGGGTCGTTGGTGACCAAAGCAGGGGGCGTAGGTGCGTCATTATTGTAGTTGTCCAAGAGATTCTTGAAAATGGCTAGAAACTGCTCCTTGGGCAAGCTGCTCAACTGGCCCAATAAATGTTCCAACGGCGGCGATGACTCGCCATTAACCTGCGGGTCGACCGATTCGCCCGGACTGCTCAAAGGATTGGGCGAGTGTCGCTGCCGTGGGATGGATGAGGGTGTCAGTGGTAGCCATGGGGTCTGGCTACCTTCATGGCTCCGATCCCCGACCAAATCCTCGTCTCTGAGTGCGGACAGGCGCCGATAACGACTGGTCGGACTCTCAGACGGTCGGATGTGGCTTGGCTGACCCACTAAGTTGTCCAGACCCAATTTGGGGGGATCCGATATCACAGAGGGGGCACGGACCAACGATTGGGTTCGCTCGGGCGGGGTCAGTGACCCCAGGGGTCGACTCAAACCGAATAGAGAGGCGGAGGCTGCCTCCTGAATATGCTCCAAAGGATCGCTCTCGGCCTCGAGTAATTTGGAAACCAAGTTATCCACGAATCGATTGGGATCGTTTTCGTTCGCATCATAGCCCTCCCAAACCCCGAGCAAAAAGGGCGATTGCCGGTCGCCACTGTGGTCCCAAGTCACGGGATCGGTCCAGAGCCAAGAACCGGGCTTGAGGGGCCCATTGGAGCCGGGGGTGGAGGTGGAGGCCGCAGGCCCGGTTCCACCATTTAATGAGGGCCAACTGAACATGCTAGAGCCAGCGGAAGCGGGGAGAAAGAGCGTCGAGTTCCCAGTTCAAGTCTGGCCTTGGGATTTCAAGGAGGGGGGGGGGATTTATCACCTATGGGGAGAGAGAGGTGTCGATCAATTCATGTTAGTGCGCATTAGACCATCATGGGTGGGTGGCTCATTTTCCCGGTCAAATGACATGGGGTTCGCTTTAAATATTCCACCAATCATGGACTAAACGACTTTCCCTTGAGATACCAGTCAACACTTTTTTTTTCAGCATGGAAGGATCCCGCCCTGACAGCCTGGCCAAAGTTCACATCGAACCCGGGTCCTGGGCACATCCATCTTTCTCGTTCAAACTAGTTCCAACGGCCTGGCCAGTCAGTGTCTCCATAGTGAACATTCCCATCATTAAATATCAAACCATCCTAGAATGGACTTTTTCAGACTAAGGTGGGGGTCCGATTAATCACGGGCGTGCACCTCAACCGGTCCACGACTGGGCTACAGCGGGTGATATTATATCTTATTGGGGGATTGGGGGCCGGGGCGGATGAACGGGTCTGACAGGCGGGCTAAAGGGGTGAGCTGGCCTGGAGCGGGATGGCCGGAGGTCTTACATGTTGTTCCGGGTAGGCGCGGGTCGAGCCTGGGGGCCTCGTCAAGTTCTCCGGTCCAACGGGGCAGGCGATGGGGGGACCACTACACACGCCAAATTCCAAGATCCAGATGAGGAGCTGTCAGGCTGGCCAAAATGAAGTTCAGATGGAAAAGGTCAGCTTTAAGCCAGATTTAGGGCCAGGGAGGTGAACGAAAATTCATGTGGCGCCCTCTTCAAAGGTGATGGGTCCAATGGGATGGGAGGGCAGTCGAAATATGAGCTCATAATCTTGATCGGTGGCGATCCATGTTAGTGGCAATTTCTCAAATTTGGGTGGGTTTAGAGTGAGGACATCAATTGTGTGGTAATAATTGAAGCCCCGTCGATTTTTGGGTGAAAACTTAGGCAGTTAGTTCTACCCAGGCTGCCATCCCTACCGCTCATTCCCAGCTAAGCTGAGTCAGACCTTGAATTTTTTGTTGCCTCATTTCCCCGTTTTTGAATGTAATTTATGAGAGTAAAAAAATTCATGGCGATTACTTTTGAGTCCTCATTGAGTGCCATTTCAATTGCTTTACGAAGGCCAGTCCTTTTGGAAATCTTTTCTTTTAAAGGAGAGCCAGGAAAATAGCATTGAGCACCGTAATAAAAGGGCAAGTTTGGAGAAGCTGCTACTGACGCTAAATGTAGATTGTTGGCATCAACCACGCACTTCTAGAGATGAGAAACTACAAACCGAAACAAATTTTTCTTATCTCCTTCGCCGTTCACTTAATTTCAAATAAGTGCTTCAAACCACCACAGAATTTGGTAGTAGTTTGGAGTAGATGACCTGGGCCAAATTTGAGCCCAAAACCATGCTTCTGGTACTCAGGAGATGTGGCCCAAGTAATGTAGTAAACAGTACATAAAGTTCAAATTTTCAGCCTGCTCTTGGTCAGCTCCATAAGCTTTCGGCAATATCACTTTGAAACAAACCACTATGCAATTCAATGGTTTGAAATAACCTGTATTTAATTGGAAAGATCTACGCGTCTCATTTTATTACTTTAATTCGAAAAGTGACTCAGATTTGCTATGACCAAGAGCAAGAGGCCGATTTGCCGGGAAGCTCGTTCGCAGTGCATATTTCTAGAAGTCCGTGATTGAGGGTGTGCGCTAATTTGGCAACTAAGGATCATTGATAAATCAAGGTCGAACTATTGCGTAATGAAAATCAAATTAAAAAAAGATTTGGCGGGAAACTCGGTCACAGCCCATATTTTGAGAAGTATGTGCATCAATTCACCCAAGAAGACCTTTGAATAAAAGACCAAACCGTAGCTGAAACAGCTCTATGACATGAACTGACATGTGATGACTGTGAGCTGACAATTACACAAGCCTCAAGTTGTTTTACCCGATTAAGAATGGTATGGGCTCGATGATTAACACATGTCCTGGGAGTGGGTCCGATTTACGTTTCACTCCCTCTGTCTACCCATTTTCAAACTTTTAAGGTCAGATTCCTTTCATTTGGCATAAACCCGACGCTTTCGGCCACCGAGAAAGTTATTTGTGACGTCTGGACGCTGGAGGGGATTCGCCAATGGCTCAGCGAGACGCTTCAATGCCCATCCCTAGTAAAAATCAACGATTTCCCATTCGCCAATCGCGTCCGAGTGGCCAGGTGGCGTGGTTTTCGACCTCAAAGCCGGTTTTAGGGCGTGACCTCCATTCTGACCCGCCCACACTGGGTCTCAACACCGAGAGCACAGAAATGACATGGGCCAAATGGGCACCCTGAACCACCCATCGGCCCTAGTAGCCAACCCTTCAGCTCTGTCCAACCTTAAGCGGGAATCTCCTCGGGTCATGAGAAAAACTCATGAACAAAAACGCAATCAAATTGGATCTAATCTGACCTAGGGAACTTGAATGAAAATTGTATGCCCTCTTATCGTATCAGAAATCCAAGACTAGACCGCCTGGGAATTTGGCCGCCACTGCTTCAGCTCGGGTCATCCCAATGGTCTTTCTCATGATGATTGTTGTTCGTCTGTCAGCTACCAAACTTCCTTTTCCGTCTCCTCACGTCGAGTCAAGATGCCCGTAAGTAAAGCTCCGCATTATTTTCATCTCTTTGTTACGTTACCTTACGCCCTCGAAGTCTTGAGACCGTGGTCCGTCATTCACTTGAGAGCCGTCGAGACCGCCTGAGACCCTCCATCCCGCCCTCTGGGTGGAATGGGGTGGGCTGAGCCGGACTTGGGTGGCGTTGTGTTGACACCGCATGGTGTAATCGCATCGATTGATTATGAATAATGGAAGCCGGCCCCTTATTTAAAGGGGGATGGGGCGATGGGTGGGCATTCCCGGATCGATCGCCTTCGTGGCTAGTTGTACCTAGAATTGAAGGGACTGAACAAGGGCGTTGGAGTGAGTCCCCATGCCGGTAAGAGGGTTAAGGGTAGATGGGGAATGATGGATTGAATGAGGTGTGCCTTCCTCCAAAGCACCATGGTGGATTCGATCCTGACCACCGTGGTTCGTCAATGTGAAGGAGATGAATCTGACATGGAATCCAGTCTGGGTGTGATGGATGCCGCCTCTCTGAGGCGTTCGTGGCATACCATCTCAATCTGATTGGATACAGCGTTGTAACGATCCGAAATCAACTGAAGGGGTGTGGCATCCCGCTCCGATTCTGATCTCATTGAGTTTGTCTTGTCGGTTTGTAGCTCGCCATCGACCTCCTGCACCCTCGTCCTGAGGATGAGAAGCGCAAGCACAAGTTGAAGCGTTTGGTCCAGCACCCCAATTCTTACTTCATGGATGTCAAGTGTCCCGGATGCTACAAGATCACCACCGTGTTCAGCCACGCCCAGACCGTGGTGGTGTGTGTGGGATGTTCTACCGTTCTGTGCCAGCCCACGGGCGGACGAGCCCGGCTAACTGAAGGTAAGCTGGCTTTCGGGCCCGCACTCCCGTGTGAGTCGATGGCTTCCTTCAAAAGCACCACAGCGGACTTCAATGTCGTGCCGTTGTGGACCGTCATTGCGAAGCAGAGTAATCCGTTCTCTAGGGACCGAGTCTGGGTGTGATTGAGACCTTGTCATGGTTTACGATCTCAATCTGATTCGGTACAGCGGGCTATTAGGTCTAACCGGTGGCCGTGTGGCTGATGGGCGGCTCGGACAGGATTTTGGATCGGCCCTGAATGACGCTCTTTCTTTCTGCTTACAGGCTGTTCATTCCGGAAGAAGCAACACTAAATGATGTTGTGGTCCCTTTCCACGAAAAACATGTCCCATTCTTCGGCTGGCGTCTCGTTCCGAAACCCAGGTTTGGGGTCTGGGGAATCGAACTTGAACAGAACATCCATCTATCAATAAACGACTTGTACACCCAAAGACTCGCTTCGAGTTATGCCATATTTATTTGTACTAACTCGCAATGGCTGGAGCTCGATATGTATAGCCAATGTCTAATATCCTAGGCTACCGTTCAGATCACACAAGAAACTCAATTTCGAACTGGATCGTATGCGATGGTAACTGAGTACTAGCTAGGCGCGTGGTTCGCCGATGAATTGCGATGCCTGGTCGTACACGCCGCGCGATATTTTTTATGCCCAGGTCGCCGAACTAGCCCATCGACTCGGCCGACTGGGTTGGCACCACCATGGGAACTGCTATCTACGGGCTATCCAAGGATAGAGGGAGAGTGCACCAAATTATTTTTATTTATGGGCAGACTAGCGTTGACTTGGGATTGGGTTACATATTAGAGATCAAGCATGATTTATGCGACGACGTACTGCGTGCGATATTCCCGGATTAACTTGGACAACAGACCCACGTTGGCACTGAAAAAGGCCAGACCCTCCAACCACAACACCTGGAATGTATTCGTGCCGTCAAACTCCAAATAATAGGCGGCTAAGAGCCACGACCCCTGGGCCGCCCCCCACAAGGCCCCCATGCCCAACCATTGGCCCAGCGAGAACCGCAAACGATGGTGCACCAACGGCAGTAACACCATGTACCACAAGAAATACTGCGAAGTGCACACCTTATTGAAGGCCACGAACACGGCGGTCAAAGCGAAAAGGCCGAACCACAAGTCCGCGGGGCGGGCCATGACGACCGAGATCACGAAAAGGACCACAATTTGCGGCAAGAAGGTGACCAAACTCAAGCCCGCATCATCCACATCGTGCGTCAGGTAGAGCATGTAGAAGTAGGGTGAGAAATTGTGCCGGATATCTTTGCGGGCTAAATGATATAACCAGGCCTCACTCAGATAGGGCTGTCCGTAGAGGCGGTACGCGACATACGTGCTACCTATCAACCCCACCAAGGTAGCCACCGTGAACCGCACCTGCGCCCCATTCAATAGACAGACTTTGGCCCAAAATCGGGATCGTTGGGATAGACTGAGATAGAAAATAAGGGCGTAGATGATCGGGTACAGCTTGAAGTGAATGCTCAAGCCAAAAACCAATCCGGCACAGAAGTAGGCCCGGGCTTGGAACCCGTAGATGGTGAGCAGAATCAAGAGCAAGACTACGGCCTCACAACTGCCACGGGCTGAAATGGCCATGGAAAACGGGTTATACAGCCACAATAGACTGCCGCTTAAAGCTAACCGGGCGGGCGGCGGGAGCGACGAGTGGGAGCGGGTGGCCGCCGGCTGACTGGCCTGCAGGCAAGCGTAGATCAAGAGCGCGATGGCCAGATCGCACAACGAGAACAAGGCCTTGCCCCATAAGGGATGGAGCCAGACATTGGGCCACAGCAGGCCGGCCAGATAGGGCGTGTAGCGATAAGTGT
This sequence comes from Tigriopus californicus, assembly GCF_007210705.1. Lineage (NCBI taxonomy): Eukaryota > Metazoa > Arthropoda > Copepoda > Harpacticoida > Harpacticidae > Tigriopus > Tigriopus californicus. The sequence goes on along the minus strand of NC_081440.1, from coordinate 1,196,206 downwards.
GTCGCTTGTACGGGCTTTGCCCGTGGTGGAGGTAGCGGGCGGCATCGGTGTAGACGCGGTAGTCCACGTCGGTGAATTTGACGCCGGCCGGGCCCCATTGGTCTTGGTAGTGACCGTAGGCGATGAGCAGGAGGCGGAAGAGGGCGCCTAGGAAGAGGTGGCACCGCAGAGAACGACTCCACCACCAGTCCCGGCCGGCCGCCCACACCATGGTGTTTCGGCCTCTGGACCTGGTGCTGCAGAGGGTCAAGACCGACCAGACCGTTAAGGCGCACGACACTCAGTGGCTCCTAGATATCCATCCTTCCGTCCTTATTCAAGGCCTCTAATCCATCCCAATCCTTAGACTTATTCTCAATCGCCGTGCATCGTCCTAACAGACCATAGATTGAAGAAGAAGGAGGGTAGTAGTGCCCTTGTGAGCCTGGGCGGATGAACTGAGATATCGTTAGATATTAGATAGCGAGATGGAGGATATTGAAGTACTGAAGACGCCGGAATTAGATTATTGATCCATTGTTGACAGTCCACTCAGGGTGACGGACAAATAAAGGAAATACAGTACGTCCGGAAAATTTCAGTCACCACAACAATCACGTACTCCTATTTTAGTTAGGTGAATCTTTCTAAAGCATTATGTTGACCAATGTGACCCCCTGTCATCTTTATTCAATCTATTACTCGTTTTGGCATTCCAGTCATCAGGTCCTCCAAAGTTTTGGGATCAATCTCAGACCAGGCTGTTTTCACTTGGAATTTGAGTTGGTTCAAGTTGGTAGCTCCTTGCCAGTCAGTCTCTCCATGCTTGATAATTGCCCAAACGCCGACTTTCTCAGGAATTTCGTATAATATGTCGAACAATGCCTCACGGAACCTTGTTCTGACAATTTTTTTGTTCCCTCTGGGTTGTATTGTACATTCATCCATCCGACTTCACAACTAGTGATGGGATCAAATCAAATTTCAAATTCAAAGTTGCCAGAAAACGTGGAAAGCGAAAGCACCCACCTATTGCATCTCAACTCAAAAACTTAGCTGTGAGTAATAAGGCAACCCTAGTTTGACGGAAGATAAATCAGAGTTACATTTGTGGCCTATTGGTAATGTGGGATGTGATTGTCCCAATGATGAAAGTGCTGGGTGTGTCAGTTGGACATGGTTCCAATAGCATATAGACACATCTATTTCAGGCTTATCCACAATCCCTCACCTCAAGCCTTATGATTCAATGTGATGTCTTGGGCGAACCCACCCTGAGTGGCCTGACAAGGGCTGCAGCCTCAAATTCTCTGACAGAACAACTGGTTATATCATCATCTAGTCAAATTCCATAGTTAGTAACAGGGTAGAATTCCATTCTCCCCTTGACAACTTTGTCAGAAACAACTCTGTAATAACTTTTTGTGTAAAGATAACTCTGTTGTTGTGAGAGTTGAAAAAGAAATAGAAATAAATGCCTACAATCTCCTTCCCAGATACATGTATGATCCTACAATACGCTAGAAATATTGAATAATCATATTTTATTCATAAGAATCACACAAGTAGCAACCAACTGAGCATTTCCAAACAATGACATTGCATGAGGCCAATCTAAAAATGAAATAAGGTTTCCTGAGGTAAAAAAAACCTGGGGACCTCTGGAAAAAACTTGAATATGCTCACAGGTTCTTCTTCCTGTTTTCTTGCACTTGATGCCTTGCATCTTGGATCAGGGCAAGCTTCCATCCTCTCAGAAGCTAGCTCATTTTGTTCTGATTTTCAAAGGGGAGGTGGGAATTATATGCCAATGCCATGAAGGTGTTTGAGAAGATCATGAATTTCAAACTAATTGAATTTCTTCATATCTAAGAAGTCATTCCTGTTAATCACCATGGGTTCCAAGCCCATTTTAGCAAGGTTACCTGACTGATTGAGCATATAGAGCAGATCACTGAGGGATTAGAGAGTCATCAGTTGCCTTATATAGTCTATCTTGACTTTGCCAAGGCATTTGACAAGGTGTATCATGGCCGTCTAGTTAACAGACTCCATGAGATTGGGATCCAAGACAAGACTCTTGATTGGTTCAGAAGTTTTATTTCTGTTAGGAAGCAATTTGTTATGGTTGATTGGTTTACCTGTAATTTGTTGGTGGATCAAATATTATATGTATGTGAGATCAAGCAAGATTAATAACTTTTTCAGTCTTCAACTGCTAGGGATCCCAGTACCTATTCTAGAGACCCTGACACCAACCATGGAGGCCATCAGGCCTGGAGAGGAAAGCTATTAAACCTTGCAAGAAGATGTTCGAGCAATGCATTACCTCCTCGTCACATGCATGCATGCCAATAGGGTGCTTAATCATCTCCTCCTTCCCAATCAAGTACCCAATTATGAGGCATTCAAACATCTTCCAGGGAGGTTTCCAAAAACTTTCCTCTCCAGTCCTGACATACTCCATGCACCAGCACATATAAATTTGTATTGTCCTTAAAGGCAACCAATTGACAAGTACAGAGAGAGATGCTGCGTGAGCTGACATCAAGCCATCAAAATCAAGAAAGTGAGTCTTGCCATTTTGCTTTGTGACCATTGCCTTAGTGCCGCCAGGCCCTTCCAACCAAACTGCCACAGGCTTGCACCACTGCCTAAGCGCCCCCAGGCCCTTGCAACTGAAAGGTTAGGTGCTTTCCCAAATCCAGAGTCTAGGTCTACTTTTCCCTCAAGCTAGGGCAAGACGTAAAAAGATTGCCAAAATGGTGACGCTAACTTTCTTAATGTTGAGTTCTTGATGTCACCTGACGCAGCAGCACTCAATACTTGTCATTCAGTTGTTATTAAGGACTATGCAAAATTTAGGGTGCTCCAACTTCCTTTTAATTACTTGGGAGACAAAGGGAAAGACATGTCAAAGCTCTCCATTTGATTACAGTTGTAATTGTTGTGGAAGTTTTATCTTGAATTCCCATTGATGGGTCATATTTTGAGCAGAAATTCAAGAGATTTGCTGCAATTGCTTTTCTTTGCAATGCTTCTGGTCAGCTCCTTTGCACATCTTAATAATTAAACTTCTGCAATTTCTGTTTGTCATGAAAACAGCATATTTTGTTGGATTCTAGCCATTAGATTGGCGTAATAGTTCTTGATTAGTGCCTTTCATCCATGCAAAGTCCCTTTCCCAGCATTTCAAGGCTACAGACAGATGTGAAAATGTATGCAAGTAAAAGAAAAAGATGTTTTAGACGTGTCAAAAGATTGCAACTTTTGCCATTTTCTGCCATTTTCTCATCTGTCGGATGATTGAAAATGGGCTTTAATAATTTCTCATTCCTGCAAATAACCCAAACATTGAGGTAGGTTTTTACAATGCAATCAAATAAGGTAATTGTTTAGGAGAAAAACTGCGTATCCCCCATTGCAACTCTTCACTTAGGATGAAAATGCAAATGGGTCCAAAAAGCAAAGTATAAAGACTACTGCTTTTGGTTAATCCTCAGGCCAAATAAAGGCTGAGTTACACTACTGACAGAATGAGACTGAAACGGTAGAGGGATAACCCAGGGCTTTGGATTGATCAGATGCACCGGGCCTCATTGACCCATGTGGTGCAGCCCATTATGCAGAACCTAGAGGGATCCTACATATATTGATCTCAAAACAACTGCACCACCCACAGTCAGGCCATTTGCTTCACTTTCATACTGGAAGTGAAACAAAGTTCTAATTAATAGCCCTTTTTATTCACCTCTCCCTCCTGTTGTTGAGGACAAACAAACAGAGAAATACAAGAAAAGGCTCTAAGATGCCTGACTTCAACAGGGTATTTTTGCTGAACAACTTATTGCTGATCTTCTCTGACGCCATAAATACATCACCAACCCTTCTGAGAGGATTTTCAAATCCAACAATAGTATAATTACAAACACTTTTGACATCCAAATGGGGATGAACACAAAACCATGTATATAGTGTACTTGCAGCACACCAGCAACTTTTCACCATCATCTTTTTCCATTGAAATGTGCAAAAAAAGCTAATGGCTAGTGTAGAAAACGTGATGTTATTAAAATTTGCCCCCAAAATCTTGCAAAACTGGGCTTTTCCTAACACTATTTTGTTGGAAATGATGATTGTAAAAGTGTTGATGTGTTATCAATCAAACAGTATGCAACCTCCTGTAAAGTGATTATTTACACGTCATAGTTGTTTGGAATTTTATACTGATGGGATAAAATAAATAATCACGGGATGCTGGGACTAGGGCTACCAATTTACATTTTCAGTGGCATGTGGCATTGCAAGCGGAATATTGGAAACCCATTGATTAGTCACAATCAGTAGCCCTGATTTTTTTCCGATCAAACCAGGGTTGCGCCTTTTTGGTCAAACCTTACCTTTTATGTTAAGTTGGAAACGGCTGGCCCTTCGATTTTCCTAGCTTTCGAGCAATTCTGATCTTAAAAATTTATTTGATCCCATCACTAGAATTTTACCCATAAAGAATTTGAAACGTTTCTCAGAAAATTGTTATGCCATATTCATTGTGTTACTGTAATTGGGAAATAAATTGTTCATTCGATAATCTCTTGATAAAGTCTGGATTTTTAGAGCCTATTCTCTTGTTTCTATGTTTGTTTGTCCGCACCTAGACAAAGTAGAGGACGCTTCCTCTGCTCAAGGTAAAGGACAATTCATTCCTTTTATCCCCACCAAATTGAGATCAACCTCTTTATTCATTTGAGTACCAACTCTTGATAATCTGGTTGTTTTTGCAAAATTTATGCAACTGAGTTTTGATCCTTTTTGCTGAAAAGAGAGCTAAATGGCTCCAGAGACTTGTTTAATCTTTGTCGGGCTCCTCCACATTAATTACGTCTGATCTAGCTCATGTGTGATCAATGTTCCGTTAAGATTATGATAACTTGTAAGACTATTGTAAAGATGTATGAAAAATTTGCACTAAACCTTTTCAGCTTCAATAACATCACCTTTTCATCCGTTTCACATTTTGCCAATACCTAACTAAAATGGCTGTTGGACCTCAGTGAAACGTTTATATCTTTTTCTTGTTGATCTTGACATGCGTACTTAGCAAATTCGCACTGGTCTACTACTAATTTGCAGGGCTTTTTGTACTAAGGTACAGTGGACGCAGTCAGTTTGTCATCCACCCGACCACGACATCCAGAACAGTACAATGAATGGAGAAATGAACGCAGAGAGTGTGTGTTAGAGAGCGATGTTTTTCATCAAGTTTAAGAGTGGGTGATTTGAGGTTGCGCGATTCTTGCAAATATCCAGCACGTGTTTTTGTGAAAATGTGATGCTTGTGCACATAGTATTATTTCTACTTTAGGAAGAAACCTCTATTTATCCATATTCTCACTCTCAACAAAGCACAAAGGCTGAACCACAAAGCAAGCAAGGTCAAGAGAGCAACAAGCCAGTCAGACCCGTTTTAAGGGCAGATGGGTGACAGCTTAATGACTTTGACGATTACGGTTCCTAGTTGTAGGGGCTTCCTTCAAATGGCTGGATGGAGTAGCACAGATTCTTGCAAACTGAAACTTCCAGATGACCACAGACTTATTGAAGAATCAAGAAAGGCATTAAAAACAGATACTCTTGTTGCAACAAATAGCCGCGGGATTCAACCCCCGGAAAAGCATACCATGGTCTCTGAGGATGGGGAAGAGACGTTTAGTGGCTGAGGTTTTGCAGACCTTGTGCGCCGTTCCTCCAAATGCCGTAGGCTTCCTACGCTACACACGCTACGCTTATGTCAGTGAGCTTCCATCAAATATAGGGCCAATTGGGTCAAACCCTTTTAATGAATCACTTATTCTTTCAAAATGTATAATTAGTGACATTGGACACATGATGTTTGGAAAATAAATTGCACTCATGGCACCTTAACAATAGTTCAATTAGCAACCTACTGCGCCTCTTCCCCATTTTGTTTGGGCTGTCTGACATTAGAATCAAGGGCCCCTATTGGCCATTGAACTCCCAACCTGTACAATTAGTACTGCTTGCTCCCTGACTCAAATAAATTCAAGGAAATCTTATTTAGATCCCTAGAATTCCGTGTATGCTGCTTGTTTGCAAACAATATTACTGATGGGCATCTCGGAAACCTTGCCTCAAAATGTAATCCTTGATTTTTCTTGTGTCAAACCTTCAGATCAAACCCAACTTTATATGTCACGTTGGAATTAACTGGTGCCTATGCTCTCCAAGTATTTTGGTAACCTTCATTTTGAAAATTTATTTGATCCCATCACTTATAAATACATATACATTTCATACCTCTTCATTTCTGGTTCCTAGAACAATGTCTTATAACCTCTCCTCTCTTACTTGGCAGGTGTTACCAATGAGGAGTTGAAGGTGGGGGAGTAAGCAAGACATTAGATGGAATCTAATGAGGTGAAATTTGTTCTGGGTTAGTGTCTGATTGGGAGATGTTTGCTCTGGGGAAGATGTTGTGGGGGAAAACTACCAGGGGCAATTCAATTTTGGGGAACTATAGAGGGAGGTTATTTCATGGGAAGATATGGCTACACCCATATTTTTTCTTCAAATGGTCTGCAAATTACTTTTCTTGGCTTGGCAATTGCCATTATGTTGAAAAAAGTCCATTGAATTCTCAAATCAATTTGTCCAAGGCTTTCTTGATTATGGGCGAACACTTTCAAGGCCAGCCATCTATCTACTATTTGGTTGAAGATTCAAACCAGTTTGGCCCACAGCTATGCCTGGGCAAACTCAAAAGCGCTGAACTGGAATGTCATCATCCTTTGCAGATGTACGTATATTGGTTGGGACTAAAGCCCCGGAACTTGGGTGTCGTTCGACCGCGAAACCTCACTCTAGCTAAGATAATAGAAATCGCCTGAAGCACGCAATAAGCTCAGCTGCGTCCAAGGTACACCCATAGAGGGCATGCAGTAAAAAGAAAGAGAGCGAATACAGAAAGGCAGGTCACGAAGGCAATATGGCCGTTACACATCTTCCGTTTTTGGGTCAGCTGATATTTTGGTCCTTCGAGAAGAGAATAAAACCTAACCTAACCTTTCGGTTACAAGGGCCTCGAAAACAGCGGCAGATTAGCTTGAAAAAAAAAAAAGATTCTGCGCATCGAGATAGGAACTCACGCCAGACAAACTACAACTTTTGATCACGCACCCTATGTGATCACGACTGTCGAAGTTTATTGCCTGTGATTTTGGCAACGTTTTTACTTAAAGCAGCTACATGTCGCGAGAGTGGCAGCTGACCCCAAAATAGAAGACATGTAACGACCATACGAAGGCAACAACCGCACGGAAGGCACAACGCAGAATGAAGGAAGCCAGTCAGACAAGAGTGAAGTCAAGTCCAGCATCTTGCGCGTGAAGGGGAGTCATGTTTTGAAGGCCTGATCGCCAAACAACGTGAGTGTGGCTTTCAATAGCAGCCACAACCTCACTCAACATCCCCCAACCCCACCATCTCCAGAATCCGAAAGGAAGTCAAGGCCACAAGTCCGTGTTGAAACCCATCGACCCATCGATAGATAGATAGATAGATAGATAGATAGATAGAGACTACTCAATCCGTTGGTTCAGAGTTCAATAATAGATCGCTTGAGAGGTCAGAGGTCCACTGGCCTCAGTATGCCCGAAGCCAAGAAGCGCAAAGTGGCGCTCATGGGCTCCCGATCCGTGGGTAAGAAGCACCTAACCTAATCCATCCTTTTTATTGTTTCCACTTGACCACGACGATGACCCGACCAAGCTTGATCCCTCATCTAGCTAGCCGAGGCTTGTAGCCTTCATCTCTTGTTATTCCCCGCAGGCAAATCCTCGTTGGCCATTCAGTTCGTTCAAGGCCAATTTGTGGACCACTATGAGCCCACCATCGAAAATAGTGAGTCTCGT
>NC_081440.1:1099987-1188263 GCF_007210705.1 Tigriopus californicus | reverse complement strand
AGGTCAAATGGCAAATGGCAAATTGTGACTAAAACTGGGCTTATGGTCGGTTTCAGCCTTTAACAAGAAGGTCAACTTGCACGGGAGCGAGTATGAGTTGTACTTGGTGGACACGGCCGGTCAGGATGAGTACTCGATCATGCCCCCGGAATACTCAGTGGACGTGCACGGATACGTCCTAGTCTACTCGATCGACTCCATGAAGAGCCTCGAGGTCTGTCAGACGTTGCACGAGAAGCTCATTGATCTCATCGGCAACAATAAGTAGGTATCTATTTGCGAGGTTGGGTCCAGGTCCCAAGGCCCCAAGGTCCCAAGGCCCCAAGGTCCCAAGGTCCCAAGACCAGATCAGGGCCAGATGATGACCGTATTGATGACCGTTTTACACGGGTCTCTTTTATCTCTCTCTGGGATGTTTCAGCGTTCCTATTGTGTTGGTGGGGAACAAGTGCGATTTGCACGCGGACCGTCAAGTGAGCTCGGAGGAAGGCCGCCGCTTGGCCGCCGAGATCAAGGCCGTCTTTCTCGAGACGTCGGCCAAGAACAATCAGGTAAATAGGCTCCGGGCTATGTTCAGCCAACCAAGATAGTTCTGCGGCGTGGCATCGGGCTGATTGATCGTTGCAGAATGTGGCCGATGTGTTTCATAAGGTGCTCTCCGAGATGGAGAAGGATAGTGGAACATTGGACAACGGCGAGAAGAAATGCGTGATTTCATGATGAACCCCGGTCCCGTGCTACCCGAGCGCCCAACGAATGAACGCAAAACGCACATTGATGGTTGACAGGCGGACCCCCACAGCCCGTGGGCAGGGACCAGACCTAAGGAAGAGGCCACTGTCCGGAATCTTTTTGCCCCTCTTGTTTTATCATCGTATGATGTATTATTTGTCCACGATATTCTAGCTGCATTTCAAACCCGTCTCGGATAGCTATCTATCCATGAGGACTATCATACGTCTGGTGACGGCAGTTTTAATTCGAAGATGACTTCAGTTTGTCATCTTTCTTCAAGTGTCTCCCACGCTCTCCAATCCACGCCCACAATGCTCCGAACGTGAAGCCATCCCTTGAAGAGGGCATCACCAATCCTCTAGTAGCCACGAATTCATCGACTTGAAAGATAACCCCCCACCCGCCCTTCCTTCTCCTTCTGTCTGTTTGAAAACACGCCATAACATGTGAAATATATATATTGTTTGAGCACAACAAAAACAACGACATACCGACCCAAACGTTTTCCATATAAAAACAATATCAGAAACAACCATCGATGATTCACAAATGAAGTAGCAAGGAAATTTGCTCGGGCGTCTTGCCCATAATGGCTTTGGGATTCTCGTAGCCGCTCTTCGGCTCCATCACGGATTCAAAGATCTGATGGTAGGAAGCCACTACAATCCCCATGGAGCGTTTGTAGATTTCCCTCCTTTGACTGGACGAGATCAAGTACTTGGATTGAGCCATGAGGAACTCTTCCGGGTTCACCAGGAACGCGTCCAATCGATGCATGAACTGCTTTAACGCTGCCGCATTCATTCCCGGAACTTTGGCCAAAGGAGCTTCATGCTCGGCACTGATGAGGCTGCAGATGGGTTGGATCCCCAGGTTGGCGATGATCTTGCTGGTTTGCTCGGAGGTGAGGGTATCGACCCGTAGATCGATTTCACCTTGAATCATGACCAGATGATCCTCCGTTCCATGATACAAGGAAAGGGTGGAATGGATCTGGTAGAAGGAGTTCAAGAGAAACACGTCTCGATCCGTTGTGGGGAATGGGGCAGCCACATTTTGAACCGACTCCAACAGAGGCCGAAGAACGGTGTCGATCACGGTTTTAATCTTGGGTGTGGCATCCTCCGTCATGGTGGAACTGGCCAACAGGTCTTTGAGCAAGGCCAACAATTGTAGGGTGCAATGATTAGGCGCCAAATCCGGATTGGGCGCTTCAGCCTGAGCCACGCTCTGAGAGACCGTCGAAATCAAGGCCTTGAAAAATTGCTTGTTGGCCAATTGCTCTAAGCACTCGAGCGTGTTGATGAGAGTGGATCCCTTGGGCGTGGCCAAACCCATGGTGCTGGAGTAAAAGTGCAACAGGTTGATCAACCGAAATAGAGTCAACGGACTTGCCTCCAACAACAGGATCTGTTCCACGCGGTTGGTTAGAGGCCGACAAATGTCCTCGGTGATGGATCCAATGCTCTTCAAACAAGTCTCTTTCCGTTGAGTGATCCGCTCATCCCTCAGTAACAATTGAAGGTTCTCGTTCTCAGTCGGGATCTGCAAGTGGATCCACGCCAACATATCGCCCACATACCGCGGTGGGTCGTGGGCGTGGAGTTCAATGGGACGCGGTGTGCCGCCCACGCCCCCCACCGTCAAAGCGTCGATGAACGAGCGAACTAAAGCTAAACGCCGACCGGCACAATAATCCTCGAGCACGAGCGAGAACAGATCAGGGCGTTCCTGCAACCAACGCATAGCCATGGGCAGCAATTGGGCCCGACTCGGGCCCAAGGCCTCGATGCTTTGGCACTGGGCTTGGGCCCACTGAAAGGTCCGGCGTAAGGCCACTTCCGTGACCTCTTGGATCCTTTGCAACGTCTCCTGAGCAGTCAAGACCTGCTCATCGGAGGATGGATCTCGATCCTTGATCCAAGCCTGACAATGAGTCTGAACCCGACGAACATCAGCCAAGGCTTGGAAGAAGCCTTCGCTGGGTTGACCTTCGATCAGGATCCTTTCATCTTCACTTGAGAGGGCGAACGTGGTCTGGAAAGCGGCTAGAACCTCTTGTTTCCGTCTCAATTGAGCACTTTCGCGTTTGAGAGCGTTGGTGGATTGGATCAAATCTCGGGTTTGACCTTTGGTCTTATCCAAGTGGGCCTTCATGTCCTGGGACTTGAGTTTCATGTCCAGGATGCGGTCAGAGACTTCCTCCAGCCCTTGATTGAGATGTCCAAAGTCATGGAGAAACTGGCGATGGATCTCAAGGGATCGTCGCTCAATCTCACCGCGCAAGAATCGACGGTGGAACAAGGAGTTCTCCGTGAAGAAATGGGACAAGGCGTTTAAGGAGTCCAGGGTGGTCTTGTCGCTCTCCAACTCGGCTGAGAGGATCTTCTGCAGCTTCCGGGCCAAGATTGAATCCGAAGATAGGTATAATTCCTCCTCTTCACCTCCAACCACACCTCCACCTACCGCGGTTCCAGCGGTGCTCTCCTTCTTCATGACAGATAGGAATGAATTCGACGCCAACGAGAAGGTTCGTGCCTCTTTCCTGTTTGGGCTAAGTTTGTTGCTTTTATTTTGATGACATGTCTGCATTTCAGGGTAGCCATTATGGATTGGGAAACTGACACACACTTCTGGATTGGATTATTCCGAAGATAGAGGGAAAAAGTGGGTGATTCGAGTAATAGCCAGGCACGGCTTGTTTCATAATGAGACATCTCGCGGGGGAAAAAAAAGAAAAGACAGCGTTAGTAAACCCTCTAGCTCTGTTAACAAACGTTTGTTCTTGCGTCGTTGTAAAGCAAGGGAATTAACAACCCTAGACAACAATTGATGATGTTAATGCGTTGACAGTGCTGTTTTCCAACTCTGCAAGCTCTTTCCTGAACAAGTTATCCAACAAGAAATCGTGGCAAATTTGAATGAGACATTCAGCAACATCAAAAATCCAAAAAGAACTGGATTATTAATACCATCAAATAAATAATCACAGAAGGATGTTACTAGAGTTGTTTTCTTTCCAATGATATCACATTAGTAATGGCATGTTGGGAAACCATTGGCTAGCCTCAAAGTATCACCCTGATTATTCTCACATCATCAAACTAAGGCAATCATTTTTATTGATAATCACTCATTACTTGGAAATTAACTATTGCCTTTACTTTCCAAGCTTTCTCGTGCCCTTCATTTAATTTTGATAACCATTTGATCCCATTAATCCTATTGATGGTTCTATAGGGTGATAGGCTGCAACAACAATGGAATAATGGTTGTTTATTGTTCATTGTTTGAAAAACTCATACATCAAGTTGGATGATAAAGAGTAAAAGTTAAGAAGTTGGACTAGATTCCTTGGAAAAAAAAATCAATTCAGTTATTTGTGAGGCGGCATTACCATTAACTGCTAAATGAGAACTCTCATCACAAGAGACACTGAAAATATTCAACTGCTTTTGGTGAAACATAAAAATAATATTTTCGTTAACAAAGGCAAAATATGAAAGAAAACAGGCCCAATAAATAAGAAAATGAAAATTTTTTATTCACAGATATTTCTTATTGCTATTGTATACAAGAATATGCTCTGAGATGCCTGACTTTAAAAAGGTATTTTTCGCGGACCAACTTATTGCTGATCTATTCCAACACCATAAATACACCACCAATCCTTCTTAGAGACCTTTCAAATCTTACAAGGTTAAAATCACAAACACTTTGTGCATCCAAATAGTGATAAAAAGAGAGATGTACATGTTATACATGCAACAAACCAGCGACTTTTCCTCATCATCATGTTTTTTCGTTAAATTGTGCTTAAAAAGGCCAACAGTAAGTTTAGAAAAAATAATGTTTTTCAGGTTAGCCACCAAAACTTGTGAAACTGTGCTTTCCTTTCCCAGTACTATTTTGTTGGAAACGATGATTGACAAAGTGTTGACACGGTGTCAACCATACTATATACACTTACTGTGAAATGGTTATCAACATGTAATAATTGTTCCAAATTCTACCTACAGAGAATTTAAAACGTCTCCGAGAAGAGCTGACGGTTTAATCATTGTGTCACAGTACTTGGGCAATAAATTGTTCACTAAACAATCTCTTGATATAGTCTGGCATCTTAGAGCGTATTCTCTCGTTTCTACGTTTGTTTGTCCGCACCTAAACGAAGCAGAGGGCGCTTCCTCCGCTGAATGAAAAGGACTATAAATATAATAGGGACTCCGAGGTAGGAGGTAAAAACTCTAGTGGCCAAAAAAGGAAAAAGAGCGTTAGCAGGGATGAACCTTGACTTTTTGCATCATTCAAAACTTTTGATATCATGTGAAGACCGATACAAACTAAAGTGATTAAACTTCTCTTGAATGATTTGATATTCATACATACAGTTTTATACATTTTACATCTGACATGACCAAGAGTCGCAATAAAGTTTATTTATTTATTTCTCCGTTTGCTTGTCCGCCACGAGAGGAGGGAGAGGAGAATGAAAATAGCTATTGGCAAATCCATCAGCAAGGGATCAAGGATGGAAAACCAAGCACACAAGAAACCACAACGGTCCATTCGCAATCACAAAAGATCCAATTGTACTTATCTATGGACTAGATATTTAGATACAATCATAGAATCGATTATTTCTTGCCATCGCGTCCATTCGCAATCACAAAAGATCCAATTGTACTTATCTATGGACTAGATATTTACATACAAACATAGAATCGATTATTTCTTGCCATCGCGTCAAAACTTCTAGAACTCGTCATTTCTAAGACAGTTTCTCAGTCTAAAATCATGGAACAAATCGGAGCTTGGTGTTTTGCTTTGTTCAGTTTGACCACCAAGAGTATGTACTTGGACCAAGCACTTTTATGTATGGTCCAATTTATTGATACTAGTTTTCAATTAATCAAGTGGGAAGAGGACAACATTGCCAGTGACAAAGTTTCTCTTTGCATGGCCGTCGCCCGACTCATCGGCGATAAATGCGTCCACTTGTTCCACTTGCTCCACTTGCTCCACTTCGAAGACTGGCGGCTGAATGGGGGCGCACCTCACGGATCCCCGGGACGGCTCTCAAGCCAGAGGGAGTCGTGATTCTTTGGGAGCGGTGCTGAAGGTACGCCATGTGGGTTTCCCGCCAATCCTGTTCTAGTTTCAAAAAGGTACCACCGAATTGAACCATTTGTAGGTTGGTCCAGGTTCGGTTGGTCATGCTACTCCCGAGTGGACCACTAAATTCTGGTTTGGCGAAGGGCTTGCCTTGAACGGTCTGAAAGGAGTGAGGATTAGATTACGGCCTTTTATATTCGGGTAAATCATGGCATAAACCCCCCAAGCAGGACCCAGCCATGAAGATGTGCTTGAAGCATGAAACCAATGTAATGAGTCTGATCATGCATAAACCTGTTTAGGCAAACAAGATTCAAGGATCCTGGAGTCAGGCACGGACTTCTAGAGATGTGGACTGCGAACGGAAGCAAAACATACATATCTCCTAAGGTGTTCACTTTATTCCAAATAAGCAATTCGTACCACCACAAGATCTTGTTGAATAGACGAACTTGGCCAATGTTTGAGACCAAAACTATGCTGAGGAAACTGTGGAGATATGTCCGAAGTTACATGTACGCGTATGTAGTAAACACTACACAAAATTCGAATTTTCAGCCTGCTCATGGTCTTGACATGAGCTTTTGACAGTACAACTTTGAAACAAACTCATGGTCTTGACATGAGCTTTTGACAGTACAACTTTGAAACAAAACACTTTACAAATTTACGAGTAAATGATATAAAAATGACCTGCCTTTAGTTGAAGAGACCAACGCTTCTTATTTTATTACTTTAATTCGAAAAGTGGCTCAGGATTGCTGTGATCAAGAGCAGGCTGATTTGACGGGAAGCTCGTTGGCAGTCCATATTTCTAGAAGTCCGTGAGCCAAGTCATATTGGATTTTTCATATCACGTGTTTGTCGTTAGGTGGAGACTGGTGGCACTTATGTTGAAGGTATTCAGTAATCATTCAAAACTGCCAGCCCTGCCCTAAAAGTTCAATTTTTCATTGTTCACCTCCTACACTTAAAGCCAACTCCATTACATTATCCAGCGCTTTTGATCTTTTGCAATCCTGAGCAACGCTACCTTGGATCTGCCGAGGTGGCGCATCAATTCCCTCATGGCCACGCATTCCAATTCCCGTTGGTTGTCTTGGTTTGCTCGGGTGCTCCGGTCACTGTCCCATTTCATCCAATGCTCCTCGGTTTTTTCATTCCGTCGTCTTGGGCTGCTTGGGCGACTCTGGCCACGACTGGTTCCACTCCCCGGACGTCCAGGGCTCAAAAACTTAGAATTGGATCCTGAGATCGCCAAATTGAGGCCACTGCCTCCGGTTGGCCCGTCGTGACCACAGCCAATGCTTGAGACATTGTCATCATCGTGAGCGATCTTGATTTCAATCGACAGGTCATTCTTGCGCTCCAAGTCGTATTCCAGACCATTTTCCTCCTCATCTAACCCTGAGCTATCCTCGGAGAGATCTGTGGAGCTTGAACTGTCGCTGGAAGGAATTTGCCTAACTGGTAATTTGGGGGTTCTTTTTAACCGCCCATAGGTGATTGTTTTCCATCGTTGAGCCGCTAATTTGGCAGTAGGAGATGACGAGTTTAAGGACAACGAGCTCAGGCCTAAAAGAAAGTCATGATTACCATAAGGCGTGTATGTTCTTCAAGAGCACACACATGAATTTAACTTTGCCCTCACTTTTCTTGATCAAAGGTTTGGTCGAGACTGGTGGCATTTTCTTGACTTGCCAAATGCTTCGATTTAGTAAAAACCGGGGCTTGGTTTTAGGAACCAGATTGAACTCTTGGCCATTCTCTTCTCCAACTATCACTATTACTGGGCTAGATCCACTGTAGTTGATCAATTCAATATCATGTTAGCGTTTATCTAAATACCATGCCATTCTTACCTGGAAAGTGGTTTTGGAACACAAATGCTGTTGATGTCCGAAGGGATCTTGATTTTGGAACGTCCCATACTCGAAAGACAAATGGAATCTCGATGGGTCATCAGCAGCTTGAAAATGGCCTTATCTACGTCGGTCTTGAGCTTCACTTTGTGCTCTCTGGATTGGCAACCATTTTGTCCCGATTGAACTGGTTGGAACCGGAATATGGACAGATTGCAACAAGGATAGCTTCCAAATGGCTGAGTTGAGTTCTTAAACTGAATGGCAGGAAACTCCGGATCATGTGGATGGTAGCTACAAAACTCATTCAAGTAAAGAGGAAACGAGGAGGAGCATAATGAACACGGAAGGGTATGGATCATGCCCCAAAGACGCCAAAAGACCTTGCGCCAAGACTTCAGCTCACTTCGGAGTCCTCGAATGAGTTCATTGATATTGAAGTGAGGATCTCTGAAACGAGAAATACGTTTGATTGAGACTTCAAAAACTAGAAAAGCAAGGAAGGCTATGATGACGTCACAACCTTTGGTGTTTAGGCACAATTTGGCCTCTTAGATTGATCGAGGATCGCAATGGAAGACACGGTAAAAGTTTGGCTAGATTGTTCGTCAAGAACAAGCCGCAAAGACGACAGCGATGAAGGGAGGCCGCAGATTCGAAGAGTTCACGGTCGGGTTCCCGTGCTGGCTCGCACAAGCTAAAGATGAGTTTGATGAACAGTTTACTTTGGATCCGATCGCGACGATCGATGATATCCTCCACTTGCGAAGGGGAATATAAGTTAGACAACCTGAACAACAGAGGCGATGATGATCAATCGGTGCAATGCACTTATTCAACGTCAAAGACGAGCCCAACAACCCCTCAATCCATACCTTTGAAGCAAGGCGTCTGAAAGGCAATTCATGTTGTAGGTCACGCCCAAGACTTTGTTCATGTTCTTGTGGATGAACTGCAATGCATCATCAACCAACTGATCCATCTTCAAGAACGAGGCTGATACGAGGATGGACATGACATTGCCCGGCTCAAACGAGGGTGGATCCGAGGTCGAATTACCTCGTTGGATCCAGGCCATGAGCCATTCGAATATGTAAATATCACAATGGACGGAAATGTCCACATCTTCTAGGTTCTGTCCGGAAGTGATGTCATTGAAATACCCCATATGGGACGTTAAGAGATCTTGAGGACACGTGAAGTCACGCTTGGCATCTCGACTGTCGTCACACACGTGGATTGTTATGTCTTGGCTAAAAGGTAAATAGGAGATCGAGAGCCATATGCGTAGGTAATCATAATTGATCACTTGTACTGGGATGATTTCAAATGAAACTGAAGTTTGAAAATGCGAAACTAATATCTTTTTAAAGAGACTAACTAGCGTTGATAAGCAAAACGAGCGAGTGAAGTTACGAAACTTACGAAAGTTACGAAAGAGCTAAGATAGCTTTCAAGATGCCCAAAAGTCTTGGACGTGCAAGCAGTGCCAGGTGAATCATGTTTTGTTAGGCCTATGTCTCGATCTCAGATTGTTATCTTCCCTTTAAGTTTCATGGTTCACTCCCTTAACGGAATGGACGTACCTGGTCATAGTCAAGTCCGAGGAGATAAGTTTGTGCAAATTGCTCTCACTGATGGATTTTCTCCGCAAAGGGTGAAGGAATCCCCGATTCGAGACTTTTAGGGAATCATTCTCTCCGAAGGCGAATCCACCTCGATTGCTCGGCGGGGTTTTGACGGACAAAATGTACGGCAAGATGCTTTGGAGAATCTCGTCGTGAGCCAATTCCAGCAGACTATTCTTCAACTGGGACTCGATCCCACAAGGTTCCCTACGTACGTACAGAACACATGAAATCGACTTCCCTGGGTTAGAATCCCGACAGCCTTTCAGTCCACTCACCTCGGTTGGGGTCGATTGGCAATCGTCTTTATGGTAAAGGACGAAGAGGAAGGGGAAGAAGAACTTGAAGCGTCTCCATGACCTTCTCGTCCATGAGTGATTGAATTGTGGAAACTGTGCCTCTCGGGTGGACTTTTGGCTCGGGTGGTGTGATTGCACTTGGCCAAAGGTGGGCTTGAACACAATGAAGCCCTGAGATCGCTCCAAAGTTGGTGGATAGATGGTGGAACCCGAGAGAGCTCGACATTACTCAGATTTGTAGCCTTCAGTACATTGGTAGAAGAGTAGAGGAGAGTTAGTTCTTACACGCGGTTACACCCGATGACCACTAACAGCACAATCGACGAGAGCTTTGAGGTTGAACTGACGACTCATAAAAATGTGAGCCAATCCCAGGCGAACTTTCGTTTCTTCGTGGTCTTCTATTTTCAACCTTGAGAAAAGTTGCCACTGCCATTACCAGTGGTACGGAAATACTCGCCTAGATAATAAATAAGGGTTCCAATGCCACTAAAAGGTGCTAAAACACCGAAGATGTCAGGCCAGTCAAAAGTGCAACGCTTATGTGCAAAAAGTGCCAACGCCATGGTTTCGCAATTGTTTAATGTATTTTCTTGCCCTGGTTGGCCCAGCCAAGCAGGTCATTATGGCCAAGTTCTCGGATTGGTCCCTTTGCTTATCCAAAAGAAATGGAAAACTTGTCCGTGACCTTCAGTCACCAGTCAGTCAGATGGCAATGTATCCACATTGTTGGTTCTCTGCATTCGACAATTCTGTTATGAAGACAATGGTTGTCTTTGAGGTCGTTCGTCAAATGCAGCATATAAAAAGTGGATAATCATATCGGACAGCAGGGACTTATTTTGAAGACTCTATTTCCCAGATGAAGCAGGATAGAAGATACTGTTCCTCAATTCTTTTGGATCGACGTTTACAGTATTTGACGAGGTAGAACCTTTCAGTCGACTTCCATGGAAAAGGATCCATATTTTTTGTTGAGTTGTCACTGCCTAATGAGAATAATGGCGAGATATATATATATGAAAGGTATCTGCATTGCTTATGACTGAGCAGGGGCGACCAAAGTTCTTTTTTTGGTTAAATGACACAAACACTATGATAAAATTGCTAAAGTTTTGCACCTGAAAATATCTCACAACCCATAAAGAGGACCTCTTTTTTCTTGCGTCTCTCTCTTTAAATCGACGAATTTATACTGAAGCTCTACACTATCCTTGTTTGCTTCTAGCCTTCAAAGCCCCTTTCAAATGGTGTCACCTTTATGATTGAACAAGAACAATTTGTTTGACAAACAGACGGACACATGGAAAGTGGTAAAAGGAAGCTTTAAAACCATTGACTTCAGCCGGCGTTAGGACTGCTTTTGGCAATAAATTTAGGATGCAAACCTATCCGAGTCCAGCCTATCAGAATTTTGGGGTTTGTTGTTTCAATCTTTGTCCTGGTTACACATCTCAAAGAGAACTCTTGAAGATGGATGGAATACATAAGTCTGCAATATAATTCATACCTACGTGTACTTTTTTTAAAAAAGATTTGAAAAAAGAGTTCATAAATTTCACTTTTCCTTAAAATTAACCAGAATTCTTGAAAATCATCATTCACTTTCACACGCATTGGAATTTGTTGCCAAAGTGGCTGAAATTGCAGATGCAATAATTTTGCAGAAAAATCTCGAACGTGCAAGTTTTTTCAAAATTTGCACAATTTGCAGGATGCAAGTTTTGGCTAGCCCTAGTCATAAGACTTTTGATAGAGAATACTGCTTAAACGAAAAGGTGCTCCTTTCGTCTTTGTCCTCTTTGTGTCTTGTTTCAGTTGGCTAACTTGATCGACACATAATTTCAATGGGAAATATGACAAGGATTGAAGTGGGAAATATCTTCACTACTATGAATTACGGAACTCTGCAGTTGTTTCTATGGTAATACTGCACCATAAACATGGTCAGTAAATTGAAGTGTATTCTTTTGCAGCAACGGCAGACAACATCCATCAGAAAAAGTGCTCTTGCAATACTGAGCAAGAGAAAAAAAGGAATAAATGGCAATATGGTAGCAACCATGATAGTCACAAAGATTTTAAAAAATATATCATTTAAACCCAATTTACCTTCGTCATGTGAAAATGAAAAGCGCTAAAAGAGGTACCAAAATACATTCCTCCCACAAAAAGTGGCGTTTTTTAAAAAAAGTACCATCTGCAATAGGTTTTGGGTGGCTACCTTTTTCCTCGTTCTACAGAGTAACGAAAGGTTAGAAAATCAGTAGATACGCATGACAATGATTACAATACACTTGGAGTAGGACTTGCCCATGACAATGATTGGGATTTGGATATTGTTCCATTTCAACTGATCATTAACTCATTTGTCATAATTGGTGGGAGGACATGACCTTAACCACATGTGATGATATGACCTTACAATGGGTCAGAGGTTGTGTAAATTGGGTGCAACTCTTGGTCCGATTGAGGAGCCAGATCAGCTAGATCAAGATAGATTCAAGGGCAAGTTTAGGATATACTTCAATGGGTTATTTCAAATTCTATAACAACCAAAGACAAGTGTATGAATAGCGTAAAAATCGTCTGCAAGCCCTGGTTGAACTCAGGCTACTGGTTAATGTATTAGATTGGTCTCATGCGGGACATTTTAGGGGGCCAAAAATAGTTCTGTTGATTTGAGAATAAATCAAATTCATCCACAATATGGTCAATCAGTATTGATGACATTTGGTGAAAGGATGAGCTGAACTTATTTAATTGCCATTGAGATCCAAACCATGAGAGACTTTAGACAGATCTAACGTTTAGCCTGATGTCTTTAGTCAGCCATATACCTTCTGCATCCTAGATATCATAAAAAGGAAAAATCATCTATCTTTTCTTGACGTCTCATTCAAAACGAATTGCGAGAATTTGCGATTTATTCGAATTGCAATATATTTGCTTAAACAATATCAATCATGTTATGGCTGGTTTTCGATAGAAAACTTCGACCGAATTATATCACAATGTACTTTGATTAAGTAGACAAAACTTTGCCTGAACTGAAAGGATAGGAAAGAAGTAACCCTAGTCTCTAGGTTCGAATGAAGTGATTGTCTGACAGACAAATTATTACGTCTCATTTGAATAGCGCGGGAGATATCATTCAGTGCAGCGGCTACAAAAAGCCGGCGAAAAAAAAAAACAGGCCAAAAAGCGCCTATCGGAAGTTATTTTCTGGACGGAGTCCTTAAAGCATTAAGTAAGTCACAGTGATCAAGCAGATTCTGTTGACTGTAATGGATTTGAAAACAAATACGTGCATATAACTGGTTCTTCTAAGGCAGGCAACGGGTTTCTATTTTCCTGGCCGCCAAAAAAAGCCCAATGTGGTAGGCGCCCTTCACTTACCTTTAAAATGTAGGCCAGCTTGAGCAGATCCAAAACGTCCTTTTCCGTAGTGGAGCAAGTTTGAAAGGACATGACCAGGCCTTGGTCGTATTGATCCACATTTTTCTCATCTTCATCATTGTCGCTCATGGTTGATACGAGAGATTGATACGCTGAAAAAGAGGAGATTCAACCATTGAAAATTATCTCATGAGGCTAATCCCATCTGTTCAGGCTTCGGCACTTTACTAAATGCTCGTTGTGGAAATGGAGGTCGCTGCATTTCTGAGAATATCCAAAGGCCTGCCTCAGGGTCTTGTAAACAAACAACAAATATCCAATTTCTTTTTCTGGAACTAGGCCAGGACTGCTTTAAAGATGGACATGAAACTGATTGAACAATAAAAGTAGTTCGAATGGGGGTTTGCTTTTTTAACTTTCAAAATAGTACACCCAGGGAAAGTGGGAACAATATGTGGCAAAAGTGTTGTTGATAAATATTCAAAGCATCACCATACACGACAATGATTTTATGGTAAGTGGATAAGGATCACAGATCCACTATTTTGGTGTTAGTAAGATCGACGTGAATAGACCAAGTCGTTTAAAAAAACCGATATGTAATCTCCCAAGAACACCTAATTGTTCCACAAAGAAACCCTAACTTCATCAAGGTTTTAGATTTACTTTTGAAGTGCATTCTCGCTGTTCACCCTATGAGATGTTCAAGACTTTGGATGGATGCTCTTGGTCCATTTTTATGAGACAGACATGTCTACGGCGCCAAAGCTATGAAAGTTACGATTCTCCAATTGATCTCAATATTCAAATATTTCAATATTTTAACTTTCTTATGAACAACTTACCCACAAGTGGACTCAAGTGCACTTTAACCTTGAATGAATAGGCGCAATGGGTTTCCTTGGTAGGCACCTTCTCCACAATCACTACTACCAACACCACCACCACTACCACCACCACCACCACCACCACCTTCATTCACCACAATCTGCACCATCGCCTTGAATCAATTCCAATTTGACACTTACGTTACGAGGAATGAGGAAAAAGGTACACAAAACTGCTGCACTTCTGGCATGGTAAGGGTAAGGCCGCCGCCCGTGGTTGTTGTATCATTATCATGCTATTCGCGGGCTTTCGCAGCTACAGAATGGTTGGTTCCAACTTAAGGAGCTTGTGTTTGTTGATGCTGTGGGAGGTTGGGTCTTCTCTTAAGACTCCACCGTCCCACTTTCAGTTCAGTCTACTTATTTCCTGTCACCCCGCTTGACTCGGGCGCTTGCCAGCTTGTTACCAGCCTTCAGCCCGCTGCAGCGGTCCACCTTATTGTGGGACACAAGTTCTCTCGAGCCTTTTTTAATCGGACTACCAGTGGAAACGGGGGAAAAAGAAGGTAAGATGAAGGAGTGGGAAGAGGTAGAGGTACAGAGAGCCAGAGAGAAAGAGAGAGAAAGAGAGAAGGGAGAGAGGAGTGTTCTCAAGAGAGTTACGCGACTTTTCCTATCCCTGGCATGGATTGGTAGGAAGGAAGTAGTACTACGAGTAGGAGTAGGAGGAGGATTATACCTTTGACTCGTTCGGTCTATGTAAGTTGTTGAAGGTATGTATGTATACCTTGACGTTGACGGGAATTTATTCCAAGTGTGGAGTGGCTAGATGAGCCAAGAGGTGCATTCATGCTAGCCCATCGAAGAGAAATCTCAATGGGGAAATGGGACAGAGAACTTTTGTGCATGTCATTGAAAATATTTTGAGATTAGTCAACGAAGTGTTGGAAAATATGGCTGCTTTTCCACCAATGAGCTTTTTGAGTGTTTATCTACGTCGTGAAAAGCAAGCAAGAGTTGCCTTAATTTTACTGGAGTTGGTGAAATGGAGTTTGTTTCCATGTTGATGCTTTATTTTCTTTCCGATCCTGATATTTCAAACTGAAATGGGAATCTGCCAAGTACTGTCATAGAATACTTCATGAAGTACTCTTTGACATTGTAACCCATTTTGTGACACTAACTTTTAAATGCTTTTCCGCGATTTACATTCTCATCGAGCGCCAATTTCGTTGTTTGAGCTCTGTCTGTTTTCACCCAAACTCGAATGTTAAATATCAAGCCAGTTGAAAGTCTCGATTCTATCCCTATTGAAGATTCATGATTCTACCGTTGGTCCTCAAAGGTTTCCCTTAATTAGCTATTTTAAGCCTCTTTCTTATTCGGGGGCGTCATGTTTTCTGAAGTCGGCCTTTGACGACATTGACCGGCAAGGTCCACGCGAGGTCCAGGACGTCCAATACATTGCGTGGCTCGGACAGGGTTTTAGCAACCTTCGAGGGGGGTCCGTCTAAGGCTGTGTTCATTGACGACACATGAGGGACACCAAGGGGTCCATTTAGTCAACACGCATGTCTGTGTGTGTGTGTATTTCACCTTACCCATGGCAGCATTACTTACGTTATTGGACCCGATGCAATGCATGTTCCACAACAAAGATCAATCAACACAGACGCTGCACAAGTTTCCTGACATTTAATTCGAACTGAATGGCATTACATTGGATCAAGTCATGCGTACTCTCTACGTCTTTGGTCGGTATAACCAGACGGTATCAATGCCTTCGCCGACCACGTTTATGGGTTTCCAGTTGGGAAACGGAAATCGACACGCCACCACGCAAGATTTGACCGAGAGTTCTCGATCCAACTTGGCTTCAAGTTGAGGCATCTGCAATGAATATGAATCAGGGGACGTTCAAAGAAAGGTCGGCTCCACATCATGATTGAAACGCTGGTCTACCATTTCCTGGACGCCGAAAATGACCACGTTGTCGAAATGCCGGAGATCGGATTGCCACAAGTCCTGACGGGCGAACGTGGCTGACCGGTTCAAGCCCCAGCGACGAGCTCTCAATTGGGCGAAGAGCACCAACCACGGATTTAGTTCAATGCCATGGGCGCGAAACCCGCGTTGGGCACCGGCATACACCTGGGGGCGGCGGACACGATATGAGGGGGAATGGAAAAAGGGGTGAGCCGATATCCGGCTGGACTTACGATTCGACCATCACCCGAGCCGATATCGACTAACGAGCCCGACCGTCCCTTGAGCGCCGTGAAGACATTTTCAACTTGAGCCGTGGTGGCCGGCACGTACGGCAGACACACCTTGCGTAAGGCGGGCGTGACAAAGGGTCCACACAGGACGGTCAAAGCCACGGCACTGCCACCTATGGACAGATGCGACAATAATGACGATGCCAAATCCGGGGTGTAATCAGTTCTTTTTGTGCTTCCCACACCTATAACCGTGAACGTCAGAATCAGAGTGGCCCTCTGCCTCTGGTTGAGCTTTGGAGCCTGGTTAGTTGCCGTCCAAAATCCGGTGTCTAGGTTTAAAATTTGACAATCACGACAAAAACGGCATGGCGGTGTCAGGCCTGGTAAGTTACTCATGGGGAACCACAAAAAGAACGGATTAGCATCATGGGCGGGGGCGGGGGGCCGGATGGTTGACGAACTTACCCGTGATACCCAGCAAGATCCAGCCGGTGGTGTTCATTTTTGGCCCGCCGGGATTGGCGGCCATCTCTGTTTGGAGTCGCTGACAATCGTCACAAGCAGGGGGGGAAACCTCCTTGGGAATGGGCAGTGGCAGAGCAGGACTACCAATATCATTAGTCTGCGGTCTCTGGGGCATGGCCATGGTGGTGGTGGGAACTCTTACACTCATATATCACATTGAAATGTTTGTGATTTTGGGGTTTTGAGATGGACAAGAAGTGACGGACTGACTATGTCCTATCTAAGTCACTTCATTCAGGCATGGGTGCCTTCTGTGCCTCGTTCCTTCGACACCAAATTGAAGGAAAGTAACTCATGGTGAGGCCTCGAATCCAGGCCTCGAATCCAGGCCGGGGTCCTATGGGTCTTCAGCTCGAAACCAACCGAGGGATCATGCCGTCCTTCCAGAGCAAATGGTCACCTCCAGCCCGCGGCCGGACCCAATCTTAAACAACCTCAGGCTATAGGATGGACTCGGCTATGACGAGGTTGATCGCGTCTGCCGGCCGAAGATTCCTGAGCAACCCACCAATCCGGATTAAACAAGCGCTAGGCTTCAGCCCCCGTCGATGGGGTGGGATTCGTAAGTGATTTGGAATAGGCCATGAGTACACCCACTCGGATTCTGCTGGTAAAATCGCCAGCCCCCGATCCTGCGGCCCCGGATGCCTTCATGGAGGCCTTTCAGGCGGAGCCTCGGGTCCGCGCTCAAAGCCTGTCGGCGCTGCAATTCCGCTACGTGAATCAGGCCCAGCTAAGCCGGCATTTGCTACGCCCGGATTATGACGGCCTGATTTTGACCAGCGTCCGAGCCGTGCTGAGTATCGGGCAGTGCTGGCCAGCCCCGCCGGACTCGTCGGCCGAGCATTGGGCCGGCAAGCCCATTTTTGTGGTAGGGCCCCGAACTGGCCAGACCGTCCGGCAACAGCTGGGCTGGCCGCACATCCTAGGCCAGACTGCGGGCCATGCCGATGAATTGGTCAGACAGATGCTAGCCCAATCGAGGCCAGGACAGAAATTCCTGTTTCCTTGTGGCCAATTGAAAGGCGATAGTCTGCCCGAGCGGTTGAGAGCGGCCGGTGTGCAGGTCGAGGTCATCACCAGTTACATCACAGAGGAGAACCCGGAGCTCAGGTCATTATTGGTGCAAGCCGGTCCGCCTCCGGATTGGATGGTGTTCTTTAGTCCTTCGGGCTTGAAATTCACGCTACCCGTGATGCAAAGCTTGGGCTGGGATGAGCAGCGGATACAGTATGCAGCTTTAGGTCCGACCACAGCTCAATGTCTCCGCGACCATGGTTTGTCGGTCCGGACCACGCCCGCCCAGCCCACGCCCTCGGACCTGCTGAGCTGTATTCTGAAATATATCCCAATTTAAGAGTCCCGTTATCGATGGGATCGAAGATGACCGCTATATTATTTTCTTTAGATCACAGTATTAGCCGATGTTCCTCGACCATGCCCCCTAAGAAACGATCGAGTGATGCGGGCGCTGATACCCCGCCACCGGCTAAATTAAACCGCACGGATACGGATTACAGCTCCATGCCATTAGCCAATGGATCGCAAACAAAAACGGGCGGGAAAAAGTGGAACTTCAAAATCACCACTTGGAATGTGGATGGCTTGCGGGCTTGGATCAAAAAGAACGGCCTGGATTTCTTCACCCACGAAAAACCGGACGTGATCTGTTTGCAAGAGACCAAATGCTCCGAGGCCAAACTGCCCGACGAGATCAAGGTCTCTATCATTTTTTTATGTTGAGTGATTGGCCGTGATGACCACCAGAAGCGTCCTCGTTCTAGCACCTGAAAGGCTATTCGCATCAATATTGGTTGGCCGCCCAAAAGGAAGGCTATTCTGGTGTGGCCCTGCTCTCTCAGACCAAACCCGTGGCCGTGACCTATGGCCTTCAAAACAAGGAGATGGACGATGAGGGCCGTGTGATCACCGCGGAATTCGATTCCTTCTTCGTTGTCACGACCTACGTTCCCAATGCCGGCCGCAAACTCGTCACCTTGGACAAACGCATGCGCTGGGATCCCCTCCTGAAGGCCCACCTTCAAGCCTTGGATGCCCAAAAGCCCGTCATCCTTTGCGGAGACTTGAATGTGGCTCACCTCGAAATTGACCTTGCCAACCCCAAGACCAACAAAAAATCGGCTGGATTTACCAAAGAGGAGCGGGATGGTGAGATGAACTTAATTATGTCTTTTTCTTTACTTTCCATTTTTTATTTCACCCGGTTCCATTTCCCGCTCTCTAGGTTTCTCTGATCTCTTGAAAGAAGACTTTGTGGACACCTTTCGACATTTCTATCCGGACAAGGAGAAGTGCTACACGTTTTGGACGTACATGATGGGCGCCAGGGCGAAGAATGTGGGTTGGCGATTGGATTACTTTGTCGTGTCCAAGCGGTTTGTGGATTCCAACATTTGTGACAACGCCATTCGATCGGAAGTGTTTGGCTCCGATCATTGCCCATCCACTCTGTTCCTGGTCAAGTAGATCGACCTTGCTTGGGGAAATAAACGACGCTCTATATATAGTTTGGACATGGGATTGTATATTTCTCAAGCATAATAGCAAGTGTTGAAAAAAATCATCGCAATTGGTAAACATTCAATGATGATGGTAGTGTAGCACTAATTGAATTGGGGTGTGATTTCATAAGTTTTTTAATAAGGTGTACTACCACTCACTACCACAATAATAAGGATGACGGCGTATGATTTCAGTACATAATTTCTATAACGTAGTAGCTTTGAGGTTATAAGAAGTGGGTGTGATTGGGGTTGATTTTTGCAAAGGCCCATTTGCAGAGTTTCAAAAAAAAAACATCTATACAATATTCATCAATACACTTGTCGTACAATATGGTAGTAATAATATTCATCATCGCTTTAATAGTGGTCAGGTCAGTAGTCGATCATGATGGACACAATTCAAATTCATCCTAGAGTGTGGCGTCAATTCGGAGCGCAAAACGCCGCTCATTTGTGAAAACGCCCATGGTGTTAAAAGATAGTAGTAGTTCGTTCAACAACGTGTTCCTAATACTGAGAATACTCGTTAGTTAGTTCATCCACTTGCGGCAATTGTGAGCACCGCACAAACACGGAATGCGGTCGTCGTCTTCAAAGTCGAATTTGTAGTCATAGCACAGCTCTTCGCCGCGTTGAATCCGGCGATTGGCAAAGATGATGATGTGTAGGTCGCGGTCCACCTCCACGCACTCGGTCACGCAATTCGGGTCGCAAGAATGGTTGATGTACCGCGCCATGCCGCCACACATGGTCGCATCCAACACCCGGTTGTCGTCCAATCGGAACATGTAAATCCCTCGGTTGGCCGCTTCATAGCGTTTCTCGCGGATATCCGTGAGGTCGGAGCGAATGACCTCGCCGATGTATTCAATGATCATCTGATGTTTCTCGAGGTCACGAGCGGCATAGAGGCCGAGGCCCTGGATCTTAGATCGGGCTAGCACCACGTTTTGGCGCCATTCTTGTTTCATCTTTCGATATTGCGAGCTCTTGGATTGCACAAAATTCTTCGAGTATGGCCCCGTGGTTTCCAGACCGATCATGATGGGCACATTCTCCTTGGCGGCCCGCCCCAAATTACCCGCGGGCTCTTTGCGACTCGAGCTGCCAGCCGAGCGTTGGAAATTGTGCACCCGTTTGACGTTGGTGTGCATCTTGGGCTCGGATCGGGCACAGCCCGTTGGGTTGACGGCCAATGGCAGCTCCAACAACGGATTGCGGCCGTATTTGAAATTATAGTCGGTGAGGGACTCGATTCCGGGCAAAGATTCCAGGACCTTGGTGATGTTGGGTTCATTGAGACCAAAGAGGTCCTCGCCTGAAATGTAATTAGGGAACACTTTGACCAGGCCTTGGTCTCGCCGGGCTTGGTCAATGAGAGTGAGCACTTGATCCCAAGCACCTTTGGCTGTGCTATCAGTGAAGACCCGCTCTTCTTCTTTGTGGCCTTCGTTGAAGATGACCTGAAACTCGGGCTTCCCGTCCTTCTCGGCGATAATGCACGCGTACGCACATCGCTTGTTCACTTCCTTGAGCGACCAGAACAGCCGAAGCACTTTGAACCCGATGGGGAAGATGTAGTCCTGGGTGTGGAAGTTGTGCAGCTGTCTGGGCAAGAGTTGGCCAATGTTGAGAAAGATCAGCGATCCAATTCGCATCACATGCTGGTCACACCCTTGGGTCATGACTTTGGCCACTTGCCGGTTCTCGTCCCGTTCAATGTAAACGCGCCGGTAGACGGCCAATGTGGTCAGTTCTTGGTCCTTCTCGCCCTTGGGAGTGTGTTGATGACAGTAGACGCTCTTGTTCTTGTAGAACGTGGCCCGGTCTTTGTTGGCGCAACCCACGTGGTATGTGTTGGTGCACCGCACTTTCCAGCACTTGACCGTGGCGCCATTCTTTTCACACAGTTTGCAGTAAAGACTCGCTCCGTTCTTGAGGGCCGTCTCAACATTGACCAAGGCCCCGCTCACCGTTTCGTACACCTCCTCGGACCACAGCGCACAGTTCAAATGGACCCATTTCCCCACATCGTAGTTGAGCAAACGAGCCGGTCCGTCGGCCGCGGCATCGCCCCTCATATGACAGAATAGACACACGCGTCCATCGTCGACTTCGCGAGGAGGCATAAGTGTCAAACCCATGCGGAACATCATCTGAGTGAGGTCGTTCTCGTTGAGTTTCTTGTACTTCTTGGCTTGGGTTAAGCTGGACGACCAACTCCGGTAGGTCTTGCCCTTGTGTGTTTCGGTCTCCAGACCATCAGAGGTGTCCTCTTTCTTGAGGAGGCGTTCGTTTCGCTCTTTCTCTTTGACCTTCTCCTTCTGGTATTCGGCCAACTGATCCAGACTTGAAACCTTTTCCTTGTCCTTACCCCCTGTGCGATTGATGGCAAATTGGAAGTAACAATCGGAGTTACAAAAATAAATGTGAGCACAGTCCTCTCGCTCTTGCTTTGACAGAAAGGGCAGATCGGTGGTCTTATGCTTGACTTTCTTATCCAGGAGCACCATATCACAATTCCGACAAAGTTTGCTTCCACTGGTGAGCACATTGAGTAGCTCCATGGATTCGCCATCCCCTTCTTCAATGCGTCGAGTGCGAAACACATCCTTGTAGCCATTCTTATCCTCGAGAATCCAATGCTTAGGGGCATCGATCTTCAAGAGCTTGGCCAAGCCATTCAAGGCCTTGAGAACCCTTTCTCGAGAGCCGTTGGGGCCAATGGTCATTGTGATGGATGTGAAGCTTCCATTGGTCCGATTGGGCAGCCAGGACTTGGCCTTGGCTTTCGAGATGTAATCGTCAAAACGATTCTCTTTGGCATCTTCGTCATTGTCTTCATCTAGGTCCTTTTGAGTGATCAACTGCTTTGGCTTGGGTTTCACGATGATGGGTTTGACTAGCTCCAAATCGGGAGTATAAGGACGCTCAATGAATTTGGCTGCTTTGGCTTTGTCTTGCTTGCAATCCAAGTCATTCTCTTCTTTGATCTCTGGATGCTCAGGTGGAGCTGAGGGCATCTCTTCATCCGAGTCATCGGGTTCCATGTCTTTCCACGGCTTCAACACGCCTTCTCGCTCTTTGGTGACAGGTTCTGGCTCTGGTGACGAGCAATAGAAGAGATCGGGGGAGCTGGAGCGAGCATCACTGGGTTTGCGCTCGTTGTGGCGATTTTCAAATTCCTGCTTATAGAAACCACGCTGCTTGATCACTACCACGGGGATATCGGGCACAGGGGGCTGTTGGCCAAAGGGCAGGACGTTGTAGTAGTCGCCTTGACCTTTCAGATTGGACTCCTTGATGGATCCTTCCAAACAACCTGTGCGGGTATCAACATCCATGCCAAACATCTTGGGCATCTCACCCGATCCAAACACGGCACAAGCATTGTAGTAGTGGTTCAATTTGGGTTCGATGGTTTGCACTGGTGGAAGGTTCTTCAGTTGGTGACCAATGCTTTCCATGTAGGAGTCAAAATCAGTCTCGTCCACCTTGGATCCTTTCCTCGCTCTCTTCTTGGCCTGCGGACCACCTTCCTTACCCCCTTGGCTTTGTCTTCGCTTTTGTTGAGACGTTCGGCGTTTTAGCATCTTATGTGGCGGTTCACCATTAGGATAAAAGCCCTCAGTGGGCGTGGAGGCGCCACTGTTCTCGAAAGGATCGCCGGGACAAGGGGTGTGTCCT
Organism: Tigriopus californicus; assembly: GCF_007210705.1. Taxonomy (NCBI): domain Eukaryota; kingdom Metazoa; phylum Arthropoda; class Copepoda; order Harpacticoida; family Harpacticidae; genus Tigriopus; species Tigriopus californicus. The sequence goes on along the minus strand of NC_081440.1, from coordinate 1,165,439 downwards.
CGACTGGAGTTGATGTCCATGAAATCACCTTCACCACTTTCGGATCTGGGAGTGAGAGATGGCGAAGGTTGTGAAGAGGTGGGAGTGCCAGGAGCACCGGGCATCATAGAGCCTTGGGGTGGGATATGTAAACGCAAATTGTTCGTCATCCCAGGAGGCGGCATTCGAGGTTGCATGGGCCCACCTACCATTCCAGGAGGACCTTGCTGAACCGACACACCCTGGGTCATCATATTGCTTCGAATAGGTTGATGCATGGGGTCGGCGCCCATAGGACCAGCAGGCATTGGATACCGGGGTCGAACCTGTTGTTGCTCAGGGTGCATTTGTTGCATTCTGAATCGGTTCTGCATGTGTTGCGGATGTATTTGACCTCTCATTTGAGGAGGTAAGGGGCCCTGTTGCCTCATCTGACCCATGATCATTTGTTGCTGAGGGCCATGAACCATCTGCATACGTTGTTGCACCTGTGGGGGCATGTTCATTCGCATTTGAGGTCTTGGCATTGGTGGTCCATTGTGATTAGGAAAGCTACCCTGCGGACCGGTCACTCTAGGCGAAGAATTGGGTCCATTATTCATGAGCGGTTGTTGTTGATGTTGTTGTTGTTGCTGCTGCTGCTGTTGCGACACTTGCGGCTGTTGTTGCGGTTGTTGTTGTATCTGCTGTTGATGAAGGTGCTGTGGTGGCGGACCTGTTTGCTGCTGTGAATGTGGAGGCGGTCGCTGGATCTGTTGTGCATTTGCAGATGTTGCTTGCGGATGATGTTGAGGCTGAGAGAGTAAGGCTTGCTCATTCTGAGCTTGAGATGCGGGAGTACTGCCATGATTGGACGTTGTAGGCAAGCTTTCAGGTGGAACCAAGGTTTGTTGTTGCAAAAGACCTTGCAGTTGACTTTGAGGTTGACCTTGAGGAGTATTGGTTTTGACGTTTCCTTGAGGCCGCATCATGGATTGTGATTGTTGTGAGTGAGGCAATTGGGCATTCCCAGTGACCGATTGAGAGATCGTTGGGTGAGCGGGCCTAGGAGCTTGTGGGCCCATTCCCACTCCCGGAACAGGCATTCTTGGTTGAAAACGTGCTTGTGGATCACCTTGGTTTTGTTGAGGCCCGCCTGATGTGCTGGTCTGTGCTGGAGCTACTTGAGGTGGTTGTGGTTGTGGTGGTGGAGGAGGCGGTGGTTGTAGTGGTTGCTGCTGCCGTTGTTCCTGCTGTGCTTGTGCTTGCTGTAGTTGCTGCTGTTTGTGTTGTTGTTGTTGGGGTTGCTGTGACTCTGGTAGGGTCTTCTGCTGTGATTTTTGAGGTTGAGTTTGAGGCTGTTGAGATTCAGGTGGATTTTCGGGTCCGCTCGTTTTAGGTTCCACCAAGGAAGAATGAGGAACTGGTTCTGTTGGAAGGTTCAAGAGCGACTGATTGGGAAGATTTCCTTGACTTTGAGCACTTGTATCGGCCCCGGCCAAAGACACACTGGGATTAGACACTGGCGGTTGAGGCAGAGGAGCATTTGGGAGTGCCACCATTCGAATAACTCCTCCCAGTGGCTGAGCACTTTGGGAAGTTCCACTCTGCGATGAGGGTTTGGTGGACGAAGACATTGAGATCGAATTGCGTTCCTCACCTGCCGCCAAAGCCGTTGCCGCATTCACATCTAATTTCAAATGAGGCACACCCTGACCACTGGCTGATGTTGTCGCAAGTGAGGGGGGCGTTCCACTTGACACAGGTTGGGGGATCTTGGAAGCCAAAGAAGAAAGACTTTGTCCTGATTGTTGAAATTGTTGAAATTTCGAATCCTTTGCGGGGGGTCGGTCTAATTGAGCTTCTAACGACGAGCCACTTCCTTCAGGTCCACTATTGGGACCATTTCCAGATTGAGAAGAACTATTGGAACTAAGCAACTGCTTCAACAACGCGTTTTGGTGCTCTCCTTCATTGGCAGTGGAATTTGCAATCTTCTCGGAATCAGCACACGTGGTCACTGTCGTTTCCACAGAAGAAGATGACGCCGTTGTGATGGACGAGGACCCACTGGCCGAAGTTAAAGCCTGACTCAAGAGTGAAGTGGTGGGAGTGACACTAGTCGCCGTGGCGGATGACAGAGCCATTCTGGGACCACTGCCTTGCAACACACTCGTAGGTAGCACGGCATTGGTAGAATTAACAGACAAGGCGTTGTGGCGCACGGTTCCAGCCGTTGACACAGAGGAGGCACTCATCATGAGCGTGGAATTCGTGTTGCCCACTGTAGAAGACTTGGGGGCGACCACATCAGATGAAGGTGGCGCCAATGGAGGCACTTGTGTGAGAGGACTAGTCAAAACGTGCGCGGCACTAACAACTTGCGAGATTCCTGCCGCCACTTTGGCATCGAGGGCAGCGGATTTCAAGTCAGGTGAAGCTTGGGTGACATTGGATATGGGTGGCATGGGGGGTGGAGCACTCACGGGGGCGCCTGAGTCAGCCGCCAATCCGGAATTGCCACTCGGATATTTGGCAGATGTGATCCCAGCACCGACATTGGATGAGGCTAGCCCCAACATTCGGGTGACCCCAATGTTTTCACGCGGATTGAATCCACCTGGGATACCGATATTCGATTGATGAGCACTAGAAGGAGGCATTTGACTGACCTCGACGGCGGGAGCCACACTCGGCACATTCGCTGGCATGATGGTGTTTGGCACATTAGCAAGGGTGGTGGTGGTGAATGCTCCCGGGGTGACGGTGGTTGGGGTACTCGTGTTTCCTGCGGTTGACATAACAGCGATGGAGGTTGAGTTGGGCATTATGACACTGCTCACTTGCCTTGGAACAGCTGTGGAAGAGGTATGCGTTTCAACGTTGGAAGCAGTAGAGGTATTGGAGCTACAAGGGGGAATCGTGGCATTCGATGTATTGATGGGGGGTTCATTGGATAGGGTTGACTCGTTAGCTGATGACGAATTGACTTGCGCCTGATTTATAGGATTAGCACCGGATGGAAACACCGGTGATCCTCCTTTCAAACCGATGAAAGTTCCCCAAGCATGCCGAGTACGCCAACTCCCTCCGCCTTTCAAACCGACTCCTTTGGGCCATCCTGATCGCCCTTCACATTCAGGGTCCATTGGAGCCATTTGCCCATTGCCTCCTCCACCACCAGGCATCATTCCGGGGTGTTGTTGTTGCTGATGATGTTGTTGTTGATGTTGTTGATGGTGCTGCTGCTGCTGTTGTTGTTGTTGTTGATGATGGTGCTGCATGTGTTGTTGTTGCTGATGTTGTTGCTGTTGGTGGTGCTGGTGGTGTTGCATTTGGGCCATATTGGGTTGTTGGGGATATTGACCCATGCCTTGGTGCATTTGATCATCGCCGGGTTGAGACGGCTGGGGTGTTGGCGGCTGGGACATTTGACCCGGAGTGGGCGGTCCAGGCGTCCGAGGCGTTTGAGGCGTAATAGGACGATCACCAGCTGGACTTGGAACACTTCCTCCGGCACTTGGAGGCCTTCTTTGATTCATAATATGCGGTTGAGGGCTCATCACATGACCAGGACTTCCTCCCGTGTACTGAGGAGACGAGCCCGGTTGTCTCATCATCACTTGACGTGGCCCTCCTTGGTGTGACATTTGCATGAATCCAGGTGGCGAAGGTCTTTGGCCAATCATTTGCTGACCAGGATGCATCATACGGGGTCGCATGTCTTTGCCCGCGATGATTCCAGAGGGCCTGATGAACCGGCCTCGAGAATCAGCCATCATGGGCGGTCTCATGCCCACCATTTGAGGCTGGGGCGATCCATGACGAGGCGTGCCTTGAGGTGAAATATGCTGAGTGCCAGGCGAGCCTCCCATTCCCGGAGAAACTGTGTTCAAGGGACGTTGAGGAGGCATTCCACCGGGACTGAAAGGGTGGTTGTCATCCTAGAAAATTGAATGAACAAGTCCTTTTAGAGTGAACGGAAATCCTGTATTTGATGTACTCCCAAAATAACGGGACTCTTAACAAGGCACTCGATTGCCGACCGTACCTCTGGACTTCAAAGTTGAACTTCAATCCGAGCACAAAACAAACTATCCCCATGACTATCTACTTACGTGGGACATTCGGGGGGATGGTTGATGGCCATGCGGACTCTGAGCATTCGGGTATTGCTGGCCGGGATGCATTCCAGGATGAGGTGCATGAAACTGACTGGGTGAGGGTGACATTGCCGGCTGCGGTGATTGATTTGGTCCAGGGGATGGCAACGGCGACGAAGAGGACATGTGCATGGGTGATGTCATTCCTTGCGGACGCACTGAAGAAGGTCCCGGCGAGGTTGCTGGGTAGGATTGCGGGCTAGGCTGTCCCCCCATGGAATGCGGGCTTTGCTGATTGGGATTCATGGGCCTTGGGCTCATTTGAGGTCCATTTGGGCCTGGTGAGCCCATGGCCCCCGGATGAACTGGACTGGGCATTCGGCCTATCATTTGAGCTCGGGCTGGGACAGATTGTTGGCCCATCATCTGAGGTTGACCCTGATGCATGCGAATCATATTCATTCTTTGCTGGTGCTGTTGTTGTTGTTGTTGCTGATGCATGGACACTTGAGGATTCATGGCCATTCGCTGTTGAGGGTGTTGCTGCATGGGCAGTCGTTGTTGCATTTGCATTTGATTGGGCTGGAATTGAGGCATGCGCTGCATTCCCATCATTTGTTGTTGAGGATGCTGTCCAGGCATTCGCTGCATCATCACGTGCTGCTGTTGCATTTGCGGCTGACCTCCCATGGCCATGGGAGCCCTTTGAACGTGAACCATGCCTGGAGGCAATTGCGGCTGCTGTTGTTGCTGCATGGGTGGCTGACCCATCTGCGTCTGTCCTTGACCAGGATGATGTTGTGGCTGTTGATGGGGAACTCCCGGGCCCATACTCACAGGGGCCGACTGAGTTGCCGGTTGAGGTGGGGGTGGGAGAGATGTGGACGGGGGTGTAGGTTGAGCGGGTGGTCCATTTGCCGTCCCTTGTTGTGCCTTGGCTTTGTCTTGCTTGTTACGGTGGTCATTGGCAATCATGGCGTGTTGTCGGGATTGCTTTCGGAACTTCTCCAGCATTTTCTGCATGTCTGCAGTGGCTGCAGACACCCGATCCAATTCGGACTGGTCCATGGGAGACAGATCACCCCCATTCTTTCGCATGGTCCGTTGCTTGCTGTTGAGGGACTGTGGGGGAAGAACAGAACCATTGTTTCACACACAATTGGGGAACAAGGAAAGCACGAGATATGACGAGGATTGAAATTATCTCTTGGTAACAAATGTGAAGGCCTTTTTAAAGAAGCAAACAAAAAACCAGGAGACAAATTTGCGAAATATTCTGGAGTTTAGGCCAGGCAACTTAACTCTTAGCCCCGACAAACACAACAGACACTTTAAGTAGTGGCTGGTGATGGGTATGAAAAGAATTTACAGGCAAACAAACCCAAATTGATCGAACCATGGGATTTGTAACGTATTTTGACCATAGTACCTCCCGAAACACAAGATCTTCTCCTGAGCTTACCTTTCTCTGTTTCCTGAGTTTGGTGATTTCTCTATCATAAAACTGGAGTTGCTCTTGGATGGCTTGTTCTTGGTGAGTCAGCCACTCCTCGTATTTCGCCACCTATAGCATAATGAGTTTCTTAAACATCTTTCTCTTGATCTCGTGAATAAATCGCCTGCCTGTCTTACCTTTTGTCGATCTTCGTCATTGGCCGGATTTTCCGGTGGAACGGGTGGAGCCGGATTACTGACGAATGGAGGCGGTTGAGGCACGGGAGTCTCATTACGAGCAGGAGGCAAAGCTGGATGAGGACCACCAGACGGTCCATTTGGATTGTTGGGAATGATTCCCACCTGGTCAGGTCCACGTTGTTGAAGGGTGACCTCTTGCGGATGGCCGGAAGGATTGGCCCACTGAACCGCTCCAGAGGGTCCTCCTGGTTGAGGTTGTGGATTCATGCCCATCTGACCCACAGGGCGTGGTTGGCCCATATGAGGTGGGAATCGCACCACATTGGGTGGTAGTATACCCTGGGCAGGCACACCAGGCGCACCAACAGGTCCTCGGATCATATTGGGACGCATCCCCGGATTCATGTGACCGCCATCAAACTGCTGTTGAGGTTGTTGTTGTTGAGGTTGTTGTTGATGCTGCTGTTGCTGTTGTTGTTGCTGTGGGTGCTGCTGCAGGGGAATCTGTGACTGGGGTTGACTGATCATTGGGCGTGGCCCTCCTGGTCCAGTTTGCATGTGAGAATGTGGATGCTGACCAAGGGGCCCTTGGCTTGGTTTAGGACCTGGACCTACTCCTCCATGGTTCTGACCAGAGACTTGTGACTGAGTTGGGCCAACATTATTGGCGTTAGGGTTATTTGGTTGCTGTTTTTGTTGCTCACGTTTCTCTTGTTCAACGAGGTCTTCCAAGAGCAATGGTTGTTCCTAGAAACAAATGAAAACTCATGAGTAACATCAATGTTCGTCAATTTTAGACGAGTGTTGTCACTTCAAGTGGGAAAGTGCATGAGATTTGTTTCAACACTCAATGTGCTTCACTCAAGTGTAACCTAAAGAAGCGTCTATTCGTTCTGTCCATCAGAACTGACACAAACCACGACAATAGAATAAAATGTATCCATGGGAGGAAAGTGTTCTTCAGTGCTTGGACAAAATCCAGTGTCCATCAACAACCACACTTTGCTCGCAACTCAAGTATTTGCAATGGAGCTTATCCTGGAAGCTCATTATGATCAACCAAGAAAAGTGGTGAACCCGCACTTATGTTATTGAATCCCTATCACACCAAAAAAAAACATCAATTATTAGTGTTTGTTAACGCCAAAGACGGCTCGAGTGATGATGGTGCTGCAGTTGTGATCATGGGGAACAGGCACCAACCATCCTCACCTGAATCAGTAAAGGGGTTTGGCGTCTGGTAATGGAAGAAGGCAAAGAAGCTAAGGACGCGGAAATATTGGGGGTCAGAGTGACACTGGCCGAAGAGACCGTGTCGAGAATGGGAGTAGGGATATCGGGGTTATTGGCCAAGTCTTGAATGAGAATGCCTTCCTGACTCAAATTCTCCGTCAGTGCAATTAAGCCCAGTTCATTCGTGCCCATCGTGACACAAGGTATAAGAGTAGTGGTTAAGAGCTGGAAACAAAGTCACTATAAAACTCTCTCCGAGCCTAACAATCGTGACGATCAAAGTTTGCCCTTTTCTGGTATTGGTCACTCTAGATTGTAAACCTCAATCTTACCGGCTTGTTTCCTCCAGGATAGGGTGGGGGTGGACCACGCACAGCGGGAGCCGACGTGTATGGAGGTGGGGCAGAACCACCCGGCGTAGTTGGACCACTAGTGGGGAGTTTTTCGCCAGTATCGGGGGCACTTTTCACTTCGTCGTTTTGTAGCTCATCCAGTGTATCGTTGAACTCCATGATATTAAAGTCATCGCCCATATTGAATAGGTCCTCATCAGCCATTCCAATGTCAAGATCTTTCTCAAGCTCGGGTCCGCATTGAGAGGTGGGAGGGGCACTTGATGGCTGAGGATTGCTCGGAGGTCCCACAGTGCCTTGAGCCAACATGGGACCCTTGGGTCGAGGAGGTTGTGGATGTTGCGGCAGTCCTTGTTGCAAATGACCTTCAGGTCTTTGAGGTAGAGCCATTCGCATTCTCGGGTCCATAATCTGTGACATTGACATTGATGTGTTGAAAGGATGAGGCGATATCGCGCTATTAATGCCCAACTTACTTGACCGGGTCTGGGTTGGTTGAATTGCACATTGGGAGGTGGAGGACGCATTCCAGGCGGTAAAGGATGTCTGAATTGTGGGTTTGAGTTCTGGGAGCCCACAGGCGGTCCGTGAGGGTGAGGGTGAGGGTGTTGTTGTTGTTGTTGTTGCTGAGCATTGTGAGCCTGCTGTTGATTGGGTGGTACTTCTGGTTCTAAAAGGAACACAATCGCGGGCGTTAGTGGACATGGGCATAGTTTATATTTGCTAGCAATGGCACAAAGTTTGCGAAAAAAGGATGAGAAAAAATCAATAGCCCTTGAACCCTCTCGTGTTGTTCAGTATTGGTTAGCACTTAGCAGAGCAGGCACTGCTTTGGAGAAAAGTTGAGGACGCTCTCGAATGATCTCCAAATGAAGGCGAGATGAGGACACTTCACCACAAACACAACACGCTTGGTGAACCATCTCCTCCCCCTCTCTCTCTTTCGCGCCCTCACAATCCAACCGTTTCAAGATTAACTGTCATGCACACCACCTCTTGCCCCAAGAATAAGACGTACAAGTTCTACAAGTGATAATAATTTTCTTCCAATGATGGATCTGTAAAATCATAATGGTCACAATGGATGCTAGCCACGTGCAAGAAAGAATGAGCTGATCAATCAAAAAACTTCATTTCAAGTTGATCAGGGCGGTGAGAAAGACAAAAGAGAGAGGAGAGAGAAAGAAATCGAAAGTGAGAGCGCAAAAAGAACCATCAGGAGGACAGGGAGATGAGGAACCATGTCAGGATCACCACAAACCAAAGGAAGCACCCAAGGGTAGGATCTGTGAATGGGGCAGTGAGTTGGGGATTGTGTACGTGTGTTCAGCAGAAGAAAAACCATGACCCTCTTTGTTTAAGTTGAAGCGGTTGCTTTTTGTTTCTAGTTTTATGATCAACACCACCCAGTGAAATTGATGGACTCCCACCTGGCACCCACAACTTGGTTGTGGCGCTTTGAGCCGGCACAGACTTGTCAGTGGAACCTCTTTGGAGCAAGTATCTAAGTTGATTGGACACCGGAGCCTGCTGGGGTTGTGTTTGTGGTTGGGGTTGTTGTTGCTGCCCCTGCTGCTGAGACTGTTGGGAGAATGGGTCCTCAACAGACCCAACTGAAACTTCAAGGTTAAGGGTGGTGGTGGGCGGGGCCGAGGCATTAGTACCTGGGACAAGAGGAGGTTGGGAGAGGCGAGCATGAAGCTGACCTCCAACCAACGAAGGAGAGGGGTCGGGAGTTGTCAAACTCGAGCCGCTCAAAAGAGACTGGTTGGGGTTTTGAACAAGGTCAGTTGTGCAGGAGGAGGAGGAGGAGGAGGAGGAGGAAGAAGTAGCAGGTGGCTCAGGATTGAGCTGACCCATCGTGGACAGACTCACAGTGGTGTTGGCTAAATAAAAGGAAACGGTCCAATGGACTCTTGAACTACATAAATCAAAGGAATAACGAATATTCATGCTCACGTCGTGGCCAAACTAACTCAACTCCTATTACAGAGACAAATCAACGAAGTTCGGTCTTCAATTTGTTACAAATGGAAACAGTGAACTGGACACATGAGCCACATATAGAATCCAGCCTCGAAAACCAATATGCCACGTTGTGCTTACCCGTTGCGTTGGCTCTCCATTGAGGAGGAGGAGGCGGATGAGGTGTAGTTGGTGTAGTGGGTTGAGATCCAACCGGAGGCGGCACAACCGGAGCAGCTGAAGCACCCATAGTAGGAGACTGGGAAGCGGGGGGCGTGGGCGCTTTGTTGGGACCGGTCTGGAATGTGAGAAAAGGGGAAAATGATTGGTTTAAGCACGAGTTTTGAGCAGATTTTTTTTGCCACCCAGGACCACACGTGGAAGGACGGTCAAGATTGATGAATGGAGATGAAAGAAGTGAAATGGGTTGAAGTCCTGGCAACGCGAAAAGAAGCTATTTTCAGGTTACATTTTATTATTCTAGAGTAAGCGAGATCGGGGCACCCGCATGTGAAAAAGAATAGGATGCTCTTGACCAGAAAGTCGGGATTGTTTGCGCTTTTTACATTTTTTTGAACCACTGATCATTTTTGAACAAAAGAAACATTCACATTTTGGAGAGATCGGCCAAATCTTTTCAAAGCCAATGCATTTTTTTGTAACGTGCTATACTCTGGTACGTTTCTTTATCGTAAAAATGCAAACTGGTGTGCCGATCTAAGGCCTTACATCCAAGACCTATTGTAATTGCTTTGAAATACGTTACCTTACGTTTCATTTCAATACATTCAAGGTGTTACCAATAAGTGGAGGAAAAAAGAAGAATATGTAAATGTTAAAAGAAAAACAGAAAAGGACGAAGGAAGTTCGAGATGAAATACAGGGTGGAAAGTAATAGAAGGCCACTTTTGGTGCCTCCTGAAAATTTCTTTTGATTAATATTGACCAGGTTTTTCATTCGAAGGCCCATCGAAAATCCTAGTGCAATATCAAACATGACCCAATTTCAGCCTAAAGAATATAGGGTGATCCTTCGTTCGTTTGGCCTCCTGAAGATAAAGCGGGGCCAAGTTCATTTTCTTTCCACCCTGTATAGAGTGAAGAAATACTAATACAATAAGAAAATAATAATGAAAAACGGACAGAATGAGTGAAGATGGGATTTGTGCAGATAAAAGAAAACGCTTGAATGGGCGAAGGATGGGCAATATGTGCAAAACAATTGCATGTGAGGAAGAGCCTTATTATGCTTTTGTTGTTGTGATGGTGGTGATAGTTGTTCGAATGTGGTCACACAAAACTAACCAAGATGTTGCTTTGCGCCGTTCCTCCCAGATTATGGTCGACGATCACACTGGATTGACTCTGATTCTTGGCGCCACCCTGTGGTTGATTGTTGGAGTTGGTGGACTTTTTTGAACCTTTGTTCTGTTCAAAAAGAGAATGAATGGGAAATTGGAGAAAAAGATTCACAACGAGAATGAAAATAAAAAAAAGGAACCATCAATAATCATGATACTAATACAAAATAAAATTTGGATTTGAAACATCGAGTAGGAGCGAGTTCTAATTTCACATGCTTCAAAATGTTTGAGAAGAAAGGGGGAAAAAAATAATAGAGCTTTTCTAAAAAAACGGCAAAATGCCTCGATTCTTTCTAAAGTAATAACTACACATGTAAGGAGACCAACACCAAAAGGGTAGAACCCGGGGGTTAACAAGATTGAAATTACCTACAAGAACATTGACATCAATTCTAAACATGAGACCGAGGCGCCTTACCTGTTTGGTGACTCGATTGGCAGTTCGATTCTCTCGAGCTTGTTGCACGTATTGCTGTCGTTTCTCATTCGGCAGCGTCTTCCAGATCTTGGCAATCTGCTTGATGCGATCACTCCACACGGGATAATCGGGCTTGAGGTTCGGATGGTTCTTGTTCGAGTATAAAATCATGGCGATCGTCGCATTCTCACCCAAAGGCTCGTCGCTTTCCCATTTCAGCAATTGATTTTTTTGGGTCGACGAGGTGGCAGAACTGGCCGCCGGAGTAGGTGTTGTTGGCGCTGGAGGTTGGCTATCTACCGTTCCAGCGGGAGGAGCTGTTGTCCATGACCCTTGAGAATCGGAAGATAACGCCGGACTCGGCAGTTGTTGACTCTGTTGGGGCGAGCTGGAGAACTCTTGTGTGTGAGGTGGAAATTGCGGCGAATTCATTGGATACGCATTGGGCGAGGGCTGAGGTGGCATCCCTGGGTGTGGCATAGGCCCATGCGGCATGGTCTGCACATTAAGCGGTTGCTGGGGTCCAGGGTTGGGTTGCACCATGCCATACTGACCAGGAGGTCGCATGACGGCACCGCCAATTGGTACCGCTCCTGGCGGAGGTGGCGCCATTCGAGGTTGTTGAGGAGGCTGGACCTGTTGCATCTGAACCATGCCTCCCTGTGGCCCTTGCATTCTCATTTGACTCATCCGTTGTTGCTGCATCATTTGCTGTTGTCGCTGAAGGGCTTGTTGCTGCATTATATGCTGCTGCTGCTGCTGTTGTTGTTGCTGCTGCATCTGAGGATGGTGGATCATTCTTTGTTGCTGCATTTGGAAACCTTGTTGGGGAGCCATGATGGGTTGCTGAGACGTCATGACGTGACTGACCATCGGCATGGACGTGGGAGGTTGGGACATGGAGCTCACCGGAGTATTCATGTGTGGATGGCCCATGGAATGAGGCAGTTGTTGTTGTTGTTGTGCCATGGAATGGGGTTGCTGCTGCGCCATGGAATGAGGTATCTGTGCCATGGAATGAGGGATCTGAGCCATGGAATGGATCGGCTGCTGGGCTTGTTGTGGGCCACCCATCATCATATGTTGTTGTGGTGATTGAGCCATAGACACCATTTCTTGCATTTGGGGTTGGACTTGGTGTTGAGAGACCACTTGTTGGTGCTGCGAGACAACTTGCTGTTGTTGCTGATGCAAGTGGACGGTGGCTGGATGCATGATGGTGGGCGATTGTTGAACAGGATTGGTATCCATCATGGAAGAGATCGGCGTCTGATGTTGTGAATGGTGCATTGGACTACTACTGATAATCATGGAGGAGGCGGATGACGAGGGTAAAGAAGACATGGGCATAGAAGACATGACGGGCTGTTGCTGGTGGGGCGATTGTTGCATATTGGATGTGGAGAACGGCTCTGACAGACTGGACGGAATTGCGATAGGTGAATGTTGTGTTTGTTGCGGATGATGGGACATGCCAGACATATTGGACATGGTATCCATGGTATCCATAGACGACGAGGACCCGACAGAAGGCAAGGCTTGCATGTTCGAGTGATGAGAAACCACGGGCAGTGAAGTTGCAGGAGGGGCAAGTGGAGCAGGGGGTGGACTCATCATGGCCGCATCCTCAATTTCAGATTTGATCTCATGGTGCTGATCATGGCTCTCAGGTACCATGTCACCCTGTTCTTCTTCCTCTTCCTTGACTTCTCCGGGTCCATCCATGACGTCGCCCATGATGTCGGCAATGTCTTTTGGATTGAGCTTGAAATCAGGGCCTAACGTGTCTCGGAAGGCCTCGGCTAGGGCCTCGTCGGCGTGTTTGTTGTCCACGTCATCCCCATTCTCGTCCTCCTTTTCAGCCTCTTCCAAGGCAGACTCGTCAATGTCTTCAAGACCCTCTGCCGCGGCCTCGTCATTCATGAACTTGAACAGGTCGTCACCAAAAATGTCGGAAGGCAATAGGTCGTCTTCCCCACCCAAGAGGTCCTCATCCCCATGGGCCAAGGCGTCGTCTTCGATTAGTGAGGTATCTTTCGAGGTAGACGCCCCGTCGTTGATCACAGATTCATCTTTGATTGCGGTGTCGGTCCCGCTAGCCAAGGCCAAAGCCGCCTTGGCAGCCTCTTCCTCAGCCTTTTTGGCAGCAACCTCTTCCTCTTGCTTCCTCTTTTGCTCTTCTTCTTGTTTTTTCATCTCAGCCACGGCTTCTAGAGCTTCTTTTCCAAGAACGATAGTCGAGCCCTCTCCGGGAATACTGGGATCGTCCTCAGTGGGCTTTTCTAGCAGATCGTCGGTGTCTTGGATACCAGAACACGAATCCAGACAATCTCGCCCGAAGAACGACTCTTGAATATACTCGGGATATTGGGCTAAGATCTTGTTTTTCTTGGGCCTCCATCCCGCTCGTTTCTTTGGCTTCTCTTCACCCGGTGCTCCCGAGTCACCGTCATCTTTGGATTTGTTCTTATTTGTGGCTCGGCTCTTGGCTTGAAATCCGCCAATGCCGACTTTTTTCAGGTCACGATAACGTCGCTTTCTCAGCACCATTACTCCATTGTCTTTCACAACGACGGAAAAGCCTTCTGGGGCCTCGGGAGGTCGTCCATCTGGTAGAGGTCGCACTACATCGCCGTCTTTAGGCTGTGCTCCAGGTGTAGTGTTGCCACCTGGCGTGGGTGGAGGCATGAGATCATCGTCATCGTCCCCTTCGCCGTCATTCTCCAACGACGTATCAGCACTGCCAATACCTGGTCCACTGCTGCCTCCACCTCCTCCAGCAACGACAGATTCAATTGAGTCAAAGATGGCACGATCCGATTCCATTGGGTTGAGGCCGGCTCGTTTTCGTCGACGAGATTTCTCTTTCTCGACGGTCTGAGACTTCAACATGGCCATGCCTCGCTCGGTGAGACAGACGCCATCGTTGATAAAACTGGCGTTCGAATAGTGTGAGTATCCCATGTAATCCGGGCTTCGGGGAGGGCTAGGCATAATGGATTTCTTCACTTGGGTTGGCTGGGCCAGATGAGGCGGTAGGATGTCGTTGGGTCGACACATTTGACAGGTGTAGTTTTCTTTGGCACATTTCTCGGCGTCCTCTTCGTTGAGGATGGAATCACACTCTCCGTGGCACCATCGAAGACAAGTGAAGCATTGGATCATGAGCTCTCCGTCTTCGTAGTTCTCCTCACACACGATACAGTATGAGATGGACTGGCATGGGCCGCAAAGGGTAAAATTGTCAAACCACGGTGAATTGAACCCGGGATCGTTGCTACCACACATGTGACATACCGCACACCTAATAAAAATGGATATGAGCTATTATGAGCATTCACTCCCTGACGTTTTAAATCAGGAATTTGAAATGAATGGCACTTGGTATTCGCATCTTCATTGATCCACTTATGTATGATTAGAGCCTACTCGCGTTCTTCGAGCAAATACTTGGGACAAATGAAATATTCGCGCACCTATGGTACTGTTTGAAATCATATCAAGGATACCGAGGGGATCATTTACATATTCGATCCCAACCCATAAAAAGGGTGCATTATGTGCTGTAACAATACTTCAAAAGTGTTTTTGAGCATATTTCTTTTTCTACAGGTATATTTATTCCTTTGCAGCTAAGATATGTTTTCAAAATTTCGAAAGCTATTGATCAATTAGTTGTATCATTTTGAAATCACGTAAAAAGCGGTGATATTTTGGAATCTTTAAAATAATGTAACTCAAAAACTAATCAAACACCAGGTTTCATAATTGAGAGCAAGATGGACTACAAGAATAGCCAAATGGAAAACAATATGCTCAAATTATTTTTTTCCAGTGTATTTTAAAGCAGATCGGATACCCTTTTCATCAAGATATTTACTCGCTGTTCACATGCCCATGAAACCCTTTGTATCCTGATTTTAAGACAATATCCATAGTAGGTCCAATTATGTAGGTGCCTAATCGACGCTTACCATTTGCATTTCCACGTTCCCTGTGGGACATTGTCCAAGGGAGGGTCCATACAATAGATATGATACGAGATATCACATTCATCGCACAAGATTAGGTTCGCTTCATCGTGTTTATCACCGCAGCCTTCGCAGACCAAACAGTCCAGACATCGCCAGCCTTTCTCCAAGATGACCTTGGTGACACGCACATTGGCACAATGCGGGTGGTAGCACTGGCCACATTGGGTGCATCCGATCAAACGGCCTTCCAGATCGTTACCCACGGATCCACAAGAGACGCAAATGTCTTGCTTGAGCGTGAACTCGTCACTCAAAGACACGCAGATCATCTTGCTCACTTCTTCATCCTCCTCCTTCATGCCGGGCTCTGCCTGCGGACGCTGGGAACAAGCAAATACAAACGTTAGGTCGAGAATTATCACTCGACTCCTCGCTCAGAACCCTGTCTCACCTGAAGCCCAACCATCCCTCGGATCTTGGGTTGTCTACCTCGCCTTCTGACTTCATTAACACGCGCCTTCGCCCCGATAGGCATGGGTGTGGTCGTTGTCATTGCGGGTTTGTTGGGGACTCCCTTCCATCCCACGGGCGAGGATCCACAGCTGTTGTTCCCACCACTGGGACTACAATTGCCGCCTCCGCGGGAAGTTGATCGCCCGCCCATGAAGCCAAAGGTCCCTCGACGACCTCGTTTGCCACCCATGGCCATAGGTTTTCCTTTCCCGATCCCCATTCGGCCATTCTCAAAGTCCATTCCAGACATGGAATCTTCACCGTCATTTGAGTTGTCGTCGAATTTAGGCGATTGGGATCCACTAGCCAAGGCAGCCGTGGCCACCGCACTCGGTCTGGGGGGTGCTTTGCAAATCTTGCAGACGTAGAGATAGCTCGGCTGGTTAAGGCGTTTCTCTAAGATTGCGGACTCATTGGCCTCTGGGTCGCATTGAGCATGAACATGCCTAAAAATGTAATGACGCACAATCAAAAAACTGCTTGCTGTAAGAGTTAAGAGACATATCTGGCAGATCTTTTCGTCGCTTATCTACTTGACAGCTTTGCCTTATGCTTCAACCAATCTGAGTCGATGATTTCAATCGACATAGAATTTAATTAGTTCGAAGAGGTTCAGCGGTGAAGCGAATAAGCCACGAAAATATCAGCTATCGTCTATTCGTACTTTCTACACATGGCGCATTGAGTCATCTCCTTTTGGGCTGAATGTCGGTAGGCTCTTCCACAAACCGGACAGGCGAGGCCTTTGTTCCTCTGCTGGTAGCAGGAATCACACACGGAATAATTGTTGTGCCAACGGGATGATTGGCCAGATCCTGGAGTGCGAGATCCACAATCCGTACACTTGCGGCACCGCTGAAAGACAAAAGACAAATAGCATGAAGAGACGGCGTGAGCAAAAAGAAAACGAAGTAATGCCGATCCAACGGGACATTTGATTTCAATTGAAGCAACCTCAACTCTAGACGTTAAGCTTACCTTGCATTTCCAGCCGTTCTTTGGGATGGAAGCCATTTGCGGGCGGAGGCAATGGGCGTGGAAGGCTCCATCACAGACGTCACAGAGCAAATAGCGATCCTCGTGGTTGGACTGGCGACAGTTTTGGCACCATTTGCACTTCTGACATTGCCATCCCGCTCGAATGATGGGAGTGATGCGAACCTGAGCGCCCGTATAATAATAATGCTGACCACACACCGTGCAGAACAACAGGTTCTCGAACTTCTCCACGGCCAACTCCGTGATTTTGCCATATTTCCAACTCTCACCGTTGTGATACAAATACATCAACGTAGGATCCGCTGAAAGATATGACCGATGTGAAGCAACACACCAGATTAGTATGGTTCAGGTAACTCACCTAAATTGGCGACTTTGGTGAGGTATTCGGCCCCAACGAGCAGATAGGTACTCTTCTGCATGAACGAACCCGAGGCGGCCCCGCAGGGAAAGTGATAGAATTTCCCACTGGCTTTGCACTTCACACTAGCTCCGAAATGTTTGCAATGAGCACATTTCTGCCACATTGCTGCGGTCACGGCTTTTTCAACACCGATTAGGACTTTCTCGAGATTTTCGGACTCGCCCTCTTCGGACTTTCGCTTGGTCACGTCCGTGGACCATAAGGCGCATTGTTTGTGAACGAAAAGATGTCCTGCGAATAACATGTATGATATGCAAATAAATGAGGATTTTATTACATAGCTCCATCAATTTGAATGCAAAGTTTAGTGCATGAGCTAATACGTCAGATTTTAATATTCAAGTGATTCCAAGGATTATCTATTTTAGACCTTGAGATCGAATTCATTGTCAAGCGAATTTACGGCAGTCGACGAGTACTATTGCTATTTCTTCTGATAACAGATTTCAAGACCCCTTTCCTTATGGCAGAAGCTACTCATTTTATAACAAAAATCTAAAATATGACTAGCCGATGAAATTATGCCTGTTACGACTGAGTATTCATGCCAATGTACATGTTAATCCTCCAACTTTGAAATCAGCATGTGTCATATATTTATCTTTGTATTTTAGTTCTAGGCTGTCAGAAACCCAGCGCAAGCGTCAACATAAAATGTGATTTTCGTTTTGCAAATAGGAAAACTCAACCAAAGCTTTTCCACAACCCATATCGTAGCCCTTGATGCAAGGAGCGAAGGGGTAACACTCATCAAGGGGTGTATAATAAATGCGTGGACAAATAGTCTTCAAACTCAAAAGTGAAAATGTGGTCCCACACCACATCAGGCACCCTGTACATTCTATTCGTTACGTCCTCTGATACCTTTATTGGGCAGCTGCTTTTTTGCACAAGATCTTTGATGGATCACTTCAGATTGGAATGTGAATTTTGGGTTGCGTGGTTCAGCCCACGTTATGCATTATTTGCTTAAATATTATTAGCAAAGAGGATCTGATAAGAAGCAATTTGAGAAGGAAATGCCATGGCTTCATACGGTATTCATTCCGAGAACCAATATGCATGATTCAATACTTCAATTCGATCTAGCGGTATGGCAAGCTGTTTGTTCAAGTGGATAAAATTACGACTTGTCATGTTAAGAAAGATTATTTCTATAAGTTAGAGCGAGTCAATATTAAAAGAGTGTACAAATGGTCTCTGAAATTGTACGTTTTCAACAAGTATTCATGTATTCACGAGCTCTGGCCTAATCTGGATTTTCGGGTTAGTTCTGGTAGCAAAATTAAGTTGTTCAAGTGCTCAACTGTATCAAGTTAGCATGCATGGCATGGGCAGTTCCGATTTGCTAATTTGAAATACAAATTTGTAACGATCTTGCCAATTCAAATCTAAAGTATTAAATTAAAATTTTCCCGCCACGAACGTTGATTTAGACACAAACTTACCACTGGATTCGAAAATAAGAGCATGCTCTGGTTCCTCCGTAAAACCCACATTTTCTAGTTCATCCACGGGTTCTGAGAAATCGCCAGATGTGAATTTTCGTGCTTTTCGGCGGGCATTGAGTAGACTGCCCGATGTTCGTGACGGACTTTTGTCGGATAAGTTTCCACCGGGCAAGCTCGAGGAGTCATTCTCATCATCTGAATTGCTCACTTGCGAGTTCAAAACCACAGAGGATGCATTATTGGACTTCTTCTTGGCCTCAAGAATGAGAGCCTGGACATTTGTGTCCGAAGACACTTTCCATTTGATCATTTCGCCTTGACCTAAAGCACTTCGTTCACTGAGATTGCACAGAGAGCACGTTTTTCCACTGTAATGTTCACTAAAGAGTAATTCTTCGTGGTCGGCGTACGGATCAAAGGAGGCGGAAAGTCCACCTTCGCCCGAAGATCGCGACGGCGACATGCCATTGGACACGGCCGAAACGTTCGAACTCAAGCCTCCGGGTAGATAAGAGCCACCACGAGCTCCGGACTCGTTCATGTAGTACACGTAGTCAGTATTGCCAAAGGCCGTTGCGGAATCACTGGACGCATTGTAACGACGACGACCGCGCGATCCTCGACCTCGACCTGCTCCGCGACCAGCAGGAAATTCGCCACTGAAAACATAAACAAAGCTCTTATGATCGGGATTCGATTCCTTCGAAAATGGTAGAATACAATACGTACGAGTCCAAACGTTTGAGTTTATTGGCCATTGACGATCCGCGAGGTCGACCCACGCTCCCCCCACGAGAGCCCCGCCCACGCTTAGGTAAGGCCGAAGGTGAAGAAGGGGTAGACCCGGGGGTGATGGAGGCGGCAGATGATGCGGCGGCGGCTGCAGCCGTGCTCTGCATTAAGGCTAGTGATAGCATATTGGCGTATTGCGATTGAGGCTTGCCAGAGGCGGCGGCCAAGGCTTGTAGATAGGCAGCTTGTTGCACGCCAGCCGCAGCGCTGGAGTAGCCCGGTAAATTCATTAATTGCGTGGCCATGGCTAATTGGGCCGTGTTGGTCAGGGCGTTGCATAGGTCGGACAAGACGTGGCCACTGCCCGTCCCGCTCAAACCACTGCCACTCTCCATTCCGTCCATGGAATTGGAATTAGAGCCAGGCGAGCCGGGCATCTCGCTCATGACTTCAGCCTTGACTTCGGGCTTAATTTCGGTTTTGGCCCTTTTGCGCTCGGGTTCGGCCGAAGAAGGAGTCGGATCCGGCTCGAACTTGATGGGCGAAGGGCCGGCGGCAGGGCTTTTAAGCCCCGCCTGGGGGCCCGATCCCCCGGATTCAGACATACAAGCAGTTTATTGACCACGGGTCACGCATAGAGTAGTTATCAAGGGTGGGAAGAACAATCTGAAAATCAGAGGCCATGGACAACGCTTTCATCTTACATTCATAAAAAAAGGCATATTGAGATCATGAATACTCGAATGGATAACGAAAGCATCGACTAAAAAAAAAGGAATATTCGGTGTGATGTCACTCCCATCAACATTATTCCATTTGGCTCCTGCTCGCAATCCTTGAATCCTGCTCATACTGCTGCCAATTGCACTAAACTTAATGTTTAACCCTCCATCATCAGTCTACATGAACTAGTAGCACAAGGTCCTGAATATCCGAGTCCCAATGCAACAGCTAGCCAAGATCTGGCTCGCCATTTCTTGGCGGATCCTTGTACGTGTTTGGACAAGAGCCGGCCCGTGAAGTGATCCTTTATTGGAACGGCTCACGGCATCAAGCAGTGTTGATAGTCGAGTATGAAACCTTCTATATTCAAAGCTTTGTAGATCGATTGTTTCCCTGATCTACGAGCATTAATCTCGAACAAGGCCCAAATTTCCAAATTTCCCCATCCCACTATCAATGGTTAAAAATTGTCATGATTAATTGAAATATATGGCTCTATTCCATTGGCAAATACCCCATGCAGAACCAGATAGGCCGTGTAGGATGCCATTCTACCAATCCTGTCCTACTCACCACCCGCTTTCCAGTTGATGTCCGTCATTCTTTTTCGGATTTTCTCCCAAACCCAGCATCATCATCACAATAATAACAACAACCACAACGAGTGTGTGGCACACCAGATCTACGGCTGGCCAATCGCACTTACCCCACTCAATTCGGATGGGTCAGCCACCACGGGCTATGAATGCGGGCCAATAGGCGTCCCGGGGCGGTCTGCGGGTGGACCAGGCGGGCTAAGTGGGTGGGTGGGCTGTTCCCCCCGACGACGACGACGGAACTTCGGAGTCACTTCTCACTCAGTCCTGCCTCCACGCTCGACTGCCAAGCACCCACCTCCAGCCGAAAAAAAAGCACTGGGCCAGCCGGGAGTAAGCCTGAGCTGATCGGCCTGCCAGCTACTCCCTGGCTGCTGTTGATGATTGCGCGTTGTTGTGGCTCAGCTGCCCAAGACAGGACTGGGCTGAAAGGCTGAGCCAGCCGCTGGGGACTGGGAGTCAGGCGAAGCGGCCGATTTATTGAGGCGCTAGGCCTGCTCGACGCTTGGCTAGGGTGACGAGGAATAGGCGAGAGTTAAGCGAATGCGGAGGTAAAGTGGGAAGAATCGACTTTTTCCCCAGATAGTTGGCCCTTTGAAGACGGCTAAAGGAATATTTTGTTCTTTTTAGATTTAAATTCCAAGGCAAATCGTGAAAATTGATCACTCGATGCCTTGGCTCGCTATGTACCTTTCGTCCTGGTCAGGCCAAAAAGTTCGCCTGCTCAAACCCACCCGTCAGATTTGGCTGAATCGGCCGAGAGACCCAGGCGACCCAGGATAATCTTAGATCGACGTCAGGGTTACTGGGGAAATAAGTTTCATTCATGGATCATCAAATATGTCGAACTAAAATGAAGAACTGATGCCACGGTTGAAGGCTAGATGCAAAATTCGCTGGACCTGGAACTGTGGAATCGATTTACCATCCATTTTTGATTGGGCTTTATTCCATCTGACCTACAAATTATCACCCTGACTATCTCACAGAAAATAGTTCCTAGCTTAATCACTTATTTTGGCTGAAAAGACCCTTGTGGCGATTTCAATGGTTATTCTAAAAGAAGTTACATAACTCTTCTTACATTTTTTTTATATTTACAGCCGCGATCACTTGCCTTTTTTAATGTTTGGATAAGGATTAGTCTTCCCTACACCCAGTAATTTACCAGAGAGCACCCTCAGGAACTACTTTCGGAGATCATCATCTCCTTTTCCCTTCTCACTCGAGCGGATCTACGCTTGGGTTGGCTGGACGGGGAACTGTGCAGCGATTCGCCAATGGCAAAGCTTGAACCAACCTGTCGGGCTTCGCAGCCTTCAGTGGCCTTCACCTAGGCTTATGGACTAGCCATCTTCGGCAAAGCCCTGTCATGGTAAACGTGTTGTACACTTGGAGAACCCAGCGGTCCTGGATCCCTCTCGTCGTGTTCAGTAGCTCATGAATTAAACCGGCAACGCCTCGTATTGATTTCGTTTTCCACGCTGAAGACAAAATCTTGCTCGAAAGTAGGAAAGCCCATGGACTTATAACTCTGAACTTAGCCTTTGGCTAATGATACAAAAAAGAGTGAATGGGGTGAGGTAAATTCCCCAAAAGTATCCCTCGTTCGACCAATGAAATCTGTCAGAATAAGTGCCTTGCATACTTTTTTCTATTACATAGCGAAATCGGCGGGGTCTCGAAATTTCATTGCCGAGAACATTTGATCTGTGACAGTATAGGTTCATGCTCTGCTTAGGCAATCTGCTATTCCTAATTCCAAGCCATTGACATGCTAAACCAAATGGTATGGGAACACACGCCATACAATGACCGGAGGCCCAAGAGAGTAAGCTCAGAGATAAAATTTATCGGTGAATATGCTTTCCTACTTTCGGAAAAGATTTCAATAAAATCACTCAAATTTTAAAAGAGCGTGAGTGCGGCGATAACACTGATCTATTTTCTTAAAAGAGTTCAACAATCTCAACCTCTGAAATTTTGATCATAAACCGTTTTGAATCTTTCAAGCACCTGAGCTAAGATCCTTATTGATCAGAGGGTTAATCATATGAATAGTGTTTCCGAATTTGTGTCCAAAAATTCCAATGTCATATTTTCTCAAATCGTGAGCATTTTTTCAGTTGTGTCCAATTTAAAGAAACTGTGCTTGAAAAGTCCATAGGAAATAGTGCAAAAGTTCTCGTCTTCAAACCAATCCAAATAATTGCCCCACAAAATAGCACCTGTCTTTTCTCAGTGATGCAATGTGTCAAGTCATCTTATTGTTCCAACTGCAAACGAAAAACAGCAAAATAGGTCTTTGCGAAAAATGTATTATGTAATAAAATAAATTTTAGCAATCTCACCTGTCATTGCATCTGCTTGATTTAGGTGCCGACAAATAGACGTAGAAGGAAGAGAATGCACTACAAGATACCAGGCTTTATCAAGATGATTTTCGTTGAACAATTTATTATTTAAGCATTGTGACACAATTGATCCATCGCCAACTCTTCTGGAAAACATTTCAAATCCTACAAAGACGCTTATGACAACCAATTAAGAGTTAAGCATAAAATTTTTACTGCTTTCATCTCCTCCCATCAGATTGCGCAATGAACATGTATTTATTTTGAATTATTGATGAATGAATTTGATAAATGTATATTTGGATACTTTTTGTTAAACGTATATCAAATCTACCTAAAATAGAAACGTTCATAAATACGATTCATAGTTTCTATCAAATTTCATTTGAGAATCAACGAACTAAATAAAAGGTTAAAATGCTCAAGTGCTTCAGTACGCTCCAAGCTCAAAGTTGTTATAAAGATGCTCTATAAACCATCTTATCTTTAGTTTGTTTGTCCGCATCTGCGAAGCGAAGACAGTTGTTCGACACCCCGAAAAGCTCTGTTGAAGAAAAGAAGCGCAGATTATTCAACCACGCAACAAAGGCAAAAGTCTCTCGCAACCTGACAAAAATTGACATACTTCTGGCAAATATTATTTGGCATTTGCACAAAGTATCGAGTGGAGATAACGTGTTTACTAATGTGTTTTTGAATGTGCTTCTACTCATTTGTTTTTGCCCAAACCTTTGCTAAGGAGCTGTTTTGGCAGAAAAAAAATTAATCATGTTTCGAAAAAAATATTATAACATTGCACTTACCACCAGTGATAATGCATTAACATCTATTTGACGACATGTTTTCCAATTGGTCAATCGGCATCATCGGCATACCGATAACAATACGTATTGGATATTTGCCATTTCTCTGGGGTATTTAACATTCAAAACTGGGATGATGCTACAATTAAATTGCTTTAAAATGTAGAGAGATTACAGTCTATTTTTCGAAATAGCTATAAATTATTGTAATTTCGTTACTTGAAATTTCGTTAGTTCACAAAGCGATTTGGGGCGGATTTATTTGATTTGAAGACTAAAAGACTTTTGAAGCTAGTAACTTCAGTATTTATAAGGAATTAAAAAGTCTGCCTATTTAACAATCTATTGCTAAGCTTCGTTATACAAGATTTTAAGGACTGAACTCAGACAGCTAATTCAAACTGACAAATGCTAATGTTTACATGACGCCTCCGAATTTGTTGCTAATTCATTGCTTGAAAAATATAAAATTCAAGAAGACTTTGGCTAAAAAAAATGAACCATTCACAAAATTGGTTTATATCCGTGAAAAGTGAAAAACTATAGTTTTCATCAGAGTATTAATGTTTAGTGCATTAAAAGGTGAGTCGGGTTGAATTCATGAGTTTTGGGTCGTAAATGATAAAAAAAATGAAAGCCAAGGTAAATTTGAAACGTATTGATTCGAGTTTTTTGTGTACTCGAGGGCTTTCAATTTTAATCGTGGTGAAACTAATGCTCATAAGTGCGTATGTACCTAATGATTCTGGAATTCTAAAATACAGAGAATCGAGAAGCAAGACGTTTGGTTCCAGACAGGGTTGAGCAAATCGCGCCAGTCTAACGAAAATCCGCGGGATTTCCGGAATTTCCAGGATTATCCCGTGAACAATCCTCGTTCCAGATGAACAACTGCACAGTATTTTTTTCTTGGCCTTGATAATACATTTTTGGCAACTCAAACTTTTGTTTTGAGTGTTGCTAACCTTTTTAAGACTTTTGAATTGATTTCAGACCATTCTTGACTGAAAATATTTGCTTCTTCTTGCCTCTCTGTTGAGGGCAGATTTTTTTACAATGACTGTCTACCAAAGTGGGCTAATGCTAATAATCTTACGATCAAAGCGAGCCAAATCCAGCAATATGTAAAGAATATTCAGTTGTTGTACTTAACTCTTCGAATTGACAATACCCCGGTCAACCCTTTCTGAGCTTTGTGAAAATGTGTTCGTCCCATTATTGACCATTAGAATTTATAACAAATATCAATAGGCGTGCTTGACTGGTGAATTTGGCCGAAATAATTTTTAAAAGCAACGAAACAATGCAAAAAAGCTGACAAAATGTAAAAAAAAACTCTGAGAAATGTTCAAAACAACATATAAAATGCGAAATTGCAAGAAAACGTTCTTGTATTGGTAAAAAGTCTTTCTTAGCCCCTAGCGTTCTCTTCGCTGCGTTTTTCTCTGTTACAAAATGAGGTCATTAAGTTTCTTCATCTTATTTATAAGCAATTGGTTTTTTTTGCAGTGTTTGACATAAAGATTTTGCAATTCATACATTCAATTGGCTGCCTTCAAATATTCCTAGGGCGTATGTAGGCGTTAATCCAGTAGTAGGATTTAAATTATACTTGGACAAGTTTTTGACTACAATTCCCGATCAACCTTTTGTTCAAGGGTTAGCCAGATCAGTCAAATTTAATTCGTTGGTCGATCAAATAACATAAATAAATCAAATTTAAGTAAAATGAATAAATTTCTCGTCTTGAACTACTGGGATTCGAATCCCAGTAGCGGTAAGGAAGTCCGATAAAAAAAGAAGAAAAAATGCTACTCGGAAGTAAATTAGCAAAGTCTCCAATAAGGGAAAGCAAGTTAAGAAGGAAACAGATATAGCCCTTAATGACAAAACGGCCAGAAGTGTTTTAAAATGTGAAAAAAGGAAGAATAAAGTCGAAAAGGTGGGAGTATTGGCAATTTGGCCCAAAAATGTGTTTCGTCCAAAAAGGCCATAAAAGTGAAGCAGTTATTTTAATACTCCTTGTAACCACACATCTGAAGTTTCAGAGAGATTTGTCTCCAATTCGATAGGTTAGAGAGTTTATAAATTTGCGTGAATTTCATTTTTAGTTCTTTCCTCATATGTAGATATCGGTGAAAGACAGATTTTTAAATTGGACTGGACAATCATAGTCTTTGACAAACCATATACGTATTTTGGACAAAGCGAATCCGCTTCAAATTGCAAGAAACATGGCTAAGATTGTGCTCCCATGTAATTCTTTGAGATCAATGGAGGTCTCAAAACGAGGGTTGTCTCTAATCTGCTTTGAATGCCGATCGTCTCCACCGAATATGGGACGATCTTCCTGATTCTGAAGCCCATCCTGCTCATTCACAAAAGAGATGGTTGCTAAAGAATAAAAACCAGGAAGTTCATTATTAGCACCAACTACTGTATGTTCTGGAAATGCCTCAGACCACTTTGTCGGCATGAGTTTCCTTGAACATTATTGTTCTGTACGTGTAGCTCGCACAATCTCCGTTAGTAGTTGTCATGCAATTGGTTCCGACAACGTCCCAATTCACTCTCAACATTCCATTCCAGTCCCTTAAAACTGATGGCGATGTTCGCCCTCCACTTCTTCTGGTTTTTCCTGCTGATCAGACTGGTCGGCCGGATGGAAGATGGAATTCTTGATGATTCTAATCAGGGTAGCTGAGCACCTCACTCACTGGCCAAGCTCTTTCCAAGGCACCAACCATCCAGCACCACAACAAGACCCTCGCGTCTTGGACGCTTTGGTAGTTGGTTCTAGTAGGTAGGCCAGCTGGGTAGCTACACCAGGCTATGGTATGTACAGTAGGTGGATAAATAGAAGGAGTATCGCCATGTTCTGTGGGCTCCATCAGGCATCAGGTTAGAATGTCGGAGAAAATCCCGTTTCTTGGCCCGTCACTTCCAAGAGGATCGTCATCGCCATTACCATCTTCCGCATCCGAAAGACAAAATCCTCTTAGATTTTACCTTTGGACCCTCTGGACCTTTTTTATGTTGGATACATTTCGAAGGGTAGTTGTATACCGTGGCCGAAAATGAATTCGAACAATCGCAGTTCGTCAGGCGTAGTCAAAAAGTTACGTAATCGAGAAGGATTGAAATCGTCTTTGGCGATTATGAGTGAATGAATTTTGGAGCTAAGACCAAACAAGCGAGGAACGATTGCTTTGATGTAAAAGGAACTCGAATAAAATGATTCGATTCCAGACTTCCAGGGGGCTTCCTTCCGATGAGAAATCTCACCCTGGGAAGAGCTTCAAGGTGGTGAGAATAGTGTGTTTCCTGTCCCAATAGAACCTTGCAAGAATATCTTCAGACACTTGACAAGAAGTGTCAATTTCTATCGCTGTGGTGGGTAATTTAGCATCATGAGCGACCTGAAAGAGTATTATTAAGACGGCTTGATTCGCCCACAAGTATCCAGGCAAGGAAATCGAGATCAAAGAAGTTGGCTAGAATCGGGAAAGACACGCACTCCGTTCGATCAAGCCGAGCTGATAGTAGCGGCCCCGCCATAGCTACTAAAAAACCTACTACCTTTCCGCCCGATTCCACCCGCCAGCAGAGGATGGCCACCATAGGCATAGGTGGTAATGTCGCCCGCAAGTTGGCACAAACACACAACTCTGATGTCCAACTTCATCTGGGCCCAAGCCTACCTGGGTGCACTTATACCAGTTCGAAATCCACAGGTCCCCTCTTGCATGGCATACCATGGCTCCCTCACCCTGCGAGCCACCGGGCGTCTGGCCGGTTCTCGGGTGTACCCTCTTACTCCCTTGCGGTGGTAGTGATGGTACTGGTTGTGATATGGCAGAGGTAGAGGTGGTGGCGGTGGTAGTGGTGGGGATTGGGAGAAGAGAGGGGGAAGGCAGCAAGGTGGTGAAGGAGCTCAGGGTCTAGGCAATCACCTTTCCGAAAAGATATGTTCCTTTAGTTCTTCGATACATTCCGGTCTGTGCTCAGGGAAGAAAGATTGATCGTCGATGGTGGTGTGATTCAACGAAAATCAGAATGGTTTAAAGAGTGCCTCAATTGAACACTCGAACTACGACGACCCGAACGAAAGTGATACCGCAGTGCGATATCGATCACAATCTCTGGGCGTGTTCAAAAAGGGTCTCCGAATCTGGTCGATCGCTCCACACCCATCTATTCACGAGATATCACCATGGCTTTTTGCAGTGCGAGTACTTTGTGCTTTGCGGCCATTTGTGCGTTAATATCTGGGGCACTTTTAGCCATTTCATTCTCCACAGACAATTGGCAAGTGATTCGCGTCAAGCGAAATGAACTCGAGGTAAGAATCAACCGGGAATACCTTTGGAACTCACTTCATTCAGTCTCGTTGCTGACTCCAATCTTAAGCCAGATCCAATCAGACCTCATTTTGCAACCTTGTGACCGATCAAGGCAGGTTTCTTGGATTACAATCTCGGCCGACTTTCAACTTGCTTGAGAGCCAGTTGTTTGACTTTTGTGTCCAACCTTTTACTTGGGCTCGTCTGCTTCATGAGAATTCAAGAAGCGACTTGCCAAGAGAGCCTTAGGTGCTTCAGCCAATGCCTTTGGTCGGTGGTTGGTTCGATGACGACGGTAGAGGTAAAACGAGTGGTACCTTGTACTGTGCGAACGAACCAAGTAATCGTACCGAAAACAAGTCATTGGCCTCTAAGATTTGTCAAGGAAGAGTGGAGGAAAACCTCCAGGCCAAAAAAAAAATCCACGACACCCACAGAATACGCTAAAACAGTCTCCAAGTTTCTTAAACAATTTGGATTGGAGGAGGTGTTGACGAACAAAACAGAGAGCAAAGTGGTTTTGAAGGTTGGCAAACGCAATCGTCTACAGAATTGTAGATCCTGACATTGCTTTGACGAATACGTTCAACCTACACAAGCTTCTCAATCTTTAGGCAATGAAAAATGTGTGGTCCTCTAAAGTGCACCAGTGATTCCTTTCAATGGAACATTCGAATAATGTTGGATCACTCCTAGCATTGCAAAAGGGTAGTGGGTTGTTTCAAAACTATCTGAAAGAAATACCTTCCCAAGATCTCAGCAGATATTAGGGTGATTGGCATGTTTCTAAAGGCCTAACGGTCTGTAATCGAAGGACAGGGAAATAATAATAACATTTCTGACGACAGTAGATTTCCTCAACTAGTTCAAATCAGAACTGAATGTAGATATAATTGAGCGTGAAGGTTCATTAGATAGAGCTGGATGGTCCCTGCCTCTCCTCAATTAAACTGTATCATGACATCATGACCACGTGCACATCAATGTACAGTAAAGGGCAAGAGAGCCAGATCACCGTCCAACACTCATCCACCACCGGTTTTGCTTCACGCTAATTTACCCCATGGTTATTGCCCGGCCTCTTAGCCCTGACTTTGTCCATTTCAATGGCTCAACTTTGCATTTTGAACCAACCGGGCACGGAGAAACAAGGGACTAAGCGCGGTAGGAGGCATTTTGTTTATGATTACTGAGCGGGAGTTTTAAACAGAGCAATTGGGTTAATGAGGATGGAGTAGCCGAGGACTTTCAATCATTGGTCATGCTATGCAAGTGAAAACGAATTGGTCACGGATACTTGCAAGGGAAAGTGTTGCACTTAACTTGGTTTACAAGGCTGCAAATATTTGTGAACCGTGATGATTCTTTGCCTTGCAGACCAACTGCAAGAAAAGCGCCCATCCTCAGTTGGTTTGGATAGCATTGGAAAACCAACATTTGACTATGAGACAGGTGCTCGGAGGAGTACAAGCTTGAACCTCTTTGTTTAAATTTCTGATTTCCCTCGGCTTTTCTCACCTCTCCTTTGATTCGTCATGTTAAGGACACAAAAAGTGCCATAGTGTCTCAGAGCACTGCTCATGTCTTGATTGGTGCTTTCGGTGGAGGGAACTTTCATTTCCTGGACTCTCAGGAAATTGGTCGCTGTGGGTGCTCCCTAACTTTCGGCTCCCATCTAGCACCTGCAGAGTTTTTTGGAGCGTCTTTCAACCTATCTAGGAGGCCATTAATTGAGCGGGGTAGCAAAATCAGACAAAGATATGAGACTGGTTTGCAATTACGTAACCTTCAATTTGAGATATATTTCGTGCAAGTTCCCATCGCAAAAGACAGCCATCTTCGTATTTTTCCCTCTCGTCACAACAATAAATGATTGCACTCTTTAATCCTGAGGTTAAAGTGGAGAAGCCAATTGGAGGCACCCTCCTCAACTTCGGCAAATTCAGACCCCAAATGCATTCGCCACTTTTGAGAGGATGTATTGAATTTTGGCAAGGTCGCCAGTTCTTTTGATGGCGAACGTTTTTCATTTCTTTGGCAAGCTCGTTTGGCAATTCTATGGTCCTTTGTGGGTACGTGGATTGGATGGGATTGTCAATGAACGCATATTGCCGACCAGACAGGCTAGCAAGTTTGATCATGATTGATGCTGGTCGTGACCAGACCTTTTTTCGGGGATAATTTCCCCTCCATTGAAGGTGGCAAAGGTGGGACGATGGAAAATAACTCTGACACGCAACATCTTGCTGAGTCATTCAATGAACCCCGTGCAAGATGTCCAAATGGCTTCTGAAATTAACGCCTGGCAACCTTTTTTGGCCTAGGATTAACGCTGTTATGTTCTTTCAATTGCAGAACTCCTTGTCCTTGAGTCCAGAGGATGAGCTATTCCAAAAGTTCAATTCGAGTCCACTGTTCTTCACGCGAACACGAGGATTGTTCCGAGAATGTTTCTTGGGAGAGAAGCGCAACGCTCCCAACGATGGAGAAGTCAGTAAGTGTTCACCAAACTACGAACTACCTTCATCATGAATGATACTTGTAGCAACTAGTTACATGATCATGTTATCTGGCATGACTAGCAAGCTAGCTAGCTAGCTAGCTAGCTAGTTGAGCGTTGTCGTGGCGGTTACCGTTGAAATGATCCGTGGAAGATGGTTCACGAGGAAGTGGCATTCAAATCGGATGATTTGCATCTTGGAGTGCATATATTACGTATACAGTAACTTCATGTGACTATGAGTTGGTGACGTACGTTTTTTCCCTCGGATTGGGCAGGAGTTTCAGAGCCAAAATGAGTCGTTAATTTGAGTTTTAGTGCCCATCTCATGTTTGATGATCTCAAAATCAGCCCACTAGGCAGCGGACCTTTATCATATTGGACATATTTAACAAAAAAGGTTACGATCCAAAAGAGAGTGTATCTTTCGAGATTGGTCATACGATCAATCCTACTCAGGCTCCAACTGGTTTATTGAGCAAGATTATACTCATGCTTTGTTGCGAGGGTTTCACGGACAAAATAAGTGAACCAACCGAGAGGCACATACAGCAAAATAAATGACGGTTTGTCCAAAGCGTTTATGTTTCGAGATCAAACTTGCCGAGGAAGTGGCAAACCATTGGATTGCTCCATAAACGGTCGCTTCCCATGACCTCGTTTCTGAAACACATTTTATAGACCTCGGCCGTATCAGCCTCAATTGCTGAACTTTGGATAATATCGATGACCTGGTGATGATATCTGTTTCCTCTTCTAGTTGAATTGTACATGTCCCCTGTGGAAACCTGGTGCCACAATTTGAATTACTATATTCCTGATGAGGAGGGAGTAACCAAGGATTTTTCGGCCGAGAACATGACTAGAATCCGTAAGTTCGACCTCATCAACCGATTTCCCATATTCAATCGTTACGGAAAAAAGGTCTGGCACACCAACTTGACAATTCAATGAGATTGAAACGGATCCCTGGATGGAATTTTTAAACTCATTTGTCAGAACTGAAAAGTTGGTTGGCCAGGTTTTTATGACTCCGTTTTAGCTGGAGGAGATGTTGATTTTCTCTTCTGATTATTCGTCAGTCTTTCTGGCCAGCGATTTGTAACCAGAATCGTGAGAAATTGATTTATTTTCTCCTGCAATGCTTCTTCAATACAGATCAAAGAAAACACCAAGCAAGCATGGTAACTGTTGATGCTCTTGGGTTGGACAGATTTCCAGTTGTCAATTGTGCTGTGCTAACTTAAGAACTGACGAACTTGATCAATGATTTATGATTTCTTCTTTCCTAGATATGGGCCGGGCCATGATTGCTCTGTTCATTGTGGCCTTCTTCTTTATGTTCGTCTCATTCACCACTGGAATCGTTGGATGTTGGAGAACATCCCCTTCGAACATTACATCGTCCGGAATTCTCATGCTGATGGCTTGTAAGTGACGAATCGCGTTTGCATCTAGACACATTTTGAGAGGCTAAGAAGGTCAGAATGACTTCGAAATACGTATGGGGTGAACCACACCCACCTTACCTTAGTCGGAATTTTTCGTTAATTAACATTCCATTTGCCATGTTTGATAGTCGGAAAGTGCACAAATCAATTCGACGGATAAATAGACTCTTTGGAGACCTGAGATTGAATGAAAATTGGCCAACACGAATGTCGCTCCCTCTGACATTCTGAAGAGGTTACATTTGAGAGTATTTATTGAGACATTTGTCTCTATAGCCATGGAAACATTTATAGGCCATCTAAAAATGCCAGGTGCTTTTGTGAGTACAACTTATGGCCGTCATCGGTTGCAATCCTGTCAAGGAAAATCCAATTAAAAAAGAACGTAGGAAAGCAAGATGGACATGAGAAGGTGAACTTGGACGTTTTTAGAAACAAAATTGGCAATCCCTCTCAATTACCTGACCTTGAATTGAGAGATTGAGCTCAGTGATAAATCTTTTTCCAAAACAGATCTTTTACATTGACTTTGACGTCTTGTATCCGAATCATGTTTGCATGTCAGGGAAAAAATTCTGTTGTTGGAAACGACAAAACCTTTGAACTTTAAAAGACATATGAATGACATATTTTCAAAATTTCGGACAATGAGGCGGTTAGTGCCAATTACCCGCAGAAACAAAGGGCAAATGATCATTAAAAGAACCAGTTGCACTAATTAGGAGAAATATCTTCAACATTTTGGCTCCTCATGAGTAAGAGCCATCTTGCGGCTAAGTTTCTATTCTTAGCCTTAGCTCAGTGTCATTCAACTGAAATGGTCAAGGTGGACCTTTTTGAAAAGGTAAACTCTCACCTGACCCAACCAGCCAGATCCCACCACCATGGCCAAAGCACCTAGCAAGCCAGTCAGCCAGCCTGCCTGCTAGTCAGCCACAATGTATTGCAGCGTTTGCATGAAGTCCTTATTTCTCAGGTGAATGACTGCTTCACTGACAGCGAATGTGTACTCAACTTACTCTCTATATACGTATGTACGTACGTTTGGATGGATGTGTGAGCACCGCTACTATCCAATGTACCTGTAGTACCCCTCAGAGGGGAAAAATGTTTTTCTTAGACTTTCACCCTGTGAGCAAGTTGTTTTTACCATGATGACGAGCTTGAAGCGGAATTAGAGGAATCAGCTGTATTCTAATGTCACATGAAACCACTGGAAATTATTTGTCCACAACAAAGTCAATATAGTGGCTAATTTTGGGAACATATTTCAAATAGAAACTTAGTCACTAAAATTAAAAAGCTCAGCCAAATAGTTCAATATCGACTCTTCTTACGTTTTTAGGTCTATTCGCTGCGGGTGCCATGGGTTTGTGGCACGGCGTCGAGCATTACGAGAAGAACAAGATCAATGAGCGATCAAACATTGAGCTTTTTGTTCGCAGTTGGCCCAAAATCCTCATTGACAACACGGAATTCAAGTATGACTGGAGTTACATCGTGGCGTGGGTTGGTGTGGCCATGGCCCTGTGCTCATCCATCCTATTTTCGTTGGCTGCAGTGTGCATCAAGAATGACCGGGAACGCGAGGAAGCCATGAACATGCAATATCTGATGCCAGGTGGGAACATTAGTTGCCGTGTGTTTTTTCCCCTTATTTGAGATTGAACCGACAGAAATGTTGGAGAGAGAGCTTGGAAATAGCTCATCAGACAGAAAGGACAGCTTCATCTCTAAATGACGATATGGAATGATTCTGCCCAAAATCTCATGTTTGTATCCATGATACTTTTCAGTGTATCCTCAAAAGCAACAAACTTATGGACCAGGACCCGGAGCTTATGGATACCCCGCTTATCCTGGACCAGCCGCTTATTATGGATCTCAATATGGATTAGCCTATAACCAGTACTAACTTGAAAGCTACTACAACATACCTGCTCAACCCCAGGGTGGATTTTTGCTTCAAATATAAAACTAGACAACGATCGTCCCGACCACCCCTATCGAGCTTCGGGACATAATCATCCTACGGATCCCTCTCCCAGCCTGCATGAGTACCGAGTGTGTTCACCTCACATATGTTCTTTCTATGGAGGTGTGTGTGTGTGTTTGTAAGTTTGTTTGAAATGAGCGGCCAATAGTAGGTTTGCGAAACATTAGGAATTTATCAAGTTACTGAGTTACTACTATTATCTTAGTGTTGATTGAACTAAACCAATAAAAATGTAAAGACACGCGTGATGTTTTGTGATTCCGTTCGTATATTTTTTTATATGTCACATCCAGTTGCCCTTTTGAAAATATTCATACTGGGCGTACATTCAGTTAGCATCTCGTGTTATCAATGCTCATTGCGCCCGTGAAAAGGTATGTCTAATGGAAAACAGCTGGAGTTTCAAATACAATCATCTTAATTATGACGTGAATGAGGATGCTTTTTTAGTATTGTAATGGTTCAGTTGTTCATGCATTCCGTCGATTGAATTTTGCCGCTTATGGTGGTAGTTAATGTGCTAATGTCAAACTCGAGGTGAGTGACATCAAAGCGTCCAATATGGACGCTGCTAGCCAAGATCAAATGGCAAGGAGATTGGTTGGAGAACAAGGTTCAAGGTTCTAGGGCTTTTATCTTGCATTAAGAAGGGGAATAGTTAGATAGCTTTTGGGACATGCACATGTTTGATACCAAGAATGTCTTCCAACCCGTTTAAAACACGTCGCTTTTTACGTTTATCACTTCATTTGGCAATGGCCAAGTCCAAAAAATGGAGGAAACCTAGGGAGAAAAGTAGAGCCCGGAATTACATCATTGCGATCAAGCGACAATATTCGGCTCTGCGTTCAAGCACGTTCAAACGAAACGCATCATAATATGTTTTTTTGTCATTGAACAAGTGCAACTCGGAGAGTGCATAAGCACAAGGGAAACTAATTAAGGATCTTTACTTGATCTTGAGCTTCGCCGCGAAGTTTTCCGTTTTAGAGGGCGTGGAGACACGGCTCCGGATGAGCTGCCACCACCCCCGACGGCTCCACCTTGAGCACCACCCACTTTGAGCCGCTCCATATCGCGTGCCAGATTGTTCACGCCTCCATTGGATTGGGGAATTTGTAGGCTCATTCGGCGAGTTCGGCCAGCTATAAAACATACAATGACCATCATGATTTGGGAATAGTTGTCGCCATAAAAAAGTTATTTTCCACCACACATTGCAAAGAAAAAACTTCTGAAGTAGTGACCGAGCAAGCATGAAAGAAAAACAATGACACACACGAATGCAGAGATAAAATAGGTCATGCTTTAGTTGATGAACCTAATGGTCGGTGAAAAATGGTCCAAAAAACGGAACAAGTGCAACAACAGGGGTTGCAGGAGTAAATGTGAAGGAAGGAGAGGCAGGGCCAAGGGATAGCTACGAGCTTCCCTTGCGGGGATTGTAAGCTTTCCTGAACCATAAGGGAAATGGTTCCAACTACTCGGTTTGTAGGCACGCTACATATTGGAGCGGGGCAGGGCTTAATGACTAAGAAACGCACGTTCGTAAGTACGGTGGACGACAACTAATTACTGCACAAGAGAATGATAAAGGACGAGCTCAACCTAACTGCCTTCTATTAAAGAGACGATCTTCTACGTTACACGTTCACGCATGAATCTCATGATCCTACTCTGACCAGGAGTTCCTACAAGGTCTTGTCACAAGTACGACGACGAGTAAGTGTACCCTTGGTATCAGTGGTATTTGTGGCTGCTGCAGCTTCCACGTCGACTTTCGCCTTGACCTTTTGCGAGCCAGTACCATAGCCCCGTCTCGCAGAACCTCGATCGGAAGCTGACCGGCGCGTTCGAGACCGATTGGGTTGGTTGGCCTCCCCAATGGTAGGAAGCCCTGATATTGTCCTGTTACGGTATCTCGAGCTCTTGCGGTCAAAGCGGCTAAACCCACCACCGCCGCCAACGCCTAAAGTTGTGGTCGAGGCGGTCGGAGGACCAAGTAAGGCACTTGAGGATGACGAGGTCGCTGGAGTGCGGCCGTTTCCTCCAGCGTTGGATATCACAGATTTAGGATTGACTAAAGGGGAAAGAAGGAAAAGGAGAAAGATAGATAGCGAGTGCTCGGAAATGTACATTGGCTGGCGCGTTGTGGTGGGCAGTCTCAAGATCAATCGCATGGGTGAAACATGTGTGTAGAAGGGAGGAGGCCCTTAGCGTGGTCAGTTTTTTAGGTTGTTGCAGTAGCACATAGTGGTTAAATATGAGCACAACCAGCAATGGTGCTAGAAAAGGTCTCGAAAACGGCATAGAGGGGCATAGCCATGGGTTTGTCGGCGGGTCTCCAAGTCAATGTAGTATGCATTAAAATCTATTTACAACTATAGCTTTAGGCAACAAAGTTTGGAGATAGGAAATATGATTAGTTGGTAAATTACTTTCAACTTTGATTTTCTCGTTAGTTATAACCTAGGCTCCAGGTATAGACATGCATTTGCGGTCAATGAAATGAATGCTCTCTGTATATTTGGCTCGCTATGAATAACTTGTCGATTTGTACGTAGGAAAACCAGGTGAGGCTGGCCTCTGGAGCACGGACCCCAGGGTGCAGTTATGAACTCGTAATGTCGTATATCTACAGAGAGGATTTCTCAACGAGATTGGAAGAACCTTGCTCTCCCTCTCGTGGTGATGGTGGTGGTGAAAGTAGGTCCAAGGAAAAACCAACAAAAAAGTAAAGCAAGGCTAAAAAGTGTGGCAAGATTTACTTGGGACTGGAGAGCGGCTCTCCGGTCTGGATCGATCTGATCTCTCATGACTCCCTCGTCGACATTCTCGGGAACCATTATCATAGCTCCGTCGACGTCCACTATCCGCTGCGAAAAAACATTGCCATCAGATCAACGTCCTGATTTTGGCTGATTAAACTGTGTATCTCCTAACCTGACCTCAGCTCAGAAAAGGCATCCAACCACATACCGTGTTTGAATCAGTTCAAATGTTCTAAAAAAAATGTTCAAGTTTGACTCACTTGCAGGTGGGACGAGTTTGGCTCCGCCAGTGATTGGATTCCGTTCCATGTGGTAGCCACCTTCAAACTTTTCACCGTCGGGGGGTGGAACTAATGGAACAGCCACGCTGTGTCTTCGACCATGCTTATCCACCCTGGTCCGTGTGAGAATGAGCAAGTTCTCGGGCTCCTTCTTGCCCTTGGACCGGGAATGGAGTTCAGGGAAAGCATAGTCCGCCATGCTTTGGCGTCGTTTGGCACGTGGATTCGGAACTATCGCAATATGCTGTTCGTACTCCGTGTCGGCGTCGGTAAAGCCTTCAGGCCACTCTAGAAAGATCAAACCATGGTGTTACTTTGCCAAATATGCACTAGATAAGGCTGGTATTCATAACTAGGATCTTTCACGACAATGAATTAGGTTGAGATGAAAGTTTCGGTGATGGATTCATTCGAAAAAAATGCCAAATAAAAAGGCCGCTTGAATCGGGATGAGAAGTTGGTTTCCAAATAAATAACATTACCCATTGCCTTTCAAGCTATTTTTATACTGCGGGCGATTGCCCATGACTTGGTCGAGGTTGCAACATCCACACAATCAATACCTTCACAAAACTGGCCTGAGGGCCTTCGACTGTTTTCTCCACTGGAGGTCGTCAACGAATTGTTCCTGGAACCAGTCGTTCTGGGGATGGCAGGACTTGTTCCGACTTGAGGCGACTTCAAGGAGTTATAAATGGCCGGCCGGTAGAGCTGCTTCTCAATATCAAGGCTATCTAAGTGTTGCTCAGTCACTGGAAAAAGAAACAAATATTCAGACCTCAGCTCGGTAACCACAATGCATTGGATGGCACCAGCAAGACAACCAATCTACGTTGTTAGCGAGCTTCGGGATCATTTGGTGGCATTGGCACTCTGTTGACCCTTGGTAGGTCCTTGACGCACGATAAGAATTTCCAAATAGTTGGTCTCTTCTTCTCCTCCTTTTTATCTAGAACGTTGCTCATTGCCAAAAGTACACTCACAGAAGTCCAACCCTTAAGTCACCAATACTCGCAGAGAAAAAGGCCGGAAACTTTAAAGACCACAGTGGGAGCAGGAAAACCGCTAGAAAATCCCCCTGCAGCTTGGAGGCATTTAAGTAGAAGCGGCCATAAATATTGACTCAATATAGACAGATCTAAGCCATTTCCCAGAGGAGCGATGCCAAAGTTTCGTTGCGGATAACAAAAATAAAATACCCGACACGGTCCAATAGCCATGCTCACTTGGTCTCCTCGAGTTTTAGTGGGTGTAAGAAATTGACAAGTCATAGACTAAGCTAGCTAGCTTTAGAGGGTTATTGTCCATTCAAAGAGCATGCATGGGGTTCCAAAGTCATGTACAGCACACAGTATCATAGTATATCTGAGTTTTGAGCTAACATTTCAGACTTTGAATTGGCTCAAAAAGACCTCTCTTCGTGTTCTTGTGAATTTTCATCTCGAGATGTGAAATCTTGAGGCCGTAATCAGTTTGGTTCCTTTTTGTCAGACTGAGGTGAGAGAGTGGTCGTTTGATGTTGCTTTAATATTGGTAGCTCACAAAGTAAAGGCTAGTGTCAGAAAAATTTGCTATGGCGTCAAGGGAGAATGTGTTGAAGTTCAATTTTGAACCTCCAAAGCTTACTTGCTTTCAACTTAATAGCACATTCGTTTCAACTGAATGTCCAGAGCTTATTCCAGTATTGTGACAAAAGGGGCAACTTGAAAGCAATCAACAGAGCCACTCTTTTTAAAGAGGACACGAGGATGATCTTTATCACTCTGTAACCATAAAATGAGGGGGACATGTCACAGAGAGAGGTCCACGCTTCGCCAGTTACCTTCTCACTCGACATGACCTTACCCAATTCACCATGAAGCATAATTTCAGGCGCTTCATGACAACTTCGTTTGGCAGCACTTCCATTCGATCCCGCCGACAGACGTTTGCCTTGTGAGCCTTTGGAGCTTTTGCGGCTTGCTCCTGAACCGCCCTGGCTAGTTTCGCGATTGGGCGGTGAAGGCACCGAGTATTGAGACCGACTGGATCTTGTGCTCCAATGAGACCGGGTGAAGATCCGGAACATCAAACAGAGCAGGCACGAGAGAATTGAGAGTCCGATGGTCAGTGCTGTCAATGCTGATACCGAATGCTTGCTAAGATGGCTGCCCAAGTCTGGAATGAAAGAGAACACCAAATGACCAAGTTCTATTCTTCAACCCATCTTCAACCCACGGCTCTTTCTTTCACAGTTTTGTTTCCATTGGATTTCAAGGTCGTACTTGACGCAGTATTATCCAAATGGGTACTTTTTCACAAAAGTGTGAATCATTTCAATCGTGGCTTTTTCTGCAAAATTTTAACATTAAAGCAAAGATCCTTTTAATAGACTTTCCTAATGGGGTCAAACTGTTTCTCTACGAAAAGAAGTGGCCAGGGTCGAAGAATCGACAAAAGCGATCAGTCAAACCCAAGATGGGCTTTTCCTCCTTAGGCGAAGAGTTGTCAATTTAGGTGCTAGTTAACACTGCTACTGAAACCAGGAATAATGCTTTTGGCTAGTTAGGCGTTATTTCTATCTAGATCTTAAAGTTTCATATAGCTAGGGCTCTGGATTCATTCACTTCAATATGTAAAGCCAAATTGTCAATTTTGCATCTGTAAAAAATGATGGAGAATTTATTTTTTATAAATTGGCTGGGTGTCACTGTGGCTCATTTTTCACATCAAGAGAGGCACCAACGTCTCATCGAGATTATTGATGTGTAACTCAAGAAGGTAATAATAAAAGAAATCCATTTCTATTTTTCAAAAACAAGCCTTAAGCAGTTCATGTATCATATCAAGCAGATATAAATCTTAAACTCTATACAACATGTCCACATCTCAGGTAATGTAAGACCCAAAGGAATTTGTATTAGGGTAGGAAGTGATACATTCAAACGTAACCGTAAGGATTATCATTCAAAAACCTTAGATTGTACGTCAAACACAATGGAATAAAAAATCAATTCGAAAATGGCACTCTGATATTAGGATTGACGAACTAATCAATCATATTGGATTAAGCAATGCGTTTTCAGCCACCGTCGTGATTTGCCATTTTCTTTTATTGTACCTCATTGCTCTCAAATGAATGAAAATGAAAAAAAAACAGGTGTAATCAAAACGATGTCCCACAGATGGAGTATTTATGCAAAGTTCACGAGGAATACAGCATTGACGTTTTTTCTTGGACATAATTTTGTGTTGCACTTTACTTTTGCACCTGGCTAAGTGCGAAAATTGCTCTCGAGGGACTCGTTGGTTCTCCTTAAACCTTTAAAGTTCTGTTTCCAATTACCCACGAGTGTAAAAATAACGCTTCGTTCGAGAGTCCAATTTCTAGATTCGACATTTCCAAGACCATCTCCTCAAATTGGATCCAACCTTTGTGGAAAATCGGACGTGCCAAGCCATTCAGGCCTTGGATAAGGCTGGAGGCCAACAATGGTAACGGGTGAAGTTCTATCTTCCATTTTATCAACTTCTCTGCCATGGCCACGCAGTGAGCCTTTTATCTCGGCTATCACAGGATGTCTTACCCTCGGCAATGCCAATCAAATGGGTACATCCCAGACCAGGCTTCTTCGCTCAGAGTTTCTTGTATACTATGCAAGACAAATGAGGTTTCTTCATAATTGATATGTTATCGAGTAGAGCGTAGAATGTTCTCCTCCCCGACCTTTCTTATGGAAACTTTTATAAAGACCCTAACCACATCCCCAGACGGAGAACCAATCTAATACGGACTTCGACACTGCCTTGGACAAAGTGATGACTAGCTTCGCTGGTTGGGAAAGGTTCAACCCTTCGACTCTAGTACCTAAACTGCTAAAATACATGTACAACTTTTCCTTACCTTCTAGGCAACCGTATTTGATGGGGTTTTCTTGGATCAATTCAGAATGAAAACCAGGTTGGCACCAACAGCGAAGGTCGCCCTGCTCAAATTGGAAGCAATACGAGCTAGGATTGGTCACCTTGCATTGCTGATCGTAGGAACATGTTTGATGGAGCTTCTTCACTGAAAACAAAGTAATACGAATGGGAATCTTTATCGGAAAACTTTCATTCATACCACATTAGAACGCTCGTTTAGTTGCAAATTAGCCCCCATTTCTAATCGGTAATGGAATAAGGAATGAGGCAAATTTGGCGCATCGTTCTTAATCTCATTTCCATAAGGTCTTGAAAGTTGTCAGCAGGGGGAAACGGAAACGTCGGAGAAGTTTCAATTCGAGTCACTTTTAGTGCAATGCTGGTTCTACGTAGGTATCATGGCCGCCTTCGAGTATCCCTCCATTGGGAAGGTCATTTCGAAAAGGTTGCAACGCTTTACGACGGGCAATATTTTCTGTCAAAAAAGTCTTTCCAAGTATGATTAGTAGCTAACGGCACGACTTTCTTCGTCCGTATGTACGCGAGGTTTTATGGCCATCTTGCACGTTGTCTCTTTTAGTCTCCCTTGGGACTCAAAGTGGAAATGTGAAAGTGCAAAAGAATCCAGAGTTGGGCCCCTAATTTCAATTAGGTAGAATGAAGTAGCATCGAGTATTATTCCTTGTTTATGCAAAAAAGCAATGAATAAACAATAATACTGAATTCAACCAGCAAATAAGTTGGGAAGCTTTTTCTTCTCAAATAACTATCAGGAAGGGAAACGCCAGATTGAGTATAACCAAGGCAACACAAATCGATGATGATCAGATCAAGACGTTAACCACGTCAGTCTGTTCATTTGCAATTGTGATTAGAAGCACGGTTGTCGGAGGAGAGGCCCAATCTGAAAATGTGCCTATTTTCCACCTCTTTCTCGCGTGTTTCATTCACACTCCAAGGGCTTTTCCATCAATATTCAGACCAAAGTGAAGACCGCGTTAATGATGGTACTTGCTGGCTTCATCGAGAATAATTGCTGTTACTGAGCAAGATTTTGTGGCCTTTGTTGATGCCCCCGATCAATTTGTGGGACGGCATGAATCCACTTGGCGGGCACAATAGATTCAGAGAAAGGCACTTTTTCATTACTGAAAATTGACCAGGAAACCGCTTCATTATTCCAAGCCAGCTCGTGGTCCCGCTAACAAACCTTTCCCGATGTCGATCTCGCATTCTGTGGCCATACAAGAACTATGGCCGGAGTTGATCCAGGAGATCTTGGGACGGATTTCTGATGAAGCCAATGATGCTACCTGGGTTGCTGTACTTTAAGTCATGGACAGTCGGGCAGTCAGGGTTTTCTTTCTTTGACCCTGGTTGTTTCCACGACGTAATATCGAGGTGGACAGAGGGCTCCACCAAGGCCAAGGCTATCGATCATGTCTAAATCGTAGGCCTCCATTGCGTTCCCTGTGTTATGTATGGTAATGGCGTAACCTCACTAAGATGCTAGAGTGCCTCCATGATTTAACACACCGAGCTCAATTGACCATTAGCCAAGAAAAATGGGATCATTTAGTGTGTTCTTGTAGAATGCAAAGAGAGCATCCACGAGAGAGACCATTTGAGGGCCAAAAAGAATCACCTAACAAAGAAACCAAGTCGTAGTTCCTAGTTAAAGGACACAATGTTAGCCTGAATCGAACAACCATGGTGTGAAGCTGAATGTCTTTGGAAAGAAACGCATAACTTTCTCTTCCCATTTTTATCGCGTACAAGTTGATGTTTCAACGTACTTGATGAGAAGCAAAATGCCCAAATATATTACTTATATAAACTTGCCTTACTCCAAATCGAAAAAATGCATATTATGCCATGTCGTAAATGATCAAACAGTAGGTTACGAAAGGAAAATGTTTGTTCAGGCACTTCCTTTAACAATAATAAACTACAAGCATTAGATTTCAAACTTCTAAATAGCCTAGCACAAGAGACGGAAAATTTAATCTGCTGAGTACTCTATTGTGTCCTGTCCCACAGATGATTTATCATTTATGCATTTTCTTACAAGGATACTGCCTGAATGAAGGAGAATGGGAAGGTTCGATGCTTCGATTAATAATTCATGAATGATGGGACACCGTTAGGTACCGACCAAATGGTAAAGTACCGTAGAAAACTTCAGATTCTGAGCTGAAGAAAGTATTAGGTACAGACAAGGATTGTTATGAAAATTATGGACGATCTTTTGTGGTTTATTTATCATGGTTACCTTAGGTGCACGAGACGTACGGCTACCTCTAGCCGCAACAACTATTGGGAACCCGATCCAATCTCATCAGTCTTTAAGCATGGCACAGCTGTCAATATTCATTAGACTTTCTCAAAGAAACTTTTTTTCCAACTAGATCAATCTTCTTCTTCGTCGTTCTTCTGGTTGTCCTCTTGTTCGCTTCCTCGATGCCTTGACAGTATGTAGACGCGAATCACGTTCAAATTTGCCGCCTTTACCTAGCCTGAGAGTTCTACTGCCACTGAATGGATTGAATTTAGATCAAGGCGTCTTCATCTGCCACATTGTCCCTCAATATAAAGGCCTTTTTCAAGCTTGTATGTGCTGGGTCTTTAGAGTGTTCCTCTCCTTGAGTAGTGTTTATTGGACTGACACCAGACGAGGCCCTATTCCGAGGGGTCCCTCAGCTCCTCTCATCTTTCGGGATTGAGAGTAGGCCTTTTTCTCTCCGCTTAAAGCGAGAGCTCCAAGATCGGCCCTTTTCAGGGTGACCTTTTTCTACATGAACTAGTAAGCACTATTTGACAAGAGCGTATGTTTGGGCGCGTTTTATGACCTCAGGGGTCGGTTTGTTGAAAAAAGGGGTTTGAATTGATCCGTGAGAGCTACGGTCTCGTTTGACCAATTCTAGTCACACTGCTAGGCGAGCCTTTGAAGCTTTGAACAGGGCTCGCTGAGCAGAGGACGTTTGGGAACACTCGAAGAGCAACTCTGTGAAACGGACAAAGCAGAATCAAGTTCGATACTCATCTTAATGAAACGTTACTCTGCCGCTTGTTGGGCCTTGAAGGTCAGTTGACTGTATTTTCTAGCTTTATTAATTGACATTTTCTGAGATAGACGGCCAAGTGTTCTTTACTTGGATAGACTTAGACACTGACATCTGGGCTCGGGGGACGCTGTCCTTGCAAAGGTCCCTACAGACAAGACATTGGGCAAAGTTCCAAATTCTCCGACTTCTCCTGCGGCCTCTGAAGCAGATCGTGGGCACTCACATTCTCGAGGCATGTTAAGCTTCGGTTGAATACTTCTGTATCTATCTTTGGACTTATCAGAGAGAATAATGACACGGTCGATGAATTGGGTGGTTCCATTTCATCATAACTAGATAATGTCTCATAGGCTCGGATTAAGAT
This sequence comes from Tigriopus californicus, assembly GCF_007210705.1. Classification (NCBI taxonomy): domain Eukaryota; kingdom Metazoa; phylum Arthropoda; class Copepoda; order Harpacticoida; family Harpacticidae; genus Tigriopus; species Tigriopus californicus. Next base: position 1,121,167 of record NC_081440.1, on the reverse strand, counting down.
TGGTGATCAGCCAATCAATGTGAAACAATGGCAGATTTTAGCTTGAACAAAATTGTTCTTGCCAGTCAAATTGGTGCTCCTGACGTTTTTCATAAATCCACGTACCTCTTGGGAGTCGCAGCTGCCAGGTACTTGAAAGATTCGTTCGTCGGGGGCCAACTAAAATAAAGCCTGTCTCGCCAATTCCCATTTCTGAGAGAAAATGAAAGGCTTGCCAACTCTGGCAATGCTGTACTTTTCGTCCAGGCCTTTAAGCACTACTTAAAATAAATTCATAATAAAAGGGGGGGGGAGGGGGAGGAATTTTGCAAAGGTCAAATGTGTTTCCAAATAAATCTGACAAAATGAACTTCGCATCGTCATGGTTCATTACTGACTTTTGAAAGATAAAACGACCATGGCAAGTTTGCTCTTGAAGAAAAGAAAGTTAGGCCTTTCTCAAAACAATTTGCAATCTGAGAGTTTCAAAAAGGCCATTTGCGAACGAAAACAATGCAATTCCTCTCGTACAAATGTCTCCTTTTCTCTCGTTTTCTTTGTTAGGGACAGAAATTCATGAAGATATTTCTTGCCAAACGAGCCTTTATTGTGCAATCCTTTTCATTGAACCTTGAAATGAAGTCGAGCAATTACCATGTTCAGTTTCAAGTTCTCAAGTGAAGTTGAGTGGCTAAAGAGACTAAATGAGCTTTAATGCTCAAAATGAAGTATTTTATAGCATAGATTCTTTTTTAAAACGAGAAACAGGACAGACAAACATGCACGTGACGTTCATTACGGACGATCATTTTAGTTCAGGAATTGGTAAATAAGTCGGCTAAGATTCTGCTTGATTCGTCCCAATCAGAAATTCATAACTTCATTCATTGATTGGAATTGATTAAAGGCTAGATAATAAAGAATTATCACCAACAGGATAGGGTTTTTAAGTGTTTCAAGTACCTTTCACCTTGTGGTGGATTCTAGCGACCACAGGGTTCCATGTGGTTAAATTCCGTTCCGTTCAATGCGAAATCCTATTCATGAATCTAACCCAATCCATATGTTTGAGCTGAGAGCCCATAAAGCTATTTCAAACATGAAGCCTATCCAGGAAAAGAGAATGGCCTCATCTTGAAATGGCAGAAAGACGCCCTTTGTTTGAGTTTTTGGATGACTCATTTTCCAGAGATTTGCACCATTCTTCTTGTCAGAGTTTCTTTTCAAAGATTTTTTTTCCTCCCAAGCATTTGCATTTTCTCGACACGAAAGAGAGAGCCAGAACGATAAAGAAAAGAGAGAAAGAGGCCAGTTGACGGCCTTGGAGGAGCCTTCCTTGGCGGGCCTAAGAGGATCTTTCTCGTTGGCTTTATGAGCAAACACTGCCTCAGGGTTGTTAAACGGACGTTCAGTCACTTGAGAGAGAAGGAGCGCCAGAAATATTTCAATCACAAAGAAATACTATCAAGAGGCAGGAACTTCTGGGGCATTGCCATCTTAAGATTTGCCTCAAACGGCGAACCAGAATCACGGCATGGGGTAAGTGAGCCCATTTTTAGCGCTTACTTTGGATATCAAGAGCTTACATTTTATGGATGCCCACGGTCCATCCCTATAATTTTTTTTTCGATCGATTCCAAGAGCTTTTGAAGTTTTCGAGATATTCCTAATTGTTTTTTACGGTTGGGAACTCAACCACATGATTGGTCGGAATTTGTGGTCGCTTTCCTCTTGAAGGACCCACTAGACAAATATTTTCTCTAGCGTCCATGCACATTAATCCAAGTCAAGGTCCAGGGCCCCAAATCATCCATTCTTTTGCGAGTGCTACGGTCCACTCACTATTGGATCCACAACAGCAGCAACGACAAGAACAACACCATGGACTACTTCTCATATTTATGTCATGTTTACAAATTGCATCAGCCAATCATACGCGAACCTTACAAATATTAATGAACTAACGACAGCCTTCGACTAAAGAATGATTAATGTTAGGAAGAGTTGAAGACTTCTTCTTTTCGTGACACCTCTTGGAACGTGGAACTTTCTTGACTAGTTTTGGGACAAAGCTTATGTCCCTGTCAACGTGTCTTTGTCATCCATGAATGTTGCCTGATAGGGAGACCCATGTAGAAGAAAGAAGCTTCAAGGGTCACTCTCGGAACTTGGCAACATCAGGTGAGAATCAGATATAATTGGAAACAGCTTGGATCTCTTGATGGAACATGTTGGGTCTTGGTTTTTTGTTTTGTTGATGTTCACGCCCACTATACCCTAGCTTGTAAGACAAAGTGTTTCTGGGCCGTAAAAAGCTGGAATGTGAGGGCCGGCCGTCCGTCTTCACAAAAAGGTTTCAGCATCGACGAACGAGACAATGGAAGTAGCTGTTTGTTCCAATGTACAAACAATTGATAAGGAAACGCAAACAAGTCACATACACTGGCCTTCTCGCCGAGAAGAAGTCATATATTGGATTGTGAGGTGAAGCAATCAATCACCCACACACAATCTCAAATCACAATACCTCTTCTTGATTCGACAATGACACATATTTTTTTGCTTCTGGACAGAGGATGGAAACCCCCAAGAGAAGTCACATGCGGTGACGATTGAAGAGTACGTGGTCCATCATGGCAAGTGGACCGCGGAAACATCAACTGAACCATTAGGACGTAGAGTACGACCCCGAGATTGAAATCCCTTAACAGATCCCAAGGGTCGCTACTCACTCCCCATAGTTGGCATGTACTTCTTGGATCACAACGTCTCAAACTGATGGACGGGACCCATCGTGTTCCAGAAATTGGAAAAGACGTCCCAATTGTGATAAAATGAGTGTTATTTTTGGTAATATCAAAGGCGATGTTGTGCTTTTAGCTAATATATTCCTGTTCAAAGTTCATTTAATCATCTTGTCACGCTTCATCCTGAGAAATGGTAAACGGTCCCCACACTCACGAAAACTAAAGGAACTCGCTCATATTCGAGGTCCATGAAAAAGAGCTGTCAAGGCATAAAATTGGTTCGTCAATCTTGTTTTGGCTGGGCTCAATAGAGCCTTAATGTGTCCTAAAGTCTGGTTCTCGGCTTTGAGTCCCATATTTCCTCCGCTCATTCCATACGAAGGCCCATAACTTTTGTGGGCCAAACTTGGGATTCGGCTGACAAAAAGAAGAAGCCTGTCCCCAAATTGATTGGGATTAGCCTCGTTAGGAGCGAAATCAAGTGCTGATTCGGCTCGTTTTTGTGCGTCTGATTTCCCATCTGAAGACCTGAGGCCAAAATAATCGGGATGATTGAGAACCTCATCGAGCTGCCGAGAGGGTCTTTTCAAAGGAGATTCTGACCGATTGAAGTCCTGATTCAGGGGTTATCTGAGGTCACCAACAACTCCTTGGAGATATGTGATCCGACCCACATGTTGTTGAAGTATATATAAGGTTTAATGGTGGATTGCTAAAGACAAACTACATGTTTGGATTCCTACTTCCTACAATTTTTGTGTATAGGCTATTTGTGTGAATAGAAAGAAAGAAGTACTTTTTTAGCCCGGACCATCTCCAACAGAGCCTCCTGGAATGTGAATGAAAATTAGGTGGATAGAGAAAAGCAATACAAATATGTATCAACAATATTTGGTTGAGACTTGGATTAGCCGAATCAAAAGACGTGTACGCCAGCCAACTAATCAGCCTTCGAATTTCGTAAAGAAAGTTAGATTTGGGCGATTTTGAAATTACCAAGGTAACTACAAAACAAGTTGAGTACTTTCTGAAAACTTTGTTTGACGGTTCCAAAACAAAAGTGTCGAGCTCTGATAAATTGACCTTCTTTAAGCTACTTTTATATTGCAATGGCAATTTGTGAAAGCTTCAGGCAGGTGAGTGAAAATGCAATCAACACGAAAGCGAACAGAAAGAAAATTGAATCACGAATGAACGCATTCCTAGCCCTGGATTCAACTCTTGAGTTGAACCTCTGAGAGTAAAAACAGTAACTTAGGTTGCGTGTCCATAATTCTTTCACTGTTCCGTGTAAAACTCTTGCTTTTCTAGATTACTAGATTCACCAGATTACTAGATCACCAGACAAATAATTAGACCACCCAAAGGCTTCAAAATTACTAGGCATTACATTTTGACATTTTATTTCATTTTAACTAGCGCAAGATACTTCAGAAATGCTTGCGGTAAATATCTTCCAGTGCGAGAGAAAATTGGAATGAAAAACCAAGGTTTGGATTGATTGATTGAGCATTTGAAGCATTCTTTTGAGTGCTTCAATACTCTTGCCTGATGCATTTCTTTGACCTATTTGCATTTCCGAGGGTCAAAAAACATTAGGGTTCATAATAAAATGAGTTTTCTACATCTTCTTAGTCCAGAATAGCATACAAAAAAAAGGTAGATTTTCAAAATCCCTATTGAAACTCGCGAAGAGATTGCAGACATATCATGGGCATTGCATCCACATGTGTAGAATTGATCGTTGACAAGTGAACTGTTTAAATATTTATTCTTAGTGCCTAACTGACGACATTTTGAAATGCCCCTGTGTTATAGGTTTCATCTAACTTTCTTTCATAGGAACTTCGGTCAGTCATTTCGAATAATAATCACAGAATCTCTCAGCCTATTTTCATTTTGCATCGTTAAAATTTTGAAAGGTTTCACTAAATCAAAGAATGGAATTGGCACCTAATAATTTCTCTACTTTGTTTCGGAGTCATGATCTAATGTAAAAGCTTAACTCAGAAGGGGTTGTTATTTCCCAAAATATCCCACGTACACATTCATTTTTATTTCGCCCTTAGGAATGAACGGCATTCAAAAGTGTCAAAAGCCGTGACTGCAATTGTCAAAAGAGTGACAACCCAACTGTTATGGAATATCTTAACTAGAGTTTTCTGAATACTTCGACAGTGATTACTAAATCATGAAGTAAAGATATGATTGAGAGGCATTTGAACTTTAGGCTTGATTTAAATGTTTGAATGAAAGATAGGGAAGGGATGAATTCAATGATATTGGCTATACAATACAGCTAGTTAATTGAATTTTTACGCTAATGATGACTTCTGATGGAATAATGTGGTGCAAAATACGCACTATGTTACTAGGTCAGGCATTTTTTTTATTCATTTGAACTATTTTTAACAGGATATCAACAAATTTAAACTTTCACATCTCCTGGTGTACCCTCTTTACCTTACACCAGCCTGTCGTAGAATGTGTGCGAACCAATTTCTTTGTCTCCACTGAGCGTGTAAACTGGTCATAAATTACTTATCATAAGCTAAGTAACGAATACAAATGGCCATCCATCAGCAAGAGCATTTCCAGGCAGCCCTCTGTGCCCTTCTTCACGGACAGTGCACGTACGCACATTCTCATGCCAACATGACAATCCAACCGACCAACTACATGTACGAGTAGTATGTGCAGTCAGTCAGTGAACCAGCGAGGCCTCAAACGCACTGCTGGAGATGGTCTATTTTTGGAACACGCATTGCTATTTCTGGCTTGGAAACTGTTCCGTCTACGGTGCTCCATGCGCTTAAGAAGGACGAAAGTAAAAAAGAACGAAGCGAACAGAGTCCATCCTGTGAGAGGGGGTTATGGAGTGTGGTAGTAGCCTTGGAAGTGGGAAGATTGAAGGACAGATCCTCCTCCTTCCCGTCCTTCTCCTCCTCCTCGTCCTGCTTTTGCACTCCGTTGGGTCTTATATAGGGCGGTTTTTCCTTTCTCTTTCAAGGCTTTTCGACGAATTAATGACCTCCATGTACGAAACATTGAATCACGGCGGCCTTTCCCGAAAGAGATGGCGAGCGAGGATTCGATTGAATTTGTGCGGAAATTGGAAAGGTGATGGTTTTCTTTTTCAAACCTCCTCTTCAGATGTTGGACTGAAGATCGATTTCTAACCTCTTGGCAACCCTTAAAGTGGAACACCGGCATTTTTGAGGAAAGTAAGAGCCACCCAAAAAAGGGGGGAAACGATTGAGAACTCAAAGGCCGACCTGTCAAGATAAGATCCAGTGGCACAAGCATTCGACTCAATTGGCAACGGAACCCTTCAAACCCTATAGAAAGAAGCCCTGTCCAACGCTCCTAGGGTCTTTAGGCATCCGGTATTTGTGGATCCAGGGTGTGCCCACCAACCCCAGACTGTCCAAACATCGGCATCAACCTGAATTTCTATCAGGGGCCACTGTTGAAATGGTAATTAATGCAATCGTTCCACGGAAACCCTGACGAGCTTGACGGGAAACGGAGGAAGGAAGAAAAACTTTCTTTGAGCCTTCCGTTGGCCGCTTTTACAGTAATGTCGAGCTTTCATTTGGAGGCAAAGCCTCGACCTTCCCTTTCTTCAGCATTCGTACCCAGAGGAGAACTTGACTGATCCATATGGACAGTGGCAGACAGCCTTCAAAATATTTTCCCTCAAGTTTCCATGTCTGGAAAGAACCTATTGTCAGACAAAATCCTCGTCACAAACCTCGGCTGAAGATAGTCCATAGAAAGGACCATTGATCAATTGATGTTTCAAGTTCATATTCGAAATATTGTTGAGAGAAACTTGCCTTGTAGTTCTTAAGGAATATTATGTCATGTACGAGTACATAGCCTCAAAATTCAAGAAATGCCCACTACATTAAGTATTTGAAAGGATATGTGCCATGAAACACAATCTGTGACCATCCATTTTGGTTATGATTGATTGTAAGTAATTGATATAGGTGTTCAAAATTAGCTCTACAATGTCATGATATGAGAAGCCATGAAGTGCTTTCGCCGCAGTAAAGTAGTATCTTCCAGTGAGATGGTACGAATTCGACAACTGACGAAAATAAAGTACACTACATGGTTGCCTAATAACTTACTCACAGCTTTCATCCAAACACCAAAAAGCCATGGAAAAGTGGAATGCTAAGGAGTATGGTATTACACACTCAAACTAGAGGATAAGTGGACACTTATCTTTATGTTTAGTCATTTTAATGTTTCGTTATTCGACAATATCTCATTACTCCGATGGTTTCTGGCCTCTTTCAGTTGTTCCAAAAGAAATGACAGGATAAGGGCTTTGGGGGTATAAAAAGAAACAAATAACGAGTATTTTTGGGGGATCTTTATAAGTATGATATTTTGAGATAGGATGGAATAACAATTCTTTTTTTCGTAAAAAGGAATGAATTGCTGCATTTTTGGGGCTTGTGAGCTAGTTACTTCTGACATTACCATATCTTCATGAAGCAAAGTTTTGGCCCAAAATTCATTTGATATCTCGCCTAAGAGCCTTAAGAATATTCCCAATAGAAAAAGAGCTTGCCTGCCCCAGAGAATGAAATGGTAGAGCTTAAGCCCAGGACTAATCTCGTTGCACCAGGTGATTTTGAAGAGATGGAACAAACGCGAATCTGTCATTCAGCGCTAGATTTGGCAATCCCTCCTGAACTCGTTGGCCCGAAGTTCCTGCACACTTTGACGAACTGTGAAGCAATCTATTTCCGAACAACAAAGGAGCCTGGAAATGTGCGAACTCGATCTGTGATTGGTCTCCCACCGTGTCGAACAAATGACCAAAATTTCGACAGAGTGCCCACGGATTTGAGGGGCCCTATTCGTTTGTCTTATCGGAGGGACCCGAAAAAGTCCACCCAAGCTTTTATAGCGATCGTTAATGTTGAACCTCGGGTTAGATTGGCGCTCGGAACTCCCTATTTCTTGGATTGTTTCAACTCGAGTCAAGACTTGGAATCTCGATGGGGAACAACCCACGCTTGGTCGGAAAAGAAGGTCGATATCAAGTTCCAAGGCTTTTCAAGGCTTACCAGCAACGCAGGTGACTTCCTCAATGACGATGGGATGGGAGCCAAGACATTGGCAAGTGTTGGTGGTTGTATTGCAGAATGAATTCTTTATCACAGTGCTGCACGAGGCCGTGCAAGTATCGCCAATGTGAAGTCCAAGGTCGGAATCTGAAATGTGGAACGTGGTAGGCATGAGTTCCCTAAGGGTACTTTTGTTCTTTGCGCTCCTCCTCTTTTTGTATGCCGACTCGGCTTTTCCGTCCCAAAATTGGTTCCAGACCCGATGAAGCAAAAGCAAATTCCTTTATCAATGGGACAATCCCCAGGCATTCAAAGGCAAACAAGGTCGTCTTCTCTCAGTTCCATATACGGTCACACCGAGCAACGATGTTGGCCTTTTTATTGGCTTGCAAAATAAGGCTCTGGGCCCATTGAATTGATTGGGTCTCATCAATAAACCGTAGAGTTGATTAGTTTCGTCGAAGTGAGCTCTTAGAAGGCATTACAAAGTTGCGATGGGTGAGGATAATGTCTGTGTTGACAAAAGCCATCTTATCCATCCTGGAGGATGGGCCCACCAAAAATACACCCACCCATGGGCTTGCTAGTCGAGATGGATGCTTGAATAAATTGTTTGGAAAAGAGAAACAGGTCCAACAAAACACTCGCATTTTGTTCTATGGACAAACTAGGATTAATAGACCTTTCTGTTTCTTTCCACGTTCATGCTTTTGGGGGCGAAACCATCAAAGCCAGTGGTTTCGTGGATCGACCACGGAGATTATGTTGAGAAAAAGGCAGGAAAGAACATTCTATGACTGGGCTTTTTGAATAGTAAGGATAATAAGGCGGACCCAAAGACTTATTGGACCGCAACAGAGGCGGAACTACTTCTAGCTACTAGGCAAAGATAGGTCCAATAAATTATGTGGATATACTTTCCTTTTAATAATTCTGTAAATTCATTGTACCGTAGATATGGTCCAGCTAATCGAATTGTCCTAATCAGTAGTTGGAAGCCTTTGCTACCCGATTCCCCCGACGAATATGACCCAATATGTGTTTGACTTTGTAGCAACATACATACATAAATTGGTATGGCACATTTCTCGAGGAATTTTTTCCCCAATTATGTATCTCTCTTTCAGGAGAGTTAAGTATCAAAGGCTGCCCTTCATTTTCCTCTTCTGTTTTGACATGCAAGTCAGTGGCTTGCTTTTGTCCAGGTTTAATTGATGAGGATGAGGATTGTCGATGAGAACGAGCAATAGGTTTTGGATAAGTAAGGACTTGGTCATGTACAGGGGCAGACGGAATATCTAGAACTTGATCTAAGTAGAGCACAAGTAAATGGACTCTGAAGTATGAATAGCTCTAGTTTGGCTCCTGGTTTTATTCTTTGAGGAAAGGGTCTTGTTCAAGAGTCAATGGGGTCTCGGAATCTTTGTTCCCAGATCTTTTATACGATCCCCAAGGACTCTCGAAAGGAGTCTCTTTGAGGTCAAAGAAATTTGCAAGGAAATGAGCGTCCTACCACTGTAGTACAAAGGCCAGATTCAATGGCCGCCTTAAAAGGGCAACATTGAGTGAAGCCAGGAAAAACGAAAGTAAGATAAAATCCAGACCATTGAGACCATTGAGACCGTCTATCAGTAAGCTCGAACAAAGTCCCAAGCCTCCAACATCGAGAACCACATGTATACACAATTCATCTTCATTGTCAATAGCATTGGGGATCTCGCTCATTTCGTGGACCCTGATCCCCCGTCTTCGTCTTCATATCATTACTTCCCTAATACTCAATATCGATTTTTTTGGAGTGCGTGTTTTGATACTTGATGATGGAAACGCCCACAAGGTTATTGGCTTCGAAGAAAAAAAAGGGCTTGGTTCGACGTACTCCAAGAATGATATCCGGTTCAATAAAAACCTTCTCCGTTGAAATTGGAGCTAAGGGTTTCTTACCTGATCTGTGTTTTCGAGGTTAGGTCTCAAGCAAACAAGCACGTGGTACTAAGGCAGTCCTTCAATTTCAGGAGTAGCCGAACTATATTGGTTTTCGTCCAACATTTTTTGAAGAACCCATGTCGTTAGACCCATAATACCAAATACCTGTCAGCCTTGCGCAAGAACCCCTCAAAATGTCAACTAATACGCTTCGAACGAGAATAGCATTTTTCTGTGCCCCGCTCCTGCCAACCCAACGCATTTTCTTTAGTCTCTGTCTCTCCAAGAATGAGTGTACATCAATCAATCAAATCTCCATCCAATGTCTATGTCTAAAGTATGCATCCTCAAGACATTGAAGGGAATGTCGCTAATAGATTTATTTTCTGCATTAAAGTTTGTTCAATCCGACTTTTGGACAGTGAAATTTCAACCCTCGTATTCGAATTGGACCCAAGTTATGTTCCATTGGAAGAGGATAATGAATAGTTTGTTCAAGCTACAACTTACAACAATGTTCTCATCCTTTCTTCATTGATCAACTTTATAAACGTTCTGGGCTTGTGTGGCTACTTGCCTAAAGTGTTTTGACTCTGTTCAATCACGGATCTACTTTTAAATAGTAAGGTATTTGTTACTTCATTATACTCTTAAACGTGTCTTTTCATTTGTTTAAAAAGTAAAGTCAGGCCCTTGGGGACGCAGAATTTTCAAGATCTTAATTTGGAAGATATTGTTAATCACTACATACCCAAGTTTCGTTTTCAAGCCAGTCTACCGCCGAATTATGTTTCCTTGTCACCCAGCCAAAGATGCTTCATCCTTTCAGGATCTTTAGACTGAAAGAATTAGCTTTCGACCAATTTTAGCAGCACTATTTCGGCTAAGATAGATTACGTCACTATTGGCAACACCCTAGCGACGTCATCAATCATCCTCTCAGCAAATCCGGCCCTCTTTTTGGCGAGAAATTTCCCCTGGCCTAATATTTTCGTTTTAGGCCGGGATTTTCCATGCCCCATTCTGCTCCTCAAAAAAAAATCAAATATTGGTTGCTACACCTCAAGCCAATATTTTTGTTGCGCATAAGTCAGTTTCCAATCCTTTGTGGGAATATTGGAATAGAGGAAGAAGAAGAGGCGAGAGAGTGACAAGCTTTAGGACATTGAAAGTTTACTACTGCAAATGTAACTTCCTGCCAGGTCTTCATGACAACGCAATATCAATCCATTTCGGCCCACTTTTTTCCTCATTTTGATCCCAAGAGCGGCCGACAGCCAACTGCAAAGCCGTCATATTTGCATCTTTCTTGATCCGTCGAGAAAAAGGACCTCGTTGAAAACTGCCGAAAGCCATAAACTCAAGGAGATGTACGCGTACTTCAAGAAATCCGGAGCTCAAAATCCCTTAAATCATAGACTTTAGTGAATGCGAAAAAATATGCGGATTTACCCACTCAGAAGCGGACTGGAAAGAAATGATGGTAACTGGAACGCATTTCATTACGATATAAAATGACGTCACATTGTCGCACAATGAACGCCTAATCATTGATGAATGAGCTAATTTAAGAGAGACAGAAGTAAAGAGTAAGAAATCCGCAAACATTTACATTGAATTTTAGTTTGCCTTTAGTCCCTACTCTATGCTTTCATATTATACGAATGCATCTACATTTTGAGTCTTTTTGTGCCTGGACAAATGGACTTTTCCCTCCACAAAATCGAGTTATCGAAAACTACTTGGCCAGCTGAAGTTTCAAAGCCAACCCTAAAATCACCTAAAAAAACTCTTGGCATGAGTACCTGCCCTTGTCAGGACTGAAAAGCTGGACTCGCAACGAACCTGAAAATGAACCGAATGGTTCCCATCAACTTATTAGAAAGTTCTAGATATTTCCCAAGTTTGGTGAAGTTTGACTACGAATGCAAAAAGGACTGCAAACAATATTGACCGCTCAAATCGTGGGCTCAAAACAGAGATTATTTGTACGCCTTGGTCTTGTTCTAAAACTGTTAACCGAAAGATTCTAAAACCTTGTAGCATGCCTCTTAACAACAAAGTCAATAACAATATCCGTCTATTTGTTTGCACAAAAAAGTTCCAAGGTAACCAAGCTTCTCTCGCAAATTGTCTTTATTGCAAAAATTGAAAGTAGTACACCTTTTTGTAGAGAATGCCCCTGGTCATTGAAATGGCTCAGGTAAGATAAATATCTTTTTTAAAATTAGGACGATATCCTACTGGCTTGTGTTTCATTTATAGCAGCTTTAAATAGGAGCATAACAGAAAGTTCAAGTCTACCGTTCAGCGAAGGAAAAAAACAAAGCCAGAACCAAACTAGCTTTGCTTAGATGAAAGATCATGCTAATTCGATGTAAACATTAAAATTTTCAATGGCAGAAAAAAAAGCCTGGGGGTCCATTTATAAAAGGCGTTCCTAGAAATAGACTTGGCTTGAATTTAAATGAACTCGTCGCGGACCATTTAGAGTGACCATACCTCGGAAGGCGGAAATGGTGTGCTTTGCATAAACGAAATGGACAAAAGCAGAAGGTCCCCTAATTTCCCAATGTTTTCCAGGAGGGCAAAGAAATATCTGGCGTCTAAATGAGGTCTTTTACATTCTCCAACGAAAGCAAACTCTCATCGGGAGTGTTTTGTCCTCATGCCTTTATTGCTAAGCGACGAATGAGCCTGTGGACATTTGACTTACACTGAGTCCCAAAAAGCCAGAAATAGGGAAGTGCAATTTGGAAGTCGCCTACTTGATAAGAAATCCTTTTGCATAAATGCTGAAAATTGGGTTAGATATGACGTGATGCATTGTAATATCATCAAACCATAAAACAGTAAATCTAGATCTTCCCAAAAGTTCTAAGCCCGTGGCAAGCAAAAATAAGATAATAAAATGACAAGCTTGTGGCAAGCACAACAAGTGATAAAGCCATAAATCTAAAGGCAACGTTTTGCCACCTGGGATAAACTTCAGTGACAAGTCATTTTTTTAATAGACTAATCCCATATACAACACATATACAACTGCATGTATATGTACGTCTTCAAGAGCATCCATGAGCTTTGTCCCAACCCAGGATTTAGGTCCAATTCTAGTGACGGTGGAGGCTTAATGCGCGTTTTAAGAGCACCTTTAAGCCTTCGAAAATCCAGGCTAGTTCGAACATTGAGGTTCAACTCTATTCTTTCTTGGACTTGTTCATTGCACAATTTGTTTCCTTTAAATATTCGTAGGGAATGGGATATAAAGGCGTTCATCCTGTAGCGGATTTAAGTCTTATTTTGGAAAGTTGCTGACTAAAATTCCTGATCAACCTGTTATTCAAAGGTTAGCCAGATCAGCCAATTCGTACTCGATGGCGGATATGATTCAAAAGCTATATAACTATTTCATCTTGAAGTACTTGGGGATCCCATTCACAGAAGCAACATGAGGAAGTCAGCGACAAAAGGAAAAGAAACAATTTAAGATTAGCCCTAAAATGAGACTCTACTTAGAGTGACCAGAATATTTAATGTGGCGTTAAAAGCCCTTCCATGACAAATCAAGGATATGTCTCTGGACAAATGAGCCCACAGACAAATACGGCAAACGGCTAAAGTATTGGAAGACAAAAATAACCGGAATCAACTTACCTGCGATTTACAAGAGGATGTATTACGCAGATCATTTATTGACTAGATCTCGCATTGACAAAAATAAACATGGGCTCGTTGACAGTTGTTTGCCGTCATAAAATATTTTGTTTAGGGACACTCTGATCATTGGTACAGACAAGGGGGATTAGTCTTTTAAAAAATAACTTGTCACTGAAGTTTATCCCAGGTGGCAAAACGTTCCCTTTAGATTTATGGCTTTATCACTTGTTGTGCTTGCCACAAGCTTGTCATTTTATTATCTTATTTTTGCCTCCATTATCTACGAGTGGAGTATTCAAAGGAGTTGACCCGAAGGTCATTGAGCGGAATTTCATTCCGTTAAGGGCCATATTACTCTCAGTAACCCAAGAGTAGATTCTTTCTAGGTCCTTTGCCAGGCTACTGGAATATTGGCCATTCCTACCAAAAACTAACTTTATAACGTCAACATAAGAAGAGAGACTGGCAGTAATACTAAGCTCTTGAAGCGGGGCAATGAATATCATAAAAAGGAGGGGCCCTAAGATGGAGCCCTGGGGAACCCCTGACTTGACATCATGTATGTCCGGCCTTCACAATTATTTTCTATCTTGAATGAAGCTTCTTATCCAAGTGAGAACTTTGCCTTGGATCCCAATATCATGAAGCCTATTCAACAAAAAGCCAAGATCAACTTTATCAAGGGCCTTGGCAAAATCAAGATAGACAACATCAACTGACTCATGTCTGTCTAGTTCCTCAATAACATGTTTTATTTGTTCAATCAGTTGGGCAACAGTGCCAAAATGCGCTCGTAACCCATGCGGACTAGCTTCATAGCATCAGTGTAAAAATATATAGTGTGAAAAATACCAAATACCAATTCTCTATCATCAGCATAGGAAGATTTACTGACATCATTACTACTAAGCTTCTGCAGTTGAGCAATGACGATGATGAAAAGAAGAGGCCCTCAGATGGAGCCGTGTGAAACACCCGACTAGACATCATACAAGTCACCGAGGGAGCCCTTGCCCTTAACTAATTGCTTCGTACCATGAATGAACTTTCTTGAATAATTGCGAACGTTACCTTGGATCCCCATATCGCATCCCTATAATTGTATCCTTTAAGACTTCGTGAGATAAATGATTTACAAATGCCTTATTGTTGCAGCTGTCATATTTGTTAACACTGGTTTGAAATTAGAAGCGACACTCAACATTTTTGCTCGTTTGAAGTGATACCAGTCATGATTGAATGAATTTTTCTTAAGGATGATACTTTTTTCGTTCAGGGTAACATTTTTCCTCAAAAAAAGTGAGAATAATCCTGAGCATAGGCATAAAAGATATGCTCAGTCTTAATAACCCACAATATCATTGAAACCAACCCGCGAGTATTTGCATTTGGTCAATTATAATGTCAAATCAAATAGTGCTGCAAAACCAAATGAAAATAGTATGGTTATATTTCCTGTAATCTAAAACAACATTTTGCTCGCTCGTAAACAGCTGTACACGCGTAAAAATATGGGCACTGCGGAGATTTTTTGTCCTCTTCCACTTTTGTTTGGTCAAAGCTTTAAGCAATACAAGTTGTACCGTATATTGCATCAATATTCATCAATGCAAGGATAATATGAACAATAACAATGTCATTGCTGGAAAATGTGCAAATATCAGCCAAAGAGTACTTAATTATAATTCAGCATTATATTAAAGTTCTCCATATATCGACACACGTGGATTCAAAGAGTGTCCCTATCAATTTTATAATAATGATTGAAATTCAAGTTTCAAGTGATCCCTTGCGTGCAAGTATCGCCTTGACCCCAAAACTGGGGACAAACATATTAGGGAATGATCATTACGGCGGACAAGTGTGTCTGGAGACAAAGGTTTCAAGTAACAAAGACATAATTATATTCTTTGGGCAAGAATGTCGTTCGATCCCGTGACGGACACCCATAATCCTCGCCAGTCGTTCTCTTTTTACAAGCTACTCCCATTAACTACGTTTCTGAAGCGCTTTTCACAGAGAACTTCTTTTCAGACTCAAGTTAAGAAATTTTGACGTTGGTGTTGGGGGCACGAGAACACGTACTTTTAGACGGTTCTTTGAGCAAAGATGAATTTGCTCCCCGGATTATGCCCTCCTTTCTATTTGATTAATGACCCATTCGATTTGTTTAATTACCATTGGACGTCCGTCGTTCAACATAATGTGCTGGTTCAGGGCCATTGAAAATTGAATCCAGTCTAAGACTTTCTAGGCTTTGCCTCGGCCCTTTTCGAAAGGCTCTGCCTCAGACTGATTAAAATACAGTCCATTTGAGAAACCAGACAAGTTTCAGGAAAACGTGGAATGGCTTTAATAAATCGTGAGCCTGGCAGGGTTTTGAAATTGGTTGTCCTTGTAACTGCTGAGTATATGCTCACTCATATCATATTTGTGCTTATTTTTGGTCGTTGAAATGAACAATAGTTCAAAAAAGAAAATAATAAATAACAATAGACGAGTCTTACGGAAATACCTGAAAAATTTATTGACTCTGCTTTATTAGTAACCCCTTTCCATTGGTTATTGGGCTTTCAAATTAACGAGAACACGCTACGAAGGTCTCTAGGGACATTGTTGATCCCTCCTTGCTGGTTGTCACCACATCCCTCAAGCTTCCTATCTTTTCGCCTAAGCAATCTCGAGTGCTGTTCGCTTAGACTTTTCCAAAACATCATTTGAGACGAGACGAAATTCCATCATCTTTTGTCTAATTGTCTAAGTCAATGGACATACTGTTGTGGTGGTTTTGTGTGACATGTCTTCAGGCTCATCCGGAGTATGGGTGGCTTAGGCATTGCGCCAATAAGTGTCTGATGTAGTTCATGGTACCTTCCATCCGGGTTGCAAGAGCATTGTGGCCAAATATGATGTCTAGCACGGAATGAGCCGTGACGTAGCCTTTTGGGTCCGAGATTGCGAATTGTGTCAAAATTTTGTTCCGTCATACCTGCGCACCTGTGAGAAGATTTCACAATCCACCGGAACGTTGCCGGTTTATGCATGGCGACAAAATTAACCCACTGAATGTACCTCAGGGTTTCAGGTATTTGTTGATGGCTAAAGACATATTTAGTTTCCTGGTGGCTGGAAACCATAGCTTTGGCTGACATTACACCTGAAACTGGGGCCAGGGCTCTCATGTCCTTCCGTATATGAAGGTTTGGTGAGCCGATGTTTGAACAACATCCAGTGAATTATCTTGACCCACAACCCGGTTTAACCCAGTTTCGGGTGGTTTCCAGTTAAGTCTTTTTTTGGGAGGGGGGGGGGNATATCCTTGATTGATTTTGAGAGAAAATATCAGGAGAGACAGGCAAGAAAGTCTGCAAAACATTGTTCCCAAACGTCATTTTCTAAACACCGTTGCATTATAACACTGTCATTATATTTAATTGTATTTCTCTTTAGCGATGATTTGCAGGTTATACGGATTGTTGTCGTTTTAACGCTACGCAAATAGGAGGCTAAAAAGAGTAATCTAATTGAATGAACAGAACGTCTTCGTGTTGGAGATTCAACTATTGCGGAAACATGGTTAACGAAAGAGCTATGTACCTCGCACTTTGAAAATCAGCATGATATAACAACAGCATGGCATTGATCCTCCCTTCAAATGCAGAGCTAAACCAAAGTTCATTAATTATGCAGCAGCTTTTATCGTACAAGTACATTTGTTCCCTTATCAGTCTCAATCGCCCCTGGGAAAATCCAAAGGCTTTTGTAAATGCATCCATCAAGTTCGGGCAGCAGACCATTTTATTTCGCTGGTCACTGGGACAAGCAACATCACGATGAGCCGAACTCTCTGGGAGTTCAGTTTGACTTTGAATGCACAAGAGTCAAAGGCTGAATTGATAATGCATGTATGCAGCCATCTTGTTTGTCCCCTTTCACTCCTGTCCAGTGTTGCCAAATCGTGGGTAATTCCTCATTTCTAGGGCAATTTCGAAAGTTATTAGGAACGCACGGAACATGGCCATAGGAAAAAACCAAATTTCACTAAATTTGGTGGATTTTTTATATCAGGGAAAAACTGAAATATAAGAACAAGAGCTATTTTGATGTCTGGACACTGATCAAAGGTATAGGCAAAAGCTAAAATCATTTCATTTTCTGGTCCCTAACACAATCCATGTAGATGTAATGATTTTCCTCTTAAATTCTTTTAGATACAATGACTTCCGTTTTAAATTGATTAAAATGACCTTTGAAAGCGCTTTCTAAAATTTGTGCTTTTTCATTGCTAAATGGAGAACTTTGCCGCACAGAATCAAGGGGGAAAATTTCTGCGAAAACCTCGCAACATTTTTAAGGGTTTCATGGAAACAATCTAGCAAGGCCGTAATCCTTCCTATCTCAATCATCTCTATGGCTTCTGGGCTTCTAGAATCAACCTTCGTGTTCTGTTCTCGTCAGTAATATATTGCATGGGGAAGGAAGTCATCTCTCTTGTTATCATTGGGATGTGGGAAAACCCATTTCAAATGCGGTTCAAATTTGGAAAGACGAACGATGAAAAACGTTCTGTTCCATCACTTTCTGAGCCATCCACCAGTAGATGGAAGCATCTCTTGATATTTCAGTGTGTCAAATAGTCAAATAGGAATCTTAATTCGAAGTTGTATCATTTGATTTCTAAACCATTGCCCATAGCGTGTCGTTACCCTATCAAATAAAATGTTCATCTATTTTTGGGGCTACACACAAATGAGCACGCACTGCTCCAAGTGTGGTGTTGATATACACTGGCATCACTTCATCCATTCCGATTGGGTTTTGTGTTACAGTAAAACCGGACGATGAATTCTTAGGTCCTCTGCTCTTTTTGTTTTTGGAAAAGTATGTCCTCCCAATCACGTGTCTAAACAACCTGGTACTGCATTGCATTGTACAAGATCCTGAATAATTGGCACCTTATGGGCTTTCTGTATGTTACGCGTTGGCATCCTTCTCAATTTCATCAGACACGAGGCTCCTTCGTTGTTGTTCATAAGCATATGATCATATATCATGGACGGAATGGGAAACCATTGTTATTTGGTATGAGGCGTGATCTGAATGGCAGGATCCAGAGCCTTGACGTCGGCTAGTCTTTGACCTTTTCAAGTCCTGACTGGAATAAAACAGCCTCCAGCCATCTGGCACTGGTCCTCGAGAATCATTGTAAAACGAGATTCGTGTGCGACGCAATAAAAGCCTTGTTTAAGAGAGGGAGCTGTATGTGTTCCAAAATTCCCTCACAGAGGAATAGTTGGAAATGAAATTCACATTTTCACACAATCATCGTTCTTTTGAGGACCAGAAACCTTGGCGGTTTGCGTGGCACAATAACAGTACAAACTTGAGATCATTTCCTTGAGTTTTTGATCCCAGACTCGATCTCTTTTGTCTCCTGAAGGAGTGTCGCATTTACGCTTGTGCCAGATCCAATTCCTTTCGTTTTCTTTGAACATTCGCCTTGATTCCAGTTCAATTTGAATAGCACCTCGCAAAATCTGGGGCGGAGAGCCTCCTGATTTTAAACTTTATTTGGCGTCTACAACTTTTGGTTAAGTCTTGAAGCAACTTGAGCGATGGTGACCAACCATCGGCATATTGGCTCATAGAACGTCCCAAGAACCATGGCAACAAAGCCCGATAAGTTTGTTTGTGCGAAGCCCGAAGCTCCTCCTCCATCTACGTAGTCCACACTTGCTCAGTGGGTGGTTGGGAATTTGGGGACTTTGAACATGGACCTTGGCGGTGAGTTAGTGTTGGCTCTCATTCCATTCCATACTAGCGAACCAAGTACAGTATATGTGGCGTACGTCTCACACGTGCGTTCCCGAATGGGACGTGTCATCTTTCTGAATAAGTACGGGCCTTCATCTTTGCCGACTCGTGGGAGTGGGCTTGCGAGTGCGACTGCTCCTTCTTCTTCCTCTTCTCCAAGACACAATGCACAATTTATGGAGGCATGAAAGTCCCATTAATTTTGTGGCTCGTATTCCCCTTGCCTTGTAACTAGAACCCATTGAGACACTCGCTTGTTCTTCTCGAGTTTTTTTAATACCGAATTCACATGCCAATTGTGCTCATAGTATAGGATGAGCCCGACGCAAAATCTTACCATTAACAAAATAAAGTCATTTCCTGTCCGGTGTTTGGATACCTCTTCCACTAAACTGCATGTTGTATGTGCATAAGAGGCTTGGCAAATGTTATAAAAATCGTACTAATATGAAATGATTTGCACGTCCCCTATGTCATAATGGTTTTCTCCGAGGGCGGGATTCGAGCCTACCCCCTCTGGGGACTTGTGTCGTCTTCATCGGGTACATTACACCACTCAGCTACCATGGTTCCTTAATGCACTCAAGAGTTGTGCAACTTCTTTTAAGTAAGTGTTGAACTTGCCAAAGTCTCTTAAAAACAGATCACGTAATGTTAAGAGGGATATTCTCTGTTCATTAACCTTTAGAAGAAGACAAAACTCGACACAAGGTCAAACATTTGGTTTCCAGTACCTCAGATCCAGTATGAATTTACAACACACACTTTCGCAAGCCGAAACTAAAAAATCTCAAACCCTTTGCACTTTTTTTCACGGCACAAACTCCTAGTAATCGATCTGTTTCAGGTTTTTCGGACAGGCTTTGGAAGCCTATAACTAAAACTCTAAATGTAATGGTTGATCTTTCACATTGACCATCATGAACCTTTTTGTCCCTCTTAAGAAAAAGTAGATAAGCCTTTCCACCTGAATGTGTTCACTTCCAACCTGACCTCTTGCTTGTTCAAGGCATATGTGCAATGAAACATAGTGTATTAAGTATTTGCTCCTGCTTTCCATAACCTCCTGAAACTTTTTAACCCCTTTAACCTCGGCCATACCGAAAAAACCATTTTCTGAAAGCTAACCTTCTTTTTGGACCAATTGACCTTGGTTAGAATAATCGAGTCTTCTGACGATGTTCAGTTAGTCCCCTCGGAACGACTTCTTTCAAATGTCTTTCTCGTGGGTTTAATTTCGTTGCTTTGAAGTGCAGGAGATCTAATGGATTTGCCAACGGATTATTTTTCCACAACCTTCAAATGGCTTCTAGGAGTAATCTCAGGCTTAAAAACGTCATTCTTAAGAACTTCTGACTTTGAGTTGAAGGAATTATTCAGCGTTATCAAGACTGCTCGAGCACTCGACCGACTACCACAACTTCCAAATCGAGAGCTTGAATGGTTGTTGGATTGGGGGAGACTGCTTTCAATTCTGTTGCTTAGTGTTGGATAAGATTGCCCAACTTTTCATTCCCTTCAATCTTTGTTTTGTACCTTACTTTAAAGCCACCTCAATGAGTGCTTACCTGTCGTGGGTTGGATTCCTTCCCCTGGACTGTCGTCACTTTGGCATTCCAAAGGCTGAAGGCCGAAAGTGACGAGAAACACGAAAGCAATCACAGGAGCATTGGAGAACAAGAGTGGCCGTGCTTCCATGGGTGACAACCACTCATTCATGTAAAGTGAAAAGCCAGACAAACAACTCTACCTACGAGTACATGGGCAGCACTGTCAGCCGAAGAGTTTCATTAGATGCCACTTGGTTCGTCTTGGGAGACTAAAAAGTGCCGCTTCAAGCTCGAAGTCATCAGATAGGATGCCTTTGAGGGTCCTCGTGTCCGAGCATAATGATCTTCATCTTCAACAGCTGACAGGGGGGCCCAAAATCCATTGGCCTTTGAATGGGGATGCTGGATAGAGAACGG
>NC_081440.1:1080010-1099027 GCF_007210705.1 Tigriopus californicus | reverse complement strand
AAATCAAAAATAGATTCGACTTATCATACCCTTCCAGCTTTAAGATAAGGCCATGTTCGTACATATCAAGGCTCTCAGTAAGTGCCCCAGACAAAATTACGTTTTGATTGCAAAATACACTGATCCTGCCGTCGTTAGTAAGGACCAAAAACTTTGCAGTATTCCAAGCTTTCGAAAGTAACATAGCAATGGCCAAGGATGGAGACCAATCTCATTTCATTCTACTATGGAACGTATGATCATTGGCTTTTGCTTCAAGTTGATAACATTCAGGTATCGATAAATGCCAACCTAAAGGTTTTCCAATAATTTGGATATCATTCATTATTCCAGTCGATTGAACGGTCTAGCGAGAAATTTATGCCCCTGTTGATGGAATGGAAGCATGGAAGCCCCCTGACGCACTTAGGATAAATACGGATCTTTATCAAAGTGGAACATCTTTCGAACTGATCAGTCTTCTACCGACCCCATGTGCGTACCAGAAGTCAAAAAGATTACTCCCATCGCCATCACACAACCCCTACTACCTCCCCCCCCCAGGGCTCCACTAACGACATGCAATTCATTTTATGTCTCGGTAGGAAATGGAATGGAATCTACGATCCAGGCGGCCTGTTTTCCCACAAGTTACACTACACAAATTTATGAGATCTGTCTAGGTCCAAACGACTACGCTTCCATGGAACTTGGATCCCCATGTCTTCCTTCTTCCTTTCTTGTCTAGTATCTGGTAGAAAATGATCCAAGCAAGGCATTTTCAAGCCCAATGGCCTTCGAGGCGGGTTCATTCAATTATTGCAAGGAAGTTTCGACGCATCATTTTATCTTGAGCAAGAGAAGATCGAAATTGACTGACTGACCTCTTAATATGTCTTCTCTCCTGAGCTATGACGACAAAGTGGAGGCACTTTCAGCTTCTGTTGACCATGGTCTGAGTCCGCTTCAGTACTTTCTAAAGCTAAAGGGAACGAAAAATGGGCCAAATCAGGCCTAATATGTACAAGTAAAGGGAATATGTTACTTCCAGCGCCATTAGAGATAATCGAATTTTGCTTTGCCTCTGCGGATATGAAACCTATAGAACCCATTTCTGGTTCCAATCACACGAATGATCCACTTTAGAGTGAGTTCAATTTAAGTTTAGTTGCTTTTGGCCCCTTCTTCATTCGTTTTCCCCACTATAGGAAACTGCAAGTGAATGATTACCCTTAAAGTTGGTGGGATGAATAATGGCAACTTATTTCGTACTCTATGTTGGTTAGAACAACTTTTACACGTACCCATCACTGGCTTTGCTAAATGATCCATGATGCATAGTATTTTAGTCAAGTTTAGCAAGAACATTCATAGTTGTAAGACCTCAAATTCCCGTTTAACCTCAATTGCATTCATACGAAACATTCGAACCATACAAGGTCACGATGACGAGTGTCACTTCTCGAAAGAAGGCGCAAAGATATGATCCAACTTCAACTGTATCCTGCCTATCCCATGTGCGTGAATGAGCCTTAAGTATATCTTATTCCCCGTTGTTTTTGTCAGGACGAATCCATCAACAGAAAATAGTACATCAATTGCTAATGAACTGTACCGTACGCATACATCGCATGATATCGATTTCATGTGCAAGTGTCTAAGTAGGTCACGTCCTAATTGGTGAGAGAGCTCCACTAGAGTACTGAGAGTACCGTGAAAGCTCACTTTTGACCGAAGCTATTTCCGGGAATTATCTTCATCAGAATCTAACCTTTATGTTCAAGACCAATTGTGTGGCCCTTTCTAAGGGAGATAAGGAAGTTATGTCTGGTTACAAGCCAAATGTTACGAACTTTCCAAGATTCCTCGAGAAAAATAGATGGAAGAAGATTTTCCAACCCAACATTTTCCTCCATTTTATTGTGAGCAAAAACTAGTAGCTGTAATAGGCCAACATTTCGAATGAATACATGTTACATCAAGACATCGTAAGGAAAAGAAAACAATAAACAGGAAAAGGATCAATATCTGAGTGAGCCATCCAAGATTTTATATCAATTCTGACATTCATAGCATCAACCGATATTGAGGGCAAGACAATGAATGGGTTCTAATAGAAGTAAAAGGGAGCACATTTCTGACGATCCGCGAGATTTGGTTGGGTCCCTTTTTGAATCACAACAGAATAACCGATCTAGAATTTTGAACGTACTGTAACCCGATAATGAGACCAAAGTAGTCGCACATTTCGAGGATAGCCGTGTTTTTGACAAAGTGGTCCTAAACAAAATCTATTTCCGATACAAGTGGCCGTGAACCCAAAGAATAGAACACCGTTCGTTCCATCCACTAATGGTTGAGAAGGTCAAAAGGAGTGGTGGTTTCCAGCAAACTTTCTTCGTCTCCATTCGTGGGTGGATGGGATGGGACTAATGGGAATTCTTTAGGATGTTCAGATTGTTTTCTTCTGCCCAGGGAAGCTACAAAGGCCAAGTTTAGGCCTGAGAAGCAAGCCAGGCTAATAAATACGCCAGCAATCAGTATAAATTCAATTGGCTTAGGACACGGGTGGAGCGTTGGATGATCTCATCTTTCCAGACCAGGATCCTGGGAGAGAGAGTTGCGTTTTTCTTATATTTCATCTCACACACTGAGCTCAGTTCAGCCACACATTCGCTTCGATAGTGTTGTAGATGAGCCATGGACAGGTCCACGTGCCTCGAGGAACACGCTGAGGATCTGCGTCTCATCTTCTTGGAAGATAAACACCTCAGAGGGAAATGGTTATGCAGAGCCTTGATCACTTGCACGGTATGAAAACATTTGGAGTAGTGCCCCAGCTTGGAATACTGCCTGGCTCGGAAAACATGTCTGAGCATGTGGAAATGACTTGGAATGCCCTGAAAAGAGGGATCCTGTAGAGGAAAAAATGCAACAGACACAAGTACGGGGAATACTTCACGAATGGAAAGCAAACGTTAGTCATCCTTGATAACAATTTGTAAACTCATGGCTTGGTTTCACGTGTCGTCCGTAAGTTGCCAATGGTAGAAATCAAGTCAAGCTATCGTTAGACGACAAGTATTTTCAATCAGCTTATAAATTTACTTAATCAGTCGTGATGCCGAAGGAGCTCATCATAAACAAATATTTAGTTTGATCATTTTGATGATATTTGATAATTTCACTTAATGGAATGGAAGCACTCTGTGTTTAAGCAAACATGTTGCTTACTGACGCTATTAACAAAATGTAGTAATTATTTGCGGTGTTACACCAAACCTTATATTACCGAACTTTGTTTATCCACAAAGCATGTCGATTTAGGAGCGATCTTTGAATGACACATTGTAGCACGTTGTGAATGGCCGTGCTGATACCCACATTTTTGCATTGTACAGGGCGGACACAACCCCTCTAACTCTTCAATTGGTAAAAAAAAGTTATCTGGATGATATCAGAAGAAACATTTTGAAATGAACAAGTGTATTGCATTGCAGTTGCTTACGGAAGAGGACTGGAAATATCAAATTGAATAATTCCTCCTTCTATTTCAATTATTTTAGTTATAAAAGAGTTTTGAAAGAGTTTTATTTGTTGATATACTCCATTCTCATGGAGGTCCATGCAGCCGTGGTACAGCTATGGTCAGACATTAAACGTTTTTGAATGGGTTGAAGTGTTTGAGCCCAACCTATACAATATACTTTGGTAATCCAATCGTTTCAGAACGAGAGGGCATAGTTCTTTTATGTGTGGCGCAGGAGATTCGTCAATAGGCAATCAAATGCTTACTTTCTGACAGTGATAATTCATTTATCTTCTTGCTAATTCGTATATGAGCTCAGCTGTTCAAATGGAATCATAAATGTTCGGATTGTATATTCTTACAAAAATAAATCAAGTAACAGCTTGTTTTGTCAAAGTAGTAAGATATGAGAGTGGAGTTTAAATACAGGGAATGTTATCCCCAGTACCTCTAAAGCACGCCGGCTTTTGAGTTATGGTCGACCCTATCTCAAGAACATGATGATCTGACAGATTACTAGGTGTCACATGGACATGCTGGATCAGATCAGGGTCATTAGAAAAAAACAAGTCGAGAGCGCTATTCTCTCTAGTGGCTACACCAACATGCTGGAAGAGATCGCGCAAGATCGCAAAGTCCTCTAGCTTTCCAAACGACTGAGATGTCGATTTCGAAATGGGAATATACCCATCGGGACTAACCTCCCACTCTACAACGCTGGCCGGAAAATTGAAGTCCCCTACAAAGAAAACTTTCGTGCAGACTGCCTTATCCAACTCATTTCCAGTGAATTGGAGAGCTGACATAAAGGAGCTTACTGAACAAGAAGGGGGTCTATACATTGTTACAATAGACAGATCAAGCCCTTGGATATGACAAATCAAGACCTCAACTTCTCCATTCGACATTTGTACATAACTAATGTGCAAATCATTCCTAACATATAGGCATACACACCCATGTGGGAATATGGGATTATCAGGGCGTATCCTATCGCAAATAACTAAGTTGAAACCAACTATGGTTAGTTCTTCATCTAAGACCCCTGGCCGAAGCCTGGTTTCTGTTATAGAGATGAATAAAATCTCTCTCTCAACGGCTAGTTCGTCTAACATCTAAACTTTTGTGTTGTCTTTTTTTTAGAAATCAGACAATGCACGTTCAAATATAGCCCCTTTACGGGCCTCCCTTTTGACGGACCAAGTTCACAAGATCTTGGACCATCCTCTCCAACCGTAAAAAATCCCTCTTATCAACAAAGCTACGTTCTACTGGAGGCAATGCATGAGCTAATGGGGATGGTTGGGTTTGAGGAATGGGTTGGGCAGCTACATTTGAATAGGAACGTATTTTGGGAATAGGGGTGGGGCAAGGAATATGAGGGAGGAGAGTGTTTATAGGAATAGGGGTGGATTGGGTATTTGAAGGAAGAGGAGGGAATTGGGAGAGAGGGTGGGGGGTAGGAGGAGAGGGAGGCAGGAAGCTAAATGGGTTAAGGAAGGGGGGTGGGGTGGGATTAGGTTTAGGAATAGGGTCAGCTCTAAAACTACGAAACTGAGCTATCCTATTTCTCGGCTTTCTTTGCGTCCCTTCAACATGGACGGAGGTACACCGTACATTAAAGCATGTCTTAAGTCTCATGGACTGACGGCACATGTACGGGTGAAAAAAAGGACAATCTACCTTTGAACATCCCTTCTTACTATTGTACTTCTCAAGGCCGAACTTGAGAAGTTTTTGACACCATTTAGGGTGGTCAAACTGACAGCCTTTTCCTTCTTCAGGACAAGGCTGCTTTCGATAAACAGGACAGACTATTTTCTCTACAACTGTCTTTTCCTGCGCTTTTTCAAGAGGAGATACTACTTCAACTTCTACGTTGGTCAAATTAGTCGACTTCTCAACTACTGGGTGAGCCTGTTCTTCAAGCAGCACCCTGGTTTCATTGACCCAAGCAACTAAAGCCTCTATAATAAACGGCTTATTGACTATGGAAGGATCCTTTCCAGCTAAGACCAGGTCCAAACATTGTCTAGCCTCTTTGCTGACTTTTCCTAAAATAGCTTCCATCATGAATGCAGGAGGAACTATCTATTAGTAACAAAATCAACAGGCCAAGAAAAAGAGAAGAAAAGAACTAAAAAAGCTGTGCAATCTTGTCCTGAGATACAGGACAACAGAGCAAAATAGGAATGAAATACTTCACATCAAACTAACATACAAATCAAAGATGGAGATAGTAAACAAGAAGTAAGTGACAGAGAAAAGCAAGGAATCAAGAACATATGTAAACTAGGACATCAACAAGAAAACACAGAAATAAACTCAACTAACTGGTCGAACACAAAATAAATCAATACAGTAATGAACAATAAATTCTAACTCTAAAGGACCAATACAATCAAACTGAAGAACTACACATAACGATTTGGAACTAGAAAAACTACACTACAAATCAGAAAGAAACTGCTAAAGCTAGACATAAACATAAATGAGCAATAAACTTATTAGGTTTTAAAGTAATTACGTCTTACCAAAGAGCCGTGAAAAACCAAACCTAATTGAGTGAATGAATGGCAATTCCCATTCATTCACCCACACACAAACACCACGAACACTACACGTGCACAGCAACCAAGGAGCAACAGAGGAAGTCACTCCTTGGTTCGAAATTCCTGGGAGATTATGTAATCGAAATTTCAAACTCAATTTTGAAGAGAAGAAATAGCAAAAAAGTTTGAACACGCTTTGACTTCACACAAATATCACCCCAAAGGATGATTAAAAGAGGTCTTCCTTTTCATTTTCAAAGAATAAAAAGATAACTGCTAATATTTTCGAATTTATTATTCTTTCATCTTGGTATTATTTGTTTCAACACTATTTATCACTGCATCAGTTAGCTGCAAAAAATGTCTCCATTGCAAATCAGTTTTTTAAGGATTATTATTTTTACTTTTCGCAATGCAAGGGAAACTATACGCCAATCCGAGCAGTCCTTTTATTTCTCAGTATTCACTCTAGTGGCAGAAATTTTAGTTCTTTTCACTTGTCAACAACCTTTTACATAAATCAACGTGTAATGATTAGACTTCGACAAAACAAAATGTTCGTATGTCGACCAGATATTAGAGATGGTTGCCCCAACCGGTTTTCTTCTCAATACCTCAGTTCAGCTCTTTCGAACATCCGAACCGTCACACTTCTGCATTTTTTGACCACGACGTGAGAGCAACATATTTTGTCGGAGTCTAATATGGACTCGACAACTACTTATGCCAAGGAAAAGAATCCAAGCACCTTCAGATCGTTTTGCTCTTTAACTGACTGACACTCCGGGAAACCATAAATAGCTTCACGAGGTACCGTTTTCTTGCGGCGTATTTTCTCATAAACATTTGAATACTTTTTTAATTCAATGTCAGTTTTTCTTTTTAGTTCTTTGTGGCGCTTATTCTTTAAACAAACGTTCTAAATTGCTGATTATAAAAGCACGTATGCAAATGATACATACACTATTGAACTTAAATCTATGGATCAAATTGAAGCGGTTTTACATCTAAACATGTCTAGCCAGCATTTACGCTCTGGCTACAAATTCCGTACTTCCGTGAATAGTCACTAGGGTTACCAGTGAGCTCATCAACAAAAGTAGGAAAGGTCATTTTTACATGTCAAATGTACTCTAATTTGGTTAAGGAGTACTACTTTTATTGCAAAACAAAAGTTACTTCAACAAATGCAACCCTTAATTCTCTTGTTCAATTTTTATACTACTTCTTGTTTTTTTAAGAAAAAAGTCAAGTGGTAATGGTTTCTTTATGCATAAAGTATCAAAACCTCTACTTTGTAACAACCACAGTCGGAGTCTGTCCTTCATGTTTTGAGAGGGTAAGGCGTAACAGTCCCCACATATTGAGGTTTCTCCCAAAATCGATAAACGAAGGTTCTTTTTTTTTCTTTTCAATAGGTAAAGGCATTGTCCGCAGGTTTTTCTAAGGAAGGTGGAACTGTTTTCAAAGTTTGGCAGGTTGGTTTTTATGGGCAAGTTCCGAGTTAGTTCCAACGAAGTTTTTCTCACCAAATTGATGACCCTTCCAATTCATCTTTACTTCGGCAATTCTTTCCCTAGTTTCTACTAAATGATCGCAGGCCTAGCCGCCATTTACTACTAAATCAAGAGCATCTGGTACAACCTACTTGTATCAATTGATCCTCTGTCACACCATCAGGACTGATCATATTGTCCATGAAATATACATTTCGAAAGCATATGGAAGACAGGTCCGAATAGTCGGTTTGTGATGGAGATGACAGGTTTGCAACAGGCCTTGGAGATAAGAGCCTCTTCGTCAAGTCAAGCCAGTTGTAGTCCATTAGGGGCACAATCATCTCATCGAAATCAAGCAAAGCCACTCGTTCATAGTGGAACAAACTTCTGTACAGACAATCGTTGTAGGGAATCACTTCGTTCTGTCTTTTATGAATGATCTTATGCTTCAGATACAGATGGCGGAGCAGATCCAGATTAGGTTGGTTACCAGGCAAGCTCAAATTGGTCAAGTCCACGAAACCATCTCGAACATAATAGTCTAGAACTCGCTGGACGTTGGGATGAACGGCCATATTATAGAGAAATAACCGATTAACGCCCATGACTTTTAGCATCTCGACCCATTCCACGATCCTGACCGACAAATCGTCGGTAGGGATATCAAAGCCTTTCACACAAACAGCCAATGCCTCCTGGTGGTCAGGGTGACGAGAAAGGTCAGAATTGAACACAAACAAAGCGTTCTCTGCTTTGTCACACTGTTTTTCGACTTTGACCGATTACAATACCAATCTCTTGATGCTAGGATAAAAGCAAAAAAGGTATGGGGGTATCTTTTAGAGCACACGACTTGCATCCCTCTCTCTTCCAAGTCCCTCATCTAAAGGCTCTGAACGAATGCTTGAATTGGGGTTCATGGATACCGTTTAAAAGAATAGCTAAAAATATTCCCTCTGATCTGAAGCGTATGTTCAAAAACCCTAAAAATAAAAAATAATAATTGACAAGCTTGCCAGTGCAAAATGTTGGATACCGACATTCTCAAATAAGACTGAATATTTTTCACGAAAACGCTAGATATTGAATTGGATGTGTTACAACTGAATAATAATATTAGATATTCCGTCAATTGCCCAAAAGTTGTTGTGCTTATGAATAATCATTTTTAAAAGGTAGTTCTTGAAGTGCCAGAATTTAGCAAATGGTCGCATGGATCGCTTTCAAAATGGTTTAACAGTTTTTGAAAGTTTCTCTCCTTTGAAAATCACAGATTTGAATTCCATTAAATTTAGCTCTCAGGAATGAGGCAGTAAAAATGAAGTATTCAATCTTTATGCTTGGATTGTTAAAGGATATTACCAATAACTGCTGAATTTGGCAACCCGCTTATCTCCAAATATCACAAGTTCACGAAATCTGAACCTTAAAGGAAATCAACGTAAAACATATGCATTTCATTCAATACTTTCTTGCCCAACGTGCCAAAACTTTTGCAATAAGTGACCTACCTGTAAATTTCTTGTTTGAGGAACAACGACTAACTTTTCCATCAATGAAAACGCATGTTCGTATTGATGTCCTAACTTTAAAGAATATCTTCAAAAGCCTTAGAGGGGTTGCTGAAAGGTACCTTACAACATTCTAAGCAACATGTTCTCTGAAATATATTTACAACACTAGGGAATTTTATATTTTCGCACTTGACCAAGAAATATTGAGGTAAATTGTTAATTTTTAGGATATTCTGTCTTTCAAAAGGTTATCTTAATTCACTTGAATTATAAATTTTCTAATAACAGAAACAGTTTTTGTTTATGAAAATAGAAAGCAATAAACTACATATAAAGTTTCCTATAAGTTATAAAACAATATTAAACGTTTTTTGCAATCTTATATAAATCGTATAATCCCTGCCCTCTGTCTGAATTGGGAGGAGTTAAAGAATTGCCTTTTCAAGACTCTTGTTCTGGATATGGAATACATATATGGCTGTGTTTCTATTCTCCTTTTTGCTTCTAGAATCATCAATGAGATATGTTTTTTTAATAAAATGCCAATGCAAAAGGTTTTTTTTCTTCTCATAGTCATCTAGTTTTAAAGTCACCTATTTTGGGACACTTTTGGACAGGAGTGGACAAAAGTGTCAAAAAAGGAAATACCTTATACGAGTAATGGTGGAATGAGGGAAAGAAATGCTCTTTTGTTTTTGTTGAACAAATTTTCCATTTAGAGACTTTCTTATTGTCTTTCAATCCAGAATGAACCAGGGAAAAGCGGTCAACAAAAGTGCGAAACATAGCCACGTGACGGGAATTTTTGAATAGATGTTAGAATTAAGGGTACAGTGGTTATAATTTCTGGTTAATTGTTTGCTTAAATCTTAAACGCCAAGACATATAAATATGGTTTTCTTTGTCAAAGAAATGAAAGGAACACCTTTTGGGAAAAAAGGACATGTTGAAAAGTATCTGTGAAAAGTAAAAGTGTGTTAAATAACTTAAAGTATATTAAAACGTATCACTGTCAAAAAAGAAGTCAATCAGCATGAAAAGTGCTCTTAGTTATGCAATGACATGAAATTTTATATACATCTATCGAGCATATGCTTAAGCTATTACAACTTGAAAGTTGCGTCTTACTCTTGTACAAGATCAAAAAACGCCCTAACTTTATTTCAAGTTATTGCCATGACAAATAATTGCCTTTTTTCAATGACATGACAAGAAATAATATCTTATCATTTTCCCTATGATTTCTTCAAAAGCAAAATGTTATTAAAAATGTCATTTAAACCTCACAACGGATGTAAAATTGGCTATCGTTCGAACTTAAATACCAAAAGCTGCCCTATGCTATCATTTTCCCCAAATATTTTAACAATACATGAGACAACTTAATTTTCAAATTTGTCACTTTTGCAACAATTAATTTAAACGTACTAGAGCCGTCTTAATTCAACGTCAATAGATTTTTGTCAAAATTCAAGATTAAGCTTGATTGCAATTGTCATTGACAAGTATTGTGAAATACTGACATTAAGTGAGCTTTAAGTGGTATTGCAAACTATTTTTAGGTTTTTTTTGTGTCATTTATGTTTTGGCCATAGAAACAACATATCAAATTTCTTGGCAATTGGTTTAAGATAGGTCATCATTTAGTCAAATTTGGGGCAAAAGCAACCTTTGAAGGTGTAATGTCTTGTCGTTTCGTCCATCCATTTTGATAAGATTTTAATCGAAAACGCAACTCAGACTAATCTCAACATCTGTTAATTCAGTTTCTAAAAACATTTTCTGCTTATAGCTTTTAAGTGGAGAACTGCACTAATCTAAGGTATTTTACAACATATTGTACAAAAGTTGTTCCTTTTGTAGTAATAACAACGAAGATCGTTACTAGAAGTCTTAGCATTTTCACAAACACTTAATCATTGCTGTGGGTACCACCTTGACGGGCAATTGGCTAAAAGTCAGGAAAAACTAGTTCAAGCAATAATGTGATCCGTTTGAACATTTCGTAGATTGGCTGCAGTTAATCTTGTTTAGTTAAAAGCTTTTTCTCGAGGGGCATCTTTCAGGTTCGTCGATTTACTTGATACCTATTTTTTATGAATATCAAAACACAGCACTGCTTTTTCATTACTTTTAGGAAGTGTTGTATCAGTGACAACTAAATTCAATCCATGAAGCTTGATCTTAGTTTGGTCCTGCGCAAAATCAATATTGGTTTCAAACTGGCTTGTTTCCTTACTGATTGTTATGTCAATGTCTCCTAATTGGTTTCCCCTTCTTGGCCGTCCAAGTATTGACTTAGTTTACTGATTCCTGGCATCAAGAGTTGTATAAGATTCGAACCAAGAGACACCATGACTGGAACTTCGTGTCCGGAGTCTTTGGGTAAGGGACAGGTGATCAGATAAGGCTGAAGAATTCCATCCCTATTGTTTCCCCAAGCTCGAACCCAGATCAAATCCACATTTGTCACGTTCGACAATCTCGGTTCGATTTGCTTGGATTGAAACCAAAGTTGACACACCAAAGGAACTTTGGGATTGATCCGATCCATCATGGCGAGTATTCGAATGACAGATCCAGTGGGTTCTGGTTCTCTGTCGTCGTAATAAGCTCGAAACAGGTGTAGTGTTCCCTCTTGAGTAGGAAATTCTTGCCATTGTTCGTTTTGGACCTTGAGATCGTAAATATACGGGATTCTAGGGCATGTCTCCTTTCCTTTGGACGAAGATTCAAGTAGTTGGTGATCGCTGAGGAATTGCAAGGGAATATTCGGCATTCTCAAGGCAATATGTGACATCATATCAGATTCCACGGAGGGTAGAATGTGGTTTGAAATGAATGTTGCAGGTTGCTCTTTTGAGAGAGAATACCGGTAGATACCGGCATGGTTCATCTCGAAGATAATGAAAAACACCAAAATGAATGTTACTAGGCACATAAAAACAAAGAGTAGAAGCTTCTTGACTTGCCGGGTCGACGCCATAGTTCAGAGTGATAATTGCAAAATCTGTACGCCTCCAAGCTCACACATGTAATGGTGGTGGTGTCACGTTTTATTGCATAAAACACATGTATTCAGTCAATGAATAGCTGGTTTTAATAACATGCATACACTGAATTGAAGTCTGTTTGATGATCTTGCTTTAAAATGAAAATGATCTATTCAATCTGCTAAATTTATCATCTTAGGGTTCCCCATGAAAATAATCCCAAGGCTAATATGAAGCTGAATTGTATACCCCGGTAGGCTTTGATCTCATAAGGAAACGGGTCTGAAACGATGAGTCAGGCCTTACCTTGGATCGGTTTTCACCCTCCATCTTGTTAAAGAGGTTACTACTGATCATTTCCAGTCAATATAGTCCAATTTTCACGTAAACTGTTGTTTGTATTTCAAGATGATTGACATTGGAATTCCAGGATCGTGTAGTACTGTACTTGGCCCCTTTTTCGCTCTGTAGTTAATAAAACACGTCTGATTCACCTTCAAGGAGTGCTTGCATGTTTCTGGCAACCAGTCACATCAAAAATAAATTCGAACTTTACACGAATTCTTGTCATTTGTAATTTTTATTCGAACAAGTTAAATTTCATGGCTCGTCCATTTTGTATTACCCGTTTACCTCAACTTAATTTGGACAACTGAAAAACTTGACCAATAAGAAAAAAATCCTGGTAGACAGGAATTCCTCCATCCAACTACAGCTTAAAACTGGCCATATTCCTCACTATAATTTTGAATGTCTATGGCGAGGGAATTTGCCTGGCTTGTAGAGCGTGACCATGATTTTTTCAATTTCTGGTCGGGAGGTTGAGTTCAATGGTTTCTAAAATTTCCTCCATTCTATTAGGGTACATTTGACGGCGTCAAATATGTCCAGTGTAACGTCGTCCATGCCTAACCCTTCAGAATCATCCCTAACTGGCATTTTGGAATCGATCAACTAAAAGTTCGTCAGTGCGTTTGCCTTTCAAGTTTCATGATACAGGGTTGGTTGCAGAATGATTCACCTAGCTCGCAAACCAACTGACATTTTAGCACCGATAAAATAACACCATAAAAAAGTAGTCCAATCTTCTTTCATTTCATTTCCGCAAATCACATCTCGGCGCGCTTATATAAATACAGATACCCAAGTCCTTTTGGCGGCTTCTCGGACAAGGCCACTTTCTTATCATTGAATATCACCCATTTCCCATCCTTCTTGATATGACAGACATAGTGACCGACCAAAGTGGACGTGCCCATATGACTGATGAAGGCTGTTAAGTCGTACTTTGG
Organism: Tigriopus californicus; assembly: GCF_007210705.1. NCBI lineage: Eukaryota > Metazoa > Arthropoda > Copepoda > Harpacticoida > Harpacticidae > Tigriopus > Tigriopus californicus. The sequence continues at coordinate 1,085,669 of NC_081440.1, read as the reverse complement.
TTCACCATTGGTCAATGTCTTGGCCTTGGAGGTGGCGGCAGGAGCGGAATCGGACCCTTCATCCGTGATGGTTCCATCGTCGTCCGGATGGCTGAAGATCCAGTCCACAGCGCGTTCCGTGTTGTTGTCAGTTTCCTTCAGAGCCTTGATGCATTTCTTCTCGGGCATTCCCATACCCAATAGGAGGCTCAAGGCCTCTTCATTTGGTTTGAAGGCCCCTGAGCCGCTAGTGCTCCTGAAGCAATAAGATCACGAATTTGAGAATAACCCAACATACATTGTCTCAGTTGAGGTGAATACGAACTTGGTTGTGGGAATGGGGTCGGCAAAGTCGGCATCGCCCATATGTTCCATAACCCAATTGATAGCAGCTTCGGTTCCGGCGTTCTTGGTATTGATGGCAGCTTTTTTGCAACCATTTTCAGCGAACCCCATGGCCACCAATTGTTGTACAATCGACGCATCTGGTGTTATAGCCGGCTCCTGAAATGTCCGATGGTTGTATTTGTGGGTTTCTACGGTCTTTGTTTGCTATAACTTACGGGGGCGGGCGTTGGTTCGGAAGGCAATTCTTCTTCACCAGGTTGAATACCCTTGGCCTGAAGGAGGCTTAGATCGATGGTGTCTGGCATTGGGACATCCACGTCCAGCTTGTAGGGCTGCCAATTCGGTCCGATATCGAACTTCTTGAGTTGAATGAGTAAATAATCTGGAAACGTCTTAAACCGCACTTGGTTCTTGGAGAAGGTTTTTCCGCCAATGGCCGTCGAATAGAAGTCTTCGACCTAAATTTACGGCAGCAAAGTAGAGAAAATAACCGTGGACAATAGCACTCAAACAAGACCAAAGTTCGAGACAAGCTTAATTGTGTAACCGAGTGGTCTAGGGGCAACACGAACAAGACAAAAAAAAATCTACTTCCAAACGTCAAATCCCGGATCAGGAAAGTAACCTTTGGGAGGAGACGTGGTGTTGTGGTTAGCAAATTTTCTCAGCAAAGAGAGTTCCTCGGTTCGATTTCAATACCTCACTTTTCCATACCAAAAACAATGAATTAAAACATACCACTTCTTCCTGCAGAAAGGCTCTTAGACAAGCCTCAAACGGGATCTTGGGCCTGACCTTATCTTCATCTTTCACTCGCTCTCCCTTGGCCTCTAAAGCAGTCTTAGCAGCCTCATAAGCGTCCACTTCAGTCTTATTACAAGCCTCGTCCATGGGAATGGGCAAAGGAACATAATCCTCCACGCGAGACTTAAACTTGACCTACAAAGCAATCCATATCCATTCTCCAGGTGAGTTAGCAATGACAGAGTTGATGAGAACCAATAAAACGCCATCATACCTTGCCGCTAGAACCACATTGGATGCGATCCTCGACTTCGAATTGGAGACACTCGGCCGGATTGAGCTCAGCGTGATGCTCGCGCTCCATCATGGTGCACAGATGCAGGAAGAACTCTTGAGCATCTTGTTGATTCTTACCCGAGAACTCGGGATGGCCCTTGCCGACCATTTGATTGAACGTGGTGGGTTTGATGCCGAGCTGGAAATCCTCACCGTGCAATTTCCGCTCATCCTCACTCAGCTCTTGGGCGTATTTGCCGGACCAGATCCCGGTTCCCAATTTGCACATCTGGAGCTTGAAATCGTTGATCGGATCCGTGAAGTTGGCTCGACGGAAAACGGCCGAGCTTTGCTCCACATAAGCCTGGTTGAAAGTGGGGAGGGTGAAAAGCACTTGCATGAGACTATTGAGGTAACATGTGTTGCCCAAGTTCTCCATCCCGGTCAAACCGGGTCCAAACACGGGCACGAGCTGGCTATTAGATTCAGTGAGCGTGGCCCATTCGCCAATGCGCTGGTTCATGTCGATCTCAATCTCGGCCATAGACTTGTCGGTTTTGTCCAATTGCTCGATGTTGATACCGAAATGGGCCATATGTTGCGCTAGTTTGGGGTTGGCCACCATGTTATCTTCCGGATAGCTATACACATCGCCTTGGCCATCGCGAGTGATGGTACCCAGTTTCACGGCTAAGGGATACTTCTTCTCGGCGTAATATTCCACGGCATGATTATTACCACCCGAACCGTCGAAGAACCTGCGCCCGCACAAAATCGAGCCATCGGTTAAGTTCAGCCAGAGATTCTCAGTCAAATCGCATCGTTGGCATTTCCAATTCTTGGGCGGGATCTTGACACCATTATTCAATTGCTCCAGGTCGTGGGCGAACTTGGACACCTCCAACTTCTCTCCGTCCCAAGTCCCGGCCGCTGATTCGAGTTCCTCCCGTCGTACCGCGGATTCAGCCCGCAAAACCGCCTGGGCACTGGCCTTGATAGCCGCCGGCAAATCCGGGGAATCTAAGAAAATAGAGCCCACATCTGATTCTATGGCCTGGAAGTTGCCCACCACGAACCATGACGTCTTACCGAGTGGTAGATTGACTCTATCGGGCCAATGCACAACGCGAGTTTGGCTTTCGACCTGGTATTTCTTCTCGTCAGGGTTGAACCCGCCGGGCACGCCAATGGCCAATCGCGAGACCTTTTCGGGCACGCGCTCGTCCTCGCCCGCTTCGGCGGCCTCTAAGGGCACGCGACGAGCTTGCACGTGGACAAAGAGCGCGTTGCCCGTGCGCTCATGGTAAGATTGGACGAAATCCTGGCCCAAGGCCACGAACTTGTCCAGACAGAGGTACAACCCGCCGGGCGATTCCTGTCGTGGGAAAGAAGCGGGTCATGTGGGGCGGGGGTGTCATGAATGAGTTGGACAATACCTACCGCGGTGTCAAAGGAGAAAACACATTCCTGGTTGAAGACTTTGTCGTGCGGGCCGGGGATACGGGCCAATCCCGCCCAAGCGGACCAATCCTCAGTCATCGGGGAAGCGGAGGAGGGTTATTCCGGCTGGCCAGTCTGAAGCTGCTCTAGGAATAGCACCACGGCAGGATTGGTAAGACCCGAATATCGGTCTTTCCGAGTATTTCCTTTCGCAACAGACAGCGCTCGACCCGTCGGTATGTTCCGATATGTTCGCTTACGGACTTCTAGCCATATGGACCGCCATGGAAGGCGAAAATTTGTTGTTTAATCAATTTCGTTTCACTTCAATCAAAATGGGCAGTTAGTACATTTAAAAGGTTAGGCCAAAAAAGTGGGCTTCGGGAGTTCAGACCAGCCGTTGAGTAGGGTTGTCTAGACTAGATGCAATATGAATTTTCGGCCTATCTTTAATTCCGTCAATCAAGGCCCTTGTACAGATATGGACGGGGAACGGAAAGGAAAATTTCATATCTCCTGAACCATTCACTTCACGCAAAAATGACAATTCATAGGACAAGATCTTGTGAAATAGACCAAAATCATGCTCAGGGTACTCAGAAGATGTGATCAAAGTAATGTAGTAATTACTACATGTTAATCAAATTTTCGGTCTGCTCTTGATCAAGTACAAATCCTTTGGACAGAACACTTTGAAAAGACTCACTATACCCATAAATGAGCTAAAATAGCTATCCTTTAATTGACGACCCCGAAGTTTCTTACTTTTTTGCGATATTTCGAGAAGTAGCCCAGTCTGACTTGAAATCCCCCTCATAGCCCATATTTCTATCAGTTCGTGGACAATCCAAGTTTCATTTTTTTCGATTGAGGTATAATGAAAACGGACTCAGTCCACGTTTCTTGAAGTCCGTGGTTCGGTTCGTTGTTGTAGGACTTGACTCATTGGCTTACAGCCCAGTAAGGTTGCGTGAATCAAAACATTGTCGTCCAGGAAAAATGTGAAAGTCATCCTTTCCTCAGCCTCCTGATTGTTTTGTTAGGTTGACGGCCACGGTCCTCTGACTATCAATCAGTCTCTAGTTTCAAAAAGGCTGGTTGAACCAGGTACTTATGACTTAATCTGTCTAGTACAAAATTTGTTTAGCTTGTGGAGCGAGTGAGTGACCAGCAGTAAGAGTGCTGAGCGTACTGAGCGGGAAGGAGTTGTGTTTCTGAGCTATTTGACAGAAAACAACAATAGGGCATGTCAAGTGAACGCGTTCATGAACAACTGACGTTATTCAAGGGAGTAAAATCAAAGACAACATGCCCAGCCGAACCGCATGATGTATGCATTGAATTTTGACATTTATTTCATTTTACCTGCTTGTCTAAGGAAATAGTATTGTGGTATTGAGCCAATTTGATAGTGCGTTCACCAAATAATACCAAGCATGTTCATTTTGTTGGGTTTTGAAACACAGCTCACTCAAAATCACTCAATTATTGAAATTTCAATGGGCGGATGGAACAAGTTGACTGTGATGTTTCTCTTAGTTCTCCCTCCCCAAAATGCCCAAAATCAGGGTGCCGGACCACATTTTTCCTTGAATTTCATTCAACTTGACATGCCCTATACCGCGTGTGGCTGTTCTTTCTCTTTTATTTTTTGTTGAACTTTTAAGTCTCGTGTTCCTTATCATAGGGCATGAGTAATTATAAACATCATTACTTGACATCAAAAACCTTAGGTTTGATTTTTTACTACTTACATTGAGGCCAATCTTGTTTTAAACTTGTATTGCAAATCATCTACGCCATTTTTTACCATCAACCATGTTCTGTGCTTTGCTTGGTCTGGATTTCGTGTCATAAAGGAAATTTTGAAAATACGTGGGACATAGTAGATAAACGTCCTCCTACATACAGAACATCTTAGTACACCTTGAGCACATATGAGTATTAGCTTTGTACCGCATAAGTTTGATAGCCCTGGATTACACCATAAAATGATTAAAATCAGGTTGTTACATATTCTGCACTTTCGAAATTATATGGTCACTCCTGAAACAAAACTCTTAAATTCAACCCGACTCACTTTTCAACGCAATGAATAACAAATGCCGCAACAAAATATATATTTCCTACAAACAAGGGACAAAACACAATTTTGTAGATGTTGCAATATATTCCAGCCATAAGCTTTTTTGAGCCTAGGAACTAAAAAATAATTCAGCATAAAGTTTAAACATTACTCCATTTGTCAATATGAATCAGGTGTGAGAATTCGGTCCTTGAAACTTTTATAACGGTTAATAACAATGAGTTGAGGCTTTTAGGCTTCTTTTGATGGAGAAGGTAGTAGATTTTACAAAGAATGAAGTTGAGCAAAACAAGACATATTTGGGTTTGGAAATAAGGATCATATTAGCTATATATTTCTCTTACTTCAGTTAACCCTAATTTGCACGTTTTTATCCCTGGTTTGGCATTAGTGCAATACACAGTGTTCTCCAGACTACTTATATTCAGGTCCTTGACGGCCCTAATAAACGCTGACCCTGGGAAATGTTAAAGCGGTGTTTTGAATTAAAAAATAAAAGGCTTTTTTGAGTGGGCTCGTTGTCAGACGATGAGAATATGAGCTTTCCTCTAGGGCGAACCTTTACATTTATGCACCAACAAAGGTGCACCCACATGTTTCCTCTTGCTTCATGATAAATGTAGCCAGTGATTTGGCACCACCAACCTACACACATTCAATGGGTACAGTTTGTAGTAATATTGGACAAATACACCTCAGATTCAAATGATTATGGCACACATAACGAAAAAGAGGAGAGTCTTTCTCCTCTTCTCTTCTTTCATCAATTTGCGGCGGTTTTTGTTG
>NC_081440.1:1046894-1079959 GCF_007210705.1 Tigriopus californicus | reverse complement strand
TAGCAAGATTTAAGTCAGACTTGGACAAGTTTTTGACTAAAATTCCGGATCAACCTTATATTCAAGGATTAGCCAGATCAGCCAACTCCAATTCGTTGGTCGATCAAATAATATCTATATAAATAAAAGTCAAGTATAATAAATAATTTTCTCGTCTTGAACTGTTGGGATTCCAATCCCGGTAGCGGTAAGGAAGTCCGCACAAAAAAGAAAAAAAAATGCCCATGTATTGGGATGGCGCCTCTTAGCTTTTAAATACAGCTGGTGCCATATGAAGTATACAAATTTGACATAGCAATAGAGAATCATCTATGTTTTGTTTACATTGATTGTTTTGAAATCATTGCTTTTGGTCTGCATCATCCAAACTTATTATTACTAGACCTAGAAGAAAAAAGACGTAAAATATCTGTATCCTATCTGAAGAGTGTTCCTTTTCTTGATACTTTTGGCGGGCAAACTTTTACTGTTCTTCATAACTTCATGAAATAAGTCGTAATTAAATGCTGTTTTGATTATTGCGACCACTTTTACTACCGTTTTGTCACTGATTGCTAAGAATGAACTAACATTTCTGACTTTCTTGCCTGACGTAAAAATCCAAAGACTCATGTGTCCTTACTTAATTCATTTTGCGTTCAAGCAATATATAACTCGTGTCTTTGAAGTGTTTGGAAATGACAACACCGTTTCAGGCGTCGTTTTCAGACAAAAATTCCTAAACAAAATTACTAGCCTATTTACACCCATACCACCTTCAATTAAAGTTCTGCCATGATCTTGATATTAATGCATTGGAGTAAACATCCATACAAATGTGGATATTTCTTGGAATCAAGGAAGCGTGAGACACAACGTTATTCCCATAAAAATAACAATGTCTGGCTCTCAAAAGCATTTGTTTCCCCCCAATGACGCTTAGTGGAGGTCCATTAAACGTTCCAGATTTGAAGAATTTGTTTTCTAGGTCTTGTGATCATCTGCGTACAAACTAGAAAGACGTTTTGCACAGCCACCTGATTCACCCTTATCAATCATTGATCGACAATCTCTAGGGATCGGAAGATAGTACGTTTAGGCTAAGCAAAAATGGCCAAAATGACCTCTGTCGCGATTTGCAGCCATTAAGTAACCCAATACCGAAGATTTTGGGGGAATATAGTTGTACTTTTGAAATTAAAGTGCAAATTAGCGAAACAAATCTTATGAAAAATATTCACTACAAAGTCTTCTGCCTTTAAAAAAAAGCCATGGACCAATAAAAACCATAGAAATTGGTTGCCACAAGCACAATCATTTGCTTTGGCATGTCCCTCTTGGAGATCTTCTTTTGGCTAGGAAATTTAGTCCAACGATAATACTAACGTTTCAATGGGTCCATGAAATTTATCCTAGATCGTAATCGAAGGTCATGACAAAAATATGAACCTGAATCTAAAGGCAAGAGCGGTACTTTGTAACCAAAAGAGTAATATGTCCAAAAAATTATGTATAATCAGCCAAAATTTGATGCAACAAAATACATGTCTAACCCGTCAAATGCTATCTTTTCTCCCCTTTATCCACTTCATTCTACGTTTGCTTAACTTTTTCACGCTCAAAACCATACCTGAAAAACAAACTATGATGACGAAAATCGTAGCATATTTTTCCGAGCCTTTGACTCATCTCCAAGCAACGACATACGGGATGGGATTTGAGTTGAGCTCACCGCCATCCCCTTCCTTCCCCAAGCTCTTTACTTTGCCCCCTCTATCCCTGTTTCAAGCCACCCCAAAGAGGCCTCTCTCAAGTTGGTCGACCAGCCTGATCCATTGATTGGTTCATGGATGGACCTTCGGCCAGTCCTTTCAGTCCTATCTACCCACCAACCAACGTATCTACCTGCCTGCATTACGGTGTCGCTCCTCCACTGGACATTTTGGCTTTTGGGGGCGATTGGTTGGTCCTCGCCCTGGTCCATCTCAACTGTCTGTCAACGTAGTGATTTGCTGACAGTACTGGACTTGGATTTCGATTCGACGACGTCGACCATGAGCGCTCTGCGAACCGCTCGATACTTCCATGTGAAATGTCGTTTCCCCCACGAATATCGATACAAGGGACCCGAAGGTCAAATCCAACGGTAACTAAGCCTCCTTGGGAATTGGCCAGCGGCTTTCAAATGATCGGAAAAGCTCGTTCGGGCCTGGATCATGATGAATGAATAACCTGGACTGATAATCATTCTATTCTATATCTTTCTTGGGTGGTGTCTTTTCAGGATTGTGCGTCAAGAAGTGCCGGCGGGTCAGATTGCTTGGGATACCCCCTATGACGTGTACGATCCCATTAGTTTCACCGCCCCCCATGTATTGACAGCCCCTTGGGCCGATCCTCCCATCGGTCAGGCAGGCTTTCACCCACGGTGGAATCAAAGGGATGGACCGGTCAACCGTCAAAGCCACGAAGGCGTTTACCTGGTAATTCAGGCCGTTGGCCTCGAACACTCTAGGTGGGCGGGTACATACATGCTAACAACGCGAGTCCGCTTTAGATGTCCGATCAACAGGCGCCTTTGAACATTCGTGGGCGGACCGGACTCAAAGGACGGGGCACGTTAGGTCGCTGGGGTCCGAATCACGCGGCTGATCCGGTGGTAACCCGTTGGCACCGAGACTCCGACGGTCAGCGTCGGATACACCCCGACAGTCAGAAACCAGTGCTGCAGTTTGTGGCCATTCAACGACGGGATACGGGCGAATGGGCCACTCCGGGAGGCATGGTTGACCCGGGCGAATTGGTGAGCGAGACCGTCAAACGGGAGTTCATGGAGGAAGCCATGGATTCGACCCAGGCCACAGCCCAAGAGAAGGCGGCCAATTTCGAGATGGTGCGGGATTTTTTCACCCGTGGACAGGAGATTTATGCCGGTGAGATCTGGCCGAGCGAGATTTTGGTGACTGGAAGCGAGAGCGGTCTGATCTCTATTTTAAGGGTATGTGGATGATCCTCGGAACACGGACCAAGCTTGGATGGAGACGGTGGCGTTTTTGTTTCATGATGATACTGGCTCCGAAGTGGGCCAATTTGAATTGAAGGCGGGTGATGACGCCCAAGCTCTCCAATGGATGGATATCTCGTCCGACCTAAATCTGTACGCTAGTCACATTAACTTTATTCAAAAGGCGGCCGAACTCCAGGATGCCCATTGGTAGTTGTCATGGCCAAGACTGGTGTGCCCATGGGAAAAAAATTTCAATTGCGTTTGAGGATTCAAAAAAAAAATCTGTGCTATCAATCCAACATTGTAACTTGAATTCGACACAACATCCATAGATATGGAGACGTCCTCCGAGCGAGCCCTTTTTTCGCGGTATTTTTGTTAACCACAACCGGGGATGAATTTGTAGAGCAAAACAATTGCAATCGGTTTGAAGTCAGGCCCCATCTTAGATTGACATAGGTGCAGATCATATTGTAGAGAAGACCAAAATTGCGTTTTAAAATTGCGTTGTAGTTTTATGCCTTGATATTGCACATGTTAATGATGCCACGCACTCGAACAAAGCCAATTTCCGTTGTATTAACATTTCAGCTATTGAGCTTCAGTTCAGTTCATCGAGTTCATCCCTTTAATTCAGTCATGAGTAATGGACGGTCGTAAGCCCATTGATTGTAATGACATTTTCACTTTTTTACTGATGTGTGCCAAGGTCGTTTAGGGTGAGTCTTTTTGGCAATTTAAGGCGGTCCTCTCATTTCTCCTAAAAACGATGCCATTCATTTTTTCGCGGACTACTTTACCGCTACTTTGATTGATCAACGAATTAGAGTTGGCTAATGTGGCTAGCCCTTGAATAGCCCTTAGGGCTAATCCTAAATTGTTTATTTTCCTATATTCGCTGACTTCCCCATGTTGCTTCTGGGAATGGGATCTCCAAGTACTTCAAGATGAAATAGTTATATACCTTTTGATTCATATCCTCAATCGAATACGAGTTGGTTGATCTGGCTAACCTTTGAATAAAGGGTTGGTCGGGAATTTTAGTCAACGCCTACATAAGCCCAACAACAGGTACCACCACCGGGTGAAGAAGTGATGGCTGATGCCGCGTGATTAGCCAACACCTCTTCGCCATCCGACTTGCCAGATGATGTGTCCGAGATGGTGCTCTCGGAGGAGAATAAGAATGAATGAAACCGCGCAAGGTTAAGCTTATTAGAGCTCTCTTCTCTAATGAGTACTGCATCGCTGCAGTAGGTCGAACCTGATTACAGCAGAAGTTATATGGCCGGCCGGCCCTACCGAGGTTCTATTCAGGAGTAGTATTACGAGGAACTTCGAACAGTTTTCTTTGCCAAAACTGTAAACCGACAACGCCAGGTCCCAATCCCTGGGGGAAGAAGTGTGAGGGCAGTTTCGGATAAATTTGAACAGTGGCTGTCACAGTTAGTGTCCAACAATGTTGGTCGGGAATTTTAGCCAAAAACTTTTCCAAGTCTAACTTAAATGGTGCTACTGGATCAACGTCTACATACGCCCTACGAATATTAGAGGAAAGCAAACTGAACAATGAAGGAGCCCGAGAAAGAAGAGAGGGGGACTTCATTGCTTTAATTAGCCTGGATTCTCGAGGGCTTGAAGGTGCTCTCAAAACGTACTTAAGCCTCTACGTTCACTAGAATTGACCCTAAATCCTGGGTTGGGACAAAGCTCATGAATGCTTTTGAAAACGTACAGTATCAGATACTAGTATCAGGTACCCTCTCTGAATAATGTACAATCCTAACCTTTTTAGTCACTCCCAATACGAGAGCTCTCTCATTCCCGCGATGTTCCTAGTGAAACATCGAGCTTTTGCAAACCTGCTGAACTCATTAGAGCCCAAATGGGCGAGGCATATTCAAGATGGGGCTGGACAATCGACTTGTACTGACAGAGTTTTTGCAATTTAAGGCCCCTTTTTTGCAAAAAATGATACTAATGATGGAGCGTTACTTTTGCTAAAAAGCATCCAGTAACGGTGATGCATTACTTTTTTTCGGTAACGGTTCAAGCCCCTCATACTTTGCGTTTGAAGCAATAGTTCATAATATTTTGAGCTATTTTTTGACACAGCAAGAAAAAGAAATTGATATTTTACTTTTGAGATATTTGGCAGTGTATGTCAATTGTTTGGGAATTTGGGGCATTTTGGAGCTAAAATACAAGAAAACAGGCCTCTTGGTTCCATCCAACTGGCAATAAAATCGAAGTTGTTCCTTCTGGTTTTGCGAGCTAAAAAATGCCAAATGGTGCTAGGGCGTTGGCTCTATCTTTTTCGTTTTTTCTCTCTAAGCAAGTGCAGGAAGCTTGAATTTTCATGCTCAATCTTCCCTGAAATTGCCTAATACCGAACGGTCATACCAGAGCTAGAGGCTATTTTGTTATAATTCATGTTGAGTAGAAAAGCTAAAATATGTGCGTGGCTCGTAGGGCATAGCAGGAGTTCTTGGCCGCAAATGCCAATTTCATTTTGATCCCACATGTTGACGTATAGCCATGAGGAGGCAATAGTTTTGAAAAATTGCAGACTTATCCTTGAAGTCTATGACTAGCATGGACAAACGAGTTGCGTGTCAACTCTAATGGGAGGGTACACCTTCAATCTATCGTACTCGCTAACCTAACCTAACCGCTCATCAGAAACATGATATGTAATATGATATTTTGGTAGGACGAGAAATGCCTAATAAGATAAGTAACTTTTATTGACTCAGTAATAAATGGCTATTTTGGTTTTTTGGGGGGGAACGTATCTGTACCGAGTGGCGCCATTACATTTTGTGACGAGGGACGGTTGTCGCTGGAAATATTCATTTTAGTCCAAATCCCTTCAATTCCGAGCTCTAAACAAAGCATGGAACACAACAATCAACATCAGACTTGAGATTTTCATTGGCCGACTTGAGTCAGCCGTGATTCACACGAGATTTGGGTTTTCATCCCATCGCCCGACTACTGGTGATCAAAGCCGACAATCGACCCCCAGCGTGCCACCCTCCATCCCACCTGCTGTCCCACCTAATCAAGGGACCCAAGGCCAGCCATTGGGCCGAGCCGGGTTTTAAGCCGGATTGGGCTTTTGAGTGGACGGCATTGCGTGACCCCTTTGACCCGAGCCTTTCTAGTCCATCCCTGGGTCCTGGGCCGTCCCCCTGTAATTCAAATGGCCGATCAACCGCCTCCTGGCCTCATCTCGGTCCAGGTTCTGGCCACGCCCGCCAAATCCAAGTCCGACCCGAAAGAGTATCGCACCCTCCAATTGGACAACGGGCTGCGGGTACTGTTGATCGCCGACACGGCTTACCCATTGGACCAATTGGACCGGCAAGAAGAGGCCATGAGCCAAATGGATTCCGATCAGGAAGATGACGACGAGAATGAAGAAGAGGACGAGGACGATGACGATGACGAGGAAGAGGAAGAGGAATCCGAAGGTCTGAATAGGACTGGCATAGTGTATGACCATGCTGAAAGCAACACCCGTGATCTTGAATAACCGCTGACTTTTCGGTTTCGATGAAAGACTACTTTTAGGGCATGAACCACTGGAATCTGAACGGGGAGACTTAGAGTCCAAAATTACCATTTTGGAATTAGCAGTCAGCAGATTGACATTTTCATTGTCATTCATTTTATATAGGCTGTTGGCATGAGCTTGGAGGTGGCATAACTTTTGAGTCCGTTATTCGAATGAGCTGGCAATGTGTTGAGTGGCTTCCCAAATCGTCAGTCTGGCTCGACCTGTTGCCTCCCCGTCCACGTTCCAGTGGTTCATGTGTGAGGTAAAGGGCCACAATGCTCTGGGTTTGGAATTTGACCTTTGTTAGATGGCAGCCATGGCTCGGGTGGCAGGTCTCCTTGAATGACATTACAACGGCCAAACTCTTCACATTATTTTTTCAACTTAACTCCGTTAACCCAATGAGATCGGACCCGCATTTAGCCATGACCTTTTTCCTCTTCTTCCAGATGAAGGTATGGACTTGGATGAGGACGATCGCCGAGGGAAGGCATCCAAATCTTTGTCGGGTTTAAAATTGAGTGCCGCCGGGTTATGCGTGGGCATGGGTAGCTTCTCGGATCCCGAGAGCTTGCCCGGATTGGCTCACTTCTTGGAGCATATGGTGTTCATGGGCTCCAAGAAGTATCCCGATGAGAACTCGTTCGACGAATTTGTCTCTAAACACGGCGGATCGGACAACGCATCCACGGATTGCGAGACCACCGTGTTCTACTTTGAATGCCAAAGGAAATCGTTCCGGGAAGGTAAGATCTTCTTCTTGATCCCATCCCGGGATTTGCTGAAACACGGATTAGCTAACGATCTACTATTTCAGCCTTGGATCGTTTTGCTCAGTTCTTTATTGACCCGTTGATGAAACCCGGAGCGATGGCTCGGGAACGTGAGAGTGTGGACTCTGAGTTTGAAATGGCTTTGCCGTCGGATTATAACCGCAAACAGCAAATATTCGGCTCCCTCGCTAAACCCGGGCATCCCATGGGAAAATTCATGTGGGGCAACACGAAATCTCTCCAAAGCTCGGGTGTAAGTATGAGAACCATCTAGAGGAATTGAAATTATAAATGATATCCTTTTGGCTCATAGAAAGACGATAAAGCCATGCACAAGCTTTTGCACGAGTTTAAGAATCGACATTACACCGCCCAGTTCATGACGTTGGTGGTTCAGGCCCAACAAGAGTTGGACACGCTCCAAGAGTGGGTGGTTGAGAGTTTCTCCAATGTGCCCAACAACAAGTTGGAACGCGAAACGTTTGGACACATGACGGAACCATTCGACACGCCGTCATTTCATCGGCTGTACAAGGTGGCCCCTGTCCAAAACATTTATCAAATCGATCTGAATTGGGCTCTGAAATCGATGCTCAAGGAGTATAAAGTCAAGCCTTTGCATTACTTATCCTGGGTGATTGGACATGAGGGCCGTGGTTCACTGATATCCTATCTCCGGAAGAAAATCTGGGCTCTGGGTCTCACCTCAGGCAATGCCGGAGATGGATTCGAGCACAACTCCACGTATTCCATCTTCAGTATCAGTATCGTTCTCACGAAGGAAGGCTTTGCTCACCTGAGTGAAGTGACCCGAGCTGTGTGGGCTTACATTGATATGATGCAAAAGAAAGGCCCCAAGGAGCGGATCTACAAGGAGATCCAAAGAATTGAAGAATTGGACTTCCAATATGGCGAGGAGCGTCAACCCAGCGATAATGTGGAAACTTTGTGTGAGAACATGCAACTCTTCCCACCCGAGCTCTATCTCACTGGGGATGATTTGATGTTCGAATTCAACGAGAACTCGATTCGAGAATGTCTGGATGCGCTGCAAAAGGATCGTGTGAATATTTTCGTCACCGCCAAAGAGTACGAGGATGGGTGCAATCAGGTCGAGGAATGGTTCAAGACCAAATACTCCGTTGAGGATGTTCCTAAAGATTGGAAATCCGCTTGGAATGGGGACTTGAGCGATATCCAGAAATCCCTTCATCTGCCAGAAAAGAACCAGTTCATCGCCGAGAACTTGTCCCTGAAGGCTCTTCCATCAGGCACGGTCCCGCGATTCCCGATTCAAATCAAAAAGGAATCCAATGGAGAGCTCTTCTTCAGACCCGATGACCATTTCAAGCAGCCTCGTGCTCATTTACATTTCATGCTCGTGTCTCCTCTGCCTTTGGAATCGGCTCGTAACTCGGCCTTGTTGGACTTAATGATGGCTTTGACCGCCCAATCCATGGTGGAAGACACTTACGCCGCAGATCTGGCCCAACTCCAATTTCAGATCTACGGGAGCGAGCGAGGGGTGGTGTTGAAAGCTTTTGGATTGAACGACAAGCTCAAACTCGTTTTGAGCGAGATCCTCAAGCACTTGGTCGAGTTCGGCGAGAGCGTTGATCCGGAGTTCTTCGAGGCTGTCAAAGCCCAGACCAAAAAGTCCTACTACAATGCCTTTATCAAGCCCATGAAACTGGTCAAGGATGTCCGGATGTCGATCCTTCAGGATCAGTTCCACGGAGCTATGGACAGACATGCTGTTGTGTCGGAGCTCAAGTTAGACGAGGTCCGAGATTTTGCTCAGAAATTCCGCAGCGAGATCTTCATTCACGGATTAGTCCAAGGCAATCTCACCGAAGTGGAAGCTCTGGAGATATATGATCTTGTCAAAGGCAAAATGAAGGCCAAACCCATATCTAATGGCACCATCCCGGAATTGAGATGTCGTGCTTTGCCGACCGGAAAAAAAATCGTGCGAGTGGCCGGATTAAACCCTCTGGATGGAAACACGGGGGTAACCAATTACTACCAATTCGCACCCGGGAATTTGAAGAGCCATGCTCTCTTAGAATTAGCCAATACAATCATGGAAGAGCCCGTTTTTGATCGCCTGAGAACTCAAGAGCAGCTTGGATATCAAACCTTTTCCATGTTGAGGAACACTTTTGGCGTATTGGGTCTTTCCATAACGATTTGCTCGCAGGCCTCGAAATTCTCAGCCGAGCACGTGGACTCCCGGATTGAGGCCTTTATGGAGTGGTTCCTCAATGAGAGGCTAGCCAAAATGGATCAACAGGAATTTGATGAAGTCCGTGAGACCTTAGTCAAATTGAAGAAAACTGCGGATGTGACCCTAAAAGAGGAAGTGGACCGCAATTGGAGCGAGATCTGTTCTCGGGAGTATTTGTTCGATCGTTGTGGGCAAGAGATTGAAATTCTTGAACAATGCACGAAACAGGAAGTGACTGAAATCGTGAAGCGGATCTTCAAAGACGATCAGAAATTATTGAGTGTGCAAGTTGTGGGCAATGAAAACGCTCAGGATGAGCTATGCGAGGAAGCGACCAAGGTCATTGATATAGACCAACCCTTTGAATGGAATTACCTTGAAACCAATGACAAGTTCATCGGGGACATCCCGGAGTTCCGATCGACATTACTTCTGCATCCCGTCATAAGGATCATCAAATAAGGACGGACAAGCCGGACATTTGAACGTGTATCTGTGTTAATCTTGACATCAACGTACACAACGTAAACAACAACAACAACAACAACAACTATTAAACATCACTCATTACCCTCTGTCTCTTCTTGATCCTCTTCTTTGTCACCCATAATCGCGCCCCAAAGATCGTCGTTCTCATCTTCATCGGATTCGTCGTCTTCATTTGATTTCAAGGCCAGTGGTTGTTTTAGTGCCTCATCATTGAGACCCTTGCCCAGGAGTTTGTCGTACTCCTCCATGGAACCAATCACGTTGGGCAGATCCTTGACTTTGGCAGTGCCATCCTCTTCCTGATCTTCGGTTGGAGGCGGCAACTTGAAGTCCTTAAGTTTGATCTGAGTGCGAACTCGACTCATCATCTTGCTATCCTTGACCACTTTTTGTACCTTTTTGTTCTGATACCATCGATCCGCCCAGGTGAGACTCTCCATCTCTTCCTGTTGTCGGTCCACGTCAGCCTTGGAAGGTAAATCCTGATTGCTACAACTGGGCTTGCTAGCTTGTGCAGGCTCATCGACTTTTTCTGGCTGGGTCTCCATAAGAGGTTCGGGCTGATTGGCCATTTGCTCCTTCCAATATCCTATGCCTTCTAGTTTCTTTTCCTCCAAAGTTTTCTCAGCAACAGGTGCCAGACGGGTAGCCAATTCCAGTTCCACTGCTTCTTTTTTTTTTCGTTCCAGTTCCGTTTCATCTCGTCTCTTTTTCCTTTCTTCTTGTTCTTGCTTTTCTTTTTCTTCCTTTTCGGCCTCGACCTTTTGCCTCAGCGCAATTTGCTTTCGCTCCTCCTCCAGAAACGATTGATAGAAACCGGGATCTTTTTCCTGTGAGTAGTTAGTCTCTTCAGTTTCCGGTTCAGGGACTTCGAGATGGCCCTCAATTGGGGGTTCACTGGGTGTATTCCCTGTCTCTTCCAGAGGAATTTCTGAAGGTTTCTCCCTTTCCCCAAGGCTGTCCGCTAGTTGGTCAGATTTCTCATTTTCCTCCTTAGGTTTGATGTCCACATTGTCCATTTGTGATTGTTTCTGGCTGTCCTCCGGAGCAATCTGCTCTTCTTCAGCGGAGGATTCTTCGTCCTGTGGGTTAGATTGATCTTCGATTTCAGTACGAGCTTGGAATGCGTGCATGCGTCGGATTCGGTCCTCGCGAAGTTTTTCCATTTTCTCAATCCTCTTCCGTTCCTCCAATTCCTCCCTTTGTCTAGATTCAACTTCCTCAAAGGAATCTGGTTCACGATTGCCTTCTTCCTGAGGTGTTCGAATGGGGTCGGGGTCACGAGGTTCAGGGACCGATTCCTTTGCGGCATCTCGTTCCTCGTCGCTCGAAACGATTTTCTCATTGTCGCTATCATCATCAATGAACACGTGACCTTCTTTTCGCTTGATCTTTTTCTTCTTTTTAGGTATGACTTCAGACCGCCCTTGGGCAGAAACTTCAACTTTCTGAACACTAATCAAGTCATATTTTGCCCAATCCCCGGATTCATCCTCCAAGGAATCACTTGCGTCTACTTTCCCGGTCTCGCATGGAGCTTGAACGGGTTCGAAATGCTCGCCCTCGGAATCCACTTCGCCATCTTCGATTTCCGTGGCCGGCTTCTTTTTCCGACGCACTCCCCGGATCTCTTCCACTCGAGCCAATCGTCGGGCACGGATTCGAGCGAGATTATAATCCGCTCTTTCATCAGGCTCCGAAGCCGATGACAAGGTTAACGAATCTTCACGGCCTTTTTCTTTAGGTTGCAAGGTCGAAGGCGCATCCGAGGTTTCGCCTTCTTCTTTGACACCTTTCTTTCGATATCGCCGTTTTAGCTGTCCGGACGAACTCTGGTCATCCTCGTCGAAGCTACTATAATCCAGGGTCAGCTCGTCTTCAACAGTTTCCCTGGCAATTCTCTTGCGCTTGACTTTTATCGCGGTCTTTGAATGGTCTTGGGTTCGTTCCATCTTCTCGCTCATTTGCTTCAACTTATTTTTGGTTTGTCGTTGGTGGTCTCTTCGTCGATTTTGTTCTTCTTGGATCCTCCGGGCTTCGTCCTTTTTCTTCTTTTCCGCTTTCCATATAAGAAACTTCTGATATTCTTCCTCCTTGCGGGCCTTCTTCCGAGCCTTTTCCTCTTCGGCTTCCTTGGCTTTTCGTTCTCGTTCAGATTGTTCTTCTCGCTGTCTTTGGTGCTCCTCGAGCATTTGTCGCAATTCCTGTTCTTTTCTTTGCCTAGCGTCCAATTCCTCTTTTTTCTTGGCCTCTGATACCATTAGGACTTCTCGGGCTTTAATCAATCGCTTTTCCTCTTTGACCAGGCTTTCAATCTCGACCTTTTGGCTCTCAGGAGCCTCAGCTTTTTCTTCGGGCACCACAGGATTCACTGACTCATCGCCTTGATTGGCCTTCTTCAGCAGAGCCTTGATCATTTTCGCCCGCATTTCCAATTCAAGGAGCTCTAATTGGGATTGACCTGTAAAATAAACTGGAAGTAGCCAGCGACAGGCGGAAAGAGATGAGACATTTTCTCACTCACCCCCCGATTTGTTCTGAACAGGTGGATCCGGACTGTTCGCTTCGGCCAAGGGGATACTGATTGTCTGATCAGAAAAACAGAATCCTCGATTAACTGATGAACCTCACCTTCAGGGCGTATCTAAGATGTCAACTGTCTCATACCTGGGGACGATTCGCTGGCGCTTTGGGAGGTCTGATCTTCCTTTGTATAAAGCCATTGTCATCCAAAGAATCCTCGCTTTCGGTCCCATTATCAGCCTGTGTGGAGCTTTTAGGCCGTGGAGCATCCTTGGCCACTGGTTCAGGATCCACTTCGTGTTTATATGGGACTTGAAGGTCCTCTTCTTCTCCATCTTCATCAGCTTCATCTTCAGTCTCGGACGATTCGTCCATTTCTTGCCCTGACCCACAGCAGAGTTTCAAATTGAGTAATTGGTCGAAAACGAACGAGAAAATGACAGAATCATTACCGGCTAGGACATATTTGATGCGCTTCTTGGACATGCCCTCGAGCTGCTCGAGGAAGAGGGCCTTCAGCCGCTCCGGATCTAGATTCCGCAGAGTAGAAGTGAGCATGGCCTTGAACTTGGCGCCCTTGACCACGGACAACACCTCGTTGAGCATGGCCTCGCGATCATTGATGTAGTAACCAATGGGATGGAGTTCCCGAGACAAATCCAACTCCCGGTCCGATCCTAGAATCCGCCGAATAATCACGATTGAACACTCAAAATGAAAAATGAACCCTAGAACTACAAGAGTTTTTTTTTTATGTACTATCCGAGTGGTCTGGGTGGCCAAATGCTAATCAGACCCTGAATTGCTCCTTCGACGTCGTAGGCTCAAACCCAATCGCCGGAAGTGCAACTTCGGCTCCTTGACAGGGGAGGAGACGTGGTGGCCTAGTGGTTAACAGAGTTTCCTGGTATAAGAAAGACTCGAAGACTCGAAGACTCGAAGAGAGGGGAGCCCCGGTTTAATTCTCCTCCCCGCAGAGATGGATGGGTTCTGAAGGCCATGATCAAGTAATACTTGAGCCATGAATTAGATCTAGTTCAATTCCCGGACCTGGCCCAGCGTTCCATTGATCGCTATTGGGTTACCTTCTTCGGCATGATCCTGGGATTGAGGTCGATGTCGTCGTCGTCGTCGTCGTCGTTGGATGGGTGATCCCTGATGTTGGGAGGGACTCCGGGATCGAGATCGCTTGTGTCGCCCGTTCAGCGTCATCCCAGCCCATTGGGGTATCTATCTATCTTTCTATCTGTCTCAAGATAGCAGAAACGAATGCCAAGCTAAGAGAAGGACGGAACGGCTGAAGGTTCCGTGGATTTGGGCCTTCGTTGTTTTTGTTTTGATACGGTAAATGTTGGCTCAGGGTGACGAAATATTTGGTGGAACTTGGTCACAAAACAGTTAGTGGAGACAAACAAGATTTGTTGTAAAATGGACACTATTAAGGACACTTAAGCAGAAATAATATTCTTATCTGTTAGGCATATGTGACGAATTTAGCAAGCGTTTTATTTGGTAGTTTATGCTATTATCATCTAAGGTCTATTTTTTAACGCTTTTCCTCAGAGTTAAGTCTGGGACGTGACTCAGAATGAGCATCGATTCACCATTGGAAATTATATTTTTATACCGAATAACGTCCTAGTGCCTAACTCCGAGGTAACACGTACAAAAACTCGCCTCTGGCCTTGGGCCTTTAAGGCAAACCGTATTCCATCAATTGAGGAGACTGATGACCTTGAGGCATTGCAAAAACTGCCACGGATGGGTTCAGTACCGCACAAGGCCATGTACAAATTATAGCGCTGATACATTTGTGACAAAATATGTCAAATATAGATAGACGATATGGAACTCGTTGGGTAGACTATGGCTAGCCGACAAATGCACTCAGATAACCGAAAGGATTTGTGCTTCAAAGCAGGATATTTCATTCTGAAGTGAGCAATCTGCCTGCGCCTCAAACTTTCAAACCGGTACTGCCAAATTTTTGGTCAAGGGAAGGTACATTTTCCGACCAAAAAATTCCAGCTTGGATCAAACTTGGCAGTCCTGGTTTGACAGTTTGATGCGCAGCCAGATTGATCACATCAGTGTTAAAATGTTTATTCTCGACCGCTGATTGTCATCGATCTATATCTAAATCAGAGATCATTATACTAGAAAATATCACAATTCCCCTTCGCATAGTATGAATACGAGATATAATGAATATGGCCAACAGCATTTAAACGAAAAAGTGATTAAAACTACACCTCAAACCCGACATGTTTCTTTTCATGATTAAACGGTTTCAAGAACACCCTATTGATTTGATGATTATATGATTGTCACAGAAAAAGTTGAAATACAGCTAAATGTAATCCTGCCAGTAAGAGTAAATAAAAAGGTTATAAGTCGTCTGTTCATTACCTTTCAATCTTTGCATGTTATTTGGTCTACCAACATGTTTGAGTTGGCAGTCCGAGCTAGGCCTGAAATGTAGGGTTGATCTGGAATGCTACTTAAAAATTTGTTTACTTTGTCCTTGGAAAATTCTTGATCATATGGATTTTCAAAGACCTTTCAACTCATTGTTGCAATTCTCCTAAAGAAGCATTAACAATCAGTAACTTTTATTGTCTTTCACATACATTGATATATTCTAACAAAAACAAGTACGTAAATCTTCCAGGTTTGTTGAGACGTCTGGGAGCAACTTAAAGATACAAAAACTGAATATGAATAACTGCAATTGGAATAAATAAGAGTTGAGGGTTGGGTTGAAGAACTTAATTCCCACCATGTACTTCCCAGAGTATGAGTGACATGTTAAAACCAATTTGTATATCTTTTGAAACAACTAGGACTTCAAACAGCTAGGGAAATCTGCTTTAATAGCTTTTACTGAAAGACAATTTTCTTTTTTTGGTATTGTGCAATTGATAATGCGTTTCAATGGTCAAGCAATTTGAGGCCCAATTCTTCATACTTCTGATTTTAGGCATTCACTTTAGTGATGCTAAAGTGCGTACTAAAAAGTTATTCTTATTCCTATTCTAGGATGAGACAGTGATTCCTGCAGAACATATTGTAAAGGACTAAGATCAATTGGTTTAGTATAGTTGTTTAGACTTAATAAAGGTGATGGTTAACTATGACCTATGCTTAGACTTTTAATTATTGCAAGGATCTCTTATCAGATATTTGGGTGATTACGCCACAAACCCAAGACTTAGCTTTATCATTACATTTTAAGAAGTAAGCATATCAAATTTTTGGATTGGTATGATAACTCTTGCTGAATTTCAAAATGAACTGATTTTCAAAACGAACTGTATTAGTTATGCATTGACAAGCAGAAACTTTGGTCAAAAAAAAGATATGCACATGTTTCTGCCACTTTCAATTAGACTTAAAAGAGAGTTTAGAACATTAAGTACCAGAAGTGTCACTCATTCTTTCTTCCCTCTTTATTGTGATTTTTGCCTTCAGAATTTCCTTATGGACACAATATTGGTGATTTCGCCATATTGGTATTGGGCAGTTGAAGGTGAAATTCACATTTGACCACAATGCCAATGGGAAATATCCTTATGTTGAAAACACTGCAAGAACAGTTTCACGTAATCATAGATAATCATGCCTAGGGTGCACTAGACAAACTATGGTCAACAATGATGTTATTTTGACACTAAATTAACGTAGATTAGTGAAGTACCTGAGTTCAGGCGAAATTTTTTGCCGTCATTGCCACTTCTTGACTCGAACACAACCAGGGTTTGAACAGATTTGATAGCCAAAGCCTGCTTGACTATTTATTGGTATTTAGTTATTGGGCATGGACATGGTTTAACCATGAAATGAAGTTGAAAATAATTACAAGCATTTCCACAATAATGCAGTTCAAAATATTAGACATTTGGTAACTTTCCTTCAATGAAGTGTATGCATTAAACCTTATCATTAGCCTCCTCATTGGAAAAGAGAAGCCCTGAATGAGCAATTTCAAGGCAAGTAGGACGAGTCGAAAATTCCAGCCCATTTCACCACTTAATGCCAAACTGTTGACCCAGCCGATCTGGCCAAGACTAAGCCAGCCTTAAGACATAATATAGGCTGGATTGGCGTTGCTACTTTGTCGTTTCTCCCTTGTGGGTCACCCAAAAAAGGGAATCTGTGACTGAGTGGAGTTCATCTCTTTCTTTAGATGTCTGTGACTAATTGATATATTAACTCACTGTTGCGGTTACTTAGTTCACAAACTTTTTGCATTCTTTGAATCATGGCTAATTTATGTTCAGTTGGCGGTGAATTAGTCACTGAACTTGCCATAATCAGCTGAAATGAAATCAAGTTTCATCAAGATCAATTGCTAGTGCTGGCACCAGATTTGGCAAAACTAACATAGAGAGATATGTCTAGATTCTAGTTGAAAGCCCAGCATGGCCTCTAAATTACCTCCAAATGCTTGTCTTCAATAACTTCAATCAGTCAGATTCCAAGCACGGTGTATAAAATGATGTTAGGTAACTTTCAGATGTGCTCTCAAGACTTTTCCAGATGGTTTATGGTATCAGAAAATCAAGGATTTCAATTTCTGTTTTAAAAGATATTCAGTGGTTGATCAGGAAAGAATTAGACACATTAGTTGCACGTTCAGTAGAAACTTCATGGATGTATATAAACCGGCAACTTATGGTGCGTCTACACGACAAATAATTCGGCAAATAATTAGCCATTTCACAAACATTGTTTGCCATTTCACAAACATTTCTCGATTTGAACATGTTTAAAGATTTTTTGCCAAACAGCAAATATTTTATGGATGACAGAATCCTCCCCAGCCCTTCGAACCAAGGTGACCATTTTCAGCCAGTACATAACTTAACTCATTCGATCCATGATGGTTTAAAACAAATAAAAAATGTGTTGACTGTGGTTCATTTTGACACAGGGTAACCCCAACTTAGAGTATGAAAGGGCCGAGACTTGTCAATCAATGCTCAAAGTCATCAGATGTCATCCCATCCCCTCTTAATTCAGTAGTCACACTTCCATCTCCTATTGAGGATCAGGATTGAATGAAGTTCGATTGATCGATCAACCAACCAACACCTATATAAACGTTACTCACCAATCTGGCTGTGGCAACTGGATCGAGTTGACAGCTTGTAGTTTGAGAGGTTGCGTGAGTCACACTGATTTTTCAAAAACTGGGAAGAAGATAAGAAACTGTTTACCTTTGGGGCTGTTAATGCCAGATCCATGGAAGGTAATTGACACGCGCGAGGGTAAACTGTTCTTCTGTATTTCGCGGTTTCAACTATGGGCAATGTACATGGGTTAGTAATATCGAAATCTATATATTGAATTGGGCTGAATATTGACACTTACATTTTGTTGTGGTCTTCCATGAAGCACATTTTTTTACTGTAAGACTTCCGGTTATAGTTCCTGAGGGCAAACATAGGGGGCGCTCAATGGAGGTGGCCCGGGAAATTGAAATCTGCTTCTACACACCACCCCTCTTAAACCCACTGCGGTGGTTTAAAATGATGCCCTAAGCTTCGGCTATTAGACACACTTTGTTAATAGGACGTGTCATGATTGTGTTCTTTGTGCGGATCTTTACTCGACGGACCAATCCAGTTTCGTCCGGAAGCTCTGTTTCTACTCGACCCAGCAGCCATTTGTTGCGGGGTAAGTTTGGATCTAAAACGAGAACGATGTCTCCCACTTTGAGGTTGCGGCAAACTTTCGTCCATTTTTGTCTGGATTGTAATTTGAGGAGGTACTCCCCAGTCCATCTTCTCCAGAATTCATTTGCCATGTTCTGAACTTGGATCCAGCGTCGCTTAGGAAATCCATGACCTTCTTGCAAAACTACACAAGGCAATTGAACATCCGGGTGCATAGTGAGGAGGGCATTGGGTGTGAGTGGGTGCAAGTCGTTTGGATCCGTGCTCAGAGTCGTTAGAGGCCGGCTGTTCACAGCGGTTTCGGCCTCGCAGAATAGTGTCGTCAGTGATTCGTCATGCAGCATCTGCTCTTGAACAAGTCCAAATAAAACCTTCCTCACTGTACCGATCTGTCGTTCCCAGACGCCTCCATGGTTCGAGGCATATGGAGTGTTAAAGATCCACTTGATCCCCAGATTCAGGGCGGCTCCTTGGATTTTCTCCCGATTCCAGGCAGAAAGGGCACTTCGCAATTCTTTCTCTGCTCCCATGAAATTGCGGCCGTTGTCCGATCGTAGCTCCTGAATCGATCCACGGCGTGAAGTAAATCTCTTAATTGCGTTAATGCACGAGTCCGTGTCGAGGCTGTGCGCAACCTCAAGATGAGTGGCGCGGCTGTTGAGGCAAGTGAATATTACCCCATATCGTTTCACCCTCGCTCGCCCTTGCTTCACCATAAAGGGTGCGAAGTAATCGACACCAGTATATGTGAATGGGGGTTTTTCTGGAGTGATTCTATTGCTGGGTAAATCCGACATCAATTGGGTTTCAGGTCTTGCTTCTCGTTTCCTGCACATTAGACAATCCTTTACGACCTTTCGGGCAACGCTGTTGCCACTCACTACCCAGAATTGTTCCCTTACTTTGGCCAATGTATATTCTCGACCAAGGTGGAGACCCTTCTCGTGGAAATGCTTGATGATCAACTCTCCAATTCGGGACCTCTTCGGTATTAGCGCAGGATGCTTCAAAGAGTGTGGGAGCAATGATCTGCGAAGTCATCCTCCGACGCAAATCAAACCGTCCTCAACGAATGGGTGAAGGTTTGAATTGTACTCCGCCAATATTTTGCCGTCTTCCAAAAGCTCTTGTTGGGCAAATCTGACGATTTCTTCCTGTGCTTGGCGCATCTCACTTGGGGTAAGGTATTGGGGAAAGGTTTCCCCCGCTTCAGCGTCTTCATTTCTGAGGCCAGTCTTTGCCAGAATCTTTCTTTTCAATTGAATAATCCAAGCAACTGCCTTGGTAAATCTTGTCCAAGAAGAATAATGTCCGATCAACATCTGAATAGGGCTATCTTTGACTTGAAGAACTAGGTTGGTTGAAATATCTTTCCTTAGTTCTGGATCGCTAGTGAAGTCCTGGGAACTGTGGTATTCCGGCCAATTCGAGTGAGCTTTCCACAAGACCTGAGGTCCATGAATCCACAGCCTATTTTGGACGAAATCTTTGGAAGACTGCCCGCGGGATGCGATATCAGCGGGATTATCTTTGGTATTGATGTAGTGCCATTGTGAAGTGGAGGTTGCTTCACGTATTATATTCACTCGATTCGAAACGAACATTCTGAAACGGCGTTGGTCGTTTTGAATGTATTTTAAGACAGTCTCGCTGTCCGTCCAGAACTCGGAAGGTTTGAGTTGTAAAGTCATTTCGGCACGAATTTTCTCGTCCATTTCGATGGCTTTCACAGCGGCTTGAAGCTCCATTCGCGGAATTGTGATCTGTTTAAGTGGAGCCACTCAAGATTTAGCCATGACAATTGAACAATAGATTCCTCCTTCTTCATTGACCATTCTTAGGTAACAAAAGGTACCGTACCCGACTTGACTGGCATCTGAGAAATGGTGGAGTTGACATTCGACGATCTGACCGAAATCTTTGGGCTTGAGACGTCTATCCACTTGAAACCGTTCCAACGCATCGGTGCTACTTAGCCAATCCCTCCATCGTTGAGCCAGATTCTCCGGGATAGATGAATCCCAATCAATTTTTGATCGGTCCAACTCTTGGAGAATAATCCTCGTGATTAGGATTACGGAACCAATAAGCCCAAGTGGGTTGAACATAGAAGCGACGGTGGACAGAATATTCCTCCTGGTGGGCTCCTTATTGGCAATTGTCACTTGCATACGTAAGATGTCGGTCTCGGTACACCAATTAACCCCTAAGGCCCTCTCGAGGGGCATTAGATCAGTGTCAGGGTTGAGTTTCTTGAATTCAGACGCCATGTCTTCGGGATCCACAGACTTGAGTATGGCTCTTGAGTTGGAAGTAAACTTGGTTAGGCGAAATCCGCGTTCGAGAAGAGCGGCTTGCAGAGTCTTGATTAACTCAATGGCTTCCTCGGGAGTGTCTAAGGACTTCAAACAATCATCCACGTAAAAATTGTTTGCGATGGTATTAGGAATTTCGGGACCATATTTAATCCTGGCGTCTTCTCCAGCTTTCCTAAGGGCGTAATTTGAGCAACTAGGCGATGATGTTGCGCCGAAAACATGGACGTTTAAATGATAGGATTCCAAGGGCCTTCCAATTTCGCCGTTGGGCCACCACAAGAATCTCAAGTAACCAGTATCCTTTTTGGGGACTCGTACCTGATAAAACATTCCCTCGATATCGGCAGTGAATGCATAGTTCTTTTCCCTAAAACGGATCAACACTCCGACGAGGGAACTTGTAAGGTCGGGGCCTTGTAACAGTTCGGAATTCAACGACTTCCCATGATGTTTAGCGGAACAATCAAAAACTACGCGAAGCTTTTGTTTTTGAGGATGGCGTACCCCGTGATGGGGCAAGTACCACTCTCCTTGAATTTGGGTGTCTCTTGGGTCGATCTTTGACGCATATTGTTTGACCAACAGCTCCTCCATTCTTTTGTTGTATTCTTCGTGGTACTGCGGGTCTTTCAAAAATCTCCTTTTTAATGATTCTGCTCTCGTGATTGCTTGAGACTTATTTGGGGCCAAGTTCACGGGAGTGTCGCGAAATGGAAGATCCAACGTGTAGTGACCATCCTTGAAACAAATGCTCTTCTCGACGTTCTTCATGAATAATCCATCCTCTATTGATGTTCCTGGGGCTTCTGGTGATTTATCATCGAAATCTCTGTTGTAAATTCGAGCAATAACGTTCTCCGTGCTCTGGGTGACTTGAACACAGTTGTTAAGAATGGAGCCGGCAATCTTGAAATGCATCGGTCCATTAACAGACCATCCAAGGGATGTCCGCAGTGCATACGGGTCCCCTGCTTTGCCCCCAATGACCTCGAGAGGCTTGAGTGCTTCGGGAGCGTTGATCCCTATCATCAACCCCACCTCTGCAGGCAATCTTCTGAATGGCAAGCTCCTGAGGTGGTCCCATTTGTCGATATCGTTTTGAGATGGGATGTCTTGTTTTGTCATGGGCAGGGAAGGCCTTGTGTACGTTGGTGGTAGGTGCAATAGATTTTCTTCTTCCATATCACAAACTTCGACGTTTACAACGATTTTCGTGTCCAATTCTCTGTTCGAACGATCCATTGTGGTTAGCATAATTTTAGTCTTGACACCTCTGGCGTTGAGCTCGTTTGCCAATGCTTCTGTCATGAACGTTGCTGTAGAGTAAGGGTCTTGAGCCGCGTAAGTAGAAATGAAATCAATTTGCCCTCTAATTCGGACTTTCACGGGAAAGATAGCCAGGCAGATGTCCCTATAGCCATCAACGCGTTCACCGATAGATATTGGGCTAGACTTCAAAACTGGGGAGTTGGTCAAAGTTCCCAAACTGGGACTGTGGAGCATAGTGGGGTGCAACTTAGAACATATTTTGCATTTCAGTTTTCCAGTACAAAATCTCAATTGGTGACCTGGTCTAAGGCAACCATAGCAAAGGGAATGCTCTTGAACGAAATCCAGCCTCTCAGGGAGCGAAAGTTTTTCATATTGAAAACATGAGTCAATGATGTGATTTGACCCTTGACAAAAGAAACATGCACCATTGGAGTTCGAAGCCGGTGAAGAATTGGCGGCTATTTGCGGCATGACTGTTGTCGCCATACTGTAACTTTTCTTGTCACGATCGTTTGTGTGATGGCTGTGGTTGACAATTCCAAAAACTGGATCACCTAATACCTCGGCCTCTTCTTGGATGAACCTGAAGACATCCTTAAATTTGACCAAACGATTCTTTGTTGTGCGGATGACATACGACTGCTTGCGCCACCGTTTCTGCATGTCATTTGGAAGCTTAGCAATTACCTCCCGGAGGGTATCCACATTGTTGAGCTTGTCTAGATAGACGACGTTGGTCATAGCGTTCAGACATGATGTCAAAAAGGTGGCATAATTATCCAATGCTACAAAATCTTCGGGCCGAACTGAAGAAATTTCTTGAAGATTTAAGAGGTAGGTGGAGGCTATCAGGTAATCATTTCCATATTTCTCCTTCAAATTTTGCATTGCTCTTTGGTAGCCTATCTCTGGGTCGAGATGCATACAACTCCTAACGATTTCTCTTGGCTTTCCCCGAGTAAAGGTCTCCAAATAATATAATCGATCTTGGTGGTCACCTGTCTTTTTCTTGATGTTAAACTTCAGGGCTTTGACGAAGGAGTTGTATTCGATCGGATTTCCGTCAAAGACAATCATGTTCAATCTCGGTAGCGTACTTTGATCTTGACGAGCAAGGAGCAATCTATTTGTGTCCATCTGTTGTTGCAAAAGGCTCGCAATAGTTCCCTGGAATGTCCTCTGTTCATCCGGGCCAGCAACTTCCGTCGTTTTGGGCTGAGCCTTCTCGACGTGCTTGGCTAAATCTTCATGTCCATCGTGGGCTTTGTCCTTGGCCCCGTCTTTAAAATTGTTATCACTCTTTGCATCCTTGGCAGGGTTGTTTATCATCAGTTTCTCGTATTTCGTTCCATCTTTTATGCTATCTTCAATTTCCTTCATGATGGAACCAGTCGATTCGGGCCTAATCTGTTGTTGTTTGGCTTCACTCCCAATTTTGGGTTTCTCATTGATCAGTGCCTTGGGCGCTTCGTAGGACTTGGCGTCAAAGAGGTTACTTGGAGGGCTCCGTTTCTGGTCTTGATTGTCGCAGATCCAGAGGTTCATTGAGTCGAGAAAATCATCGGCCGCTCCTATCTTCTCTGAGGCCCAAAGGTCGAATTCGTTCAAACCTTCCTGATAGTACGGCCCCCCTTGGCTCACTTTCTCGCAGACGCACGTGAATTCGTGAATCAGATCTCGATATTCGGCGCAGCCGCGCAGCACCAATTGAATATTGTCGGGGTTTTGCATGAGACCCTCAAGCTTTGACTGCTTTTTGGTGATTCGGCCATAACGTAATCCCGGTTTCGTAGGCTTTCGAAGGGGAACGATATCGGCCACAACAGCAAGGGGCTCTGGAGGACTTTTCTGGCCAGAGATCCGCTCCTCTCCAGTTTCATCGTCCTTTGTCTCATCCTTATTACTTCTAGAGCCTAACGGAGATCGGATCATGTCGGTGATGTGGCAGATTTATGGAGATTCCTCAGCCACAAAATTTGAAACTTGTGTTAATGCCAGATCCATGGAAGGTAATTGACACGCGCGAGGGTAAACTGTTCTTCTGTATTTCGCGGTTTCAACTATGGGCAATGTACATGGGTTAGTAATATCGAAATCTATATATTGAATTGGGCTGAATATTGACACTTACATTTTGTTGTGGTCTTCCATGAAGCACATTTTTTTTACTGTAAGACTTCCGGTTATAGTTCCTGAGGGCAAACATAGGGGGCGCTCAATGGAGGTGGCCCGGGAAATTGAAATCAGCTTCTACAGGGGCAATTTGCCTAACGTTACGCGTCGTCAAATGCAACCGATGGCAATGCTAGCCTGGAGGAGTGCATGCATGGTGTAAAAAGAGGGCAAGGCTAACAAACAGTAGGTCCAACGTCCAGTGCGTACTTTGAGTTACCCTCGCACCAATTGTGCGGGTCAGGCAAGATTGGGATGTTGTACGAATGTGTCAAGTGTTCAACTCTGTCAAGTCCAGCACAAAAATTAAAACTTACGCGTCAAGTTGACACGTAAATTTGACGTCTTCCCGATAAAGAAGCAAGCGGCAGGCTCAAACATTGCTGAACTTGATGGTTTAATAGTACATTGATTACGTTGTGGCATGCTTTTATGTCCAAGAGGATGACGCATGCCAGGGCATCAAGCATACCGGCTGTTAACTGACTGTGCTTGGTCATGGAGGGAGGAGGAGACACAGAAGCGGGATGACAGCAGGGTAGCCGTTCAAAGTGTCAAAGCTCCGAGCCAGATTAGCAACTCTGTTGCACTATCCTCAGTGAAAAATCTAACATGGGGGCTGTGCGAGGCTCAATCTACTTTTAAGCAATTTCAAAGAATAAGCCACATTTTAAAGGTCTAATTGAACAAACTACCAAGGAATAAAGCAAATCCTGGCATGATGATTAAGCAATTGCGGGCGGTCATGCTTCTCGAAGCAAGTTCTCATCGCTCGCTCAAAGTCCTGGGCTGGCCCATCCTTCCATTCCCATCAGGGGGACAGACATCCACTCATGGCTAAACAGTGTAAACCAGAGCAAAGGCGTGCATTCTTCCAGGCCGACAGCGCCATTACCTGCATGTGACTCCCTGTAACCTTACCCAAGATTACCACCTTGAAAATGGAGATCGGCAATTTCAAGTTGGCTTTCAGTGTGGCTCACATAACCTCTCAAACTACAAGCTGTCAACTCGATCCCAGCTGCCACAGCCAGATTGGTGAGTAACGTTTACAGCGGGTGGGACGGGTTTTTTGTTTGATAGGTTTAATTGGGGTTTTAATTTGGACGGGTTTTATTAATGTTTAATCAAATGTTAAAGTTGGACCCTTTTTTATTTTGAGCCAAACTGTTACTAAACAAATTACTCCATTACTTTACTTTTTAAAAATAGAAACGCCATACCAATACATGTACTTTGGAGGGAGAATAAGACAAACTTGTCTCATTTAAGAATTAAAGAAAAGAAATGTTCAACAAAAGAAGTAATAAGTTTTTGATAGGTACCTCGCTGATTTGGGATTAGTGCATTAGTCAAAGAACTGGAGCAAGTAAGCCACTGCATTTGACATGCAATTTAAAAAAAACGCGCAAGAAACCCAAAATGTACCTTTAGAACATTGAGGATTGAACACCACAAAGGAAGAGTTTCCTAACATTTAGTCCATGAAAACAAGACATTGCTCTTCCAGTTTCATTATCAATCAAATTACAGCCAAAGAAAGAGGAAGGTCATCGGAAAATAAAGAAAAAAATTGAGAAAGATCTGCAATTAACCCGCCCCTAAAAACCCGCCCATGGGCGGGTTTTGGGTGGGTTTTGGGTTTTTTATCCAATGGGCGGGTTTTAGCCAACCCTGGTCTGTGAGCATGACTTGAGCGAGCAAACCCAAAGGTGCTAGATGGATGGATGGATTCGTTGACCTCGTCCAAAGAAGACTGATGATCTGATCCAACTTGAACCCCGGCGCCGGAAGTACCACTTTTCAGTCCAGTCCCGTCTTTTGTTGAGAGCAGTCGCAACATTTTGTTGTTTCTGTGATCTTTCCAAACGGCCGGTCTGAGTGTGTTGTGTTGTGTAAGTGGTCGCGTGGCTGCTTAAGGTAAGACACTTTTGTTCTTTAGCTTTCATTTCTTCCTATCTCTAGTAGTTTAGTCTTATATCTTTTATTTTTATGTCGTTTTTCACTTTTTTTCGTCTATCAATATTTTTTATCCCAATTCTAGGTTATTTCATGTATTTTTGGCTTAAGGAGTAGATCATTTTGTTTTTATTGTTTAGTCTGTTCATTTCCATTTCATGTACTTGTAAATGTAGTCGATTTTTCTTGTCGTTTACAATCAGTTTAGTTTCCTATTTTCAATACAAAATTGGGTTCTAGAACCTTCTTTTGTTCGATTCCATTCCATTGATGTTAGCTTGTTCCTGTAGTCGAGTTGGTGTACCGGGCCGGCGAAAAGAATTTATACATTTTTAATGTGCATTTTTTGATTGGTTGTGTGATTAAAAACCAATTTTTGCGATGATCAGTCAATAGCTGACAACTTCCTGTTTCCGTTGAGCTGCTTATTGACAGCGTGAGACAACCCAGCACCGAGATGGAGACGAAAAGAATCGAAGTGGCCGCCCTCATCCGCGCCGGCACCCCCATCTCCAACATTGTCAAGGTCACCAAGGTCACCAGGATGACGGTCTACAACATCCACAAGCGCATAGAAGCTGGGAAAGACCTCAAAGTGGCAGACCGACCAAGTTGAAGCCAGCCATCGCCATGGCGGCCTTCAAGGCCAAGCCCAACATGAGCTTCACGGAATTCGCCAAGAAGAAGAAGGTGGCCAGGTCCACGGTGGCAAAGGCGGTCAAGGCCACGGGAGGGAAGTCCCAGAGGCTCATTGAACGACCTCTACTGGAAGATGTGTGTCGGTCGGTTTGAATAAAGAGAGCCGTATCGTTCACTTAACACATATATTTTTCCCGTCCCGGGCGAGGTTCCTGCCAAGATGGCGAAAAGAAAAAAAAACCCAGTGAGTTCCCTTTCCGAGCTGAATAGAACAGATTCGAAGAAGGATAGATTTAGATCATACCATGCCCTTTTCTTTTGAGAGCAAAATAAACAGATAGATGATTTTGTTCTAATGTTTGAAGCGATCTGGGGGTCTGGAAGATCGGGAACTTCTTCGAACGGTGTTGTCTCCGTCGGATGGTGGTGTCATGGAAGGTTGGGAGATATCCTCTGGGATCTCACGGAGAAATTTTTTATTTCGCCAGAGAACACGTCCAGAAGGAAAGCGGAGGTGGTATCGGCGATGGTTGGGGCTGCCAATGATTTTGGCGGAAGAGTTCCAACGTTTGGAAATGGGATCTTGGACTAGGACGGATGATACAATTGGTATCAAGTCACGAGGTTTGGTGGAGCGGTCGAAGTAAGCTTTCCGCTTATTCGAAGTTTCGAAGCGGTGAAGATCGGCTTCATTCGCCGTACGGTGCCAACGTTTGTCGAATGCGCTCCAATGTGATGGAACCTGAGATCGAAGAGGGTGACCAAAGACACGTTGTGATGGCGAAAGCCCGTCCTCTCGAGGTCCGTTCCGGAGTTCTAAGAGTCCGGCATAGAACTTGTCAGATTCGATTCGGCCATCGTTTTTGGCTACCAGGTACTTGACAATTTTGACCGTCACTTCCGCATGGCCGTTGCTTTGTGGGTTGTGAGGGGAAGAGGGGACCCAACGCACTCCCCACTCTTGAAGAAAATCAAGGAAGAGACGAGATCGATATTGAGGGCCGTTGTCGCTCCGAAGGGTATTGGGAACGCCCATCAAAGAAAAAAATATTCGAATTTCACGGATGAGGTCGGAGGAGGACGGGTTGGTTAAAAATCGGGACATGAGTGGATAGCCCGAGTATCGATCAGTGTAAACCAGATAATGATTGGTGCCAAACATGAAGAGATTGCTGGTCACCATTTCGAAAGGACGTGCGGGGACGGGATCTTGGAGTAAGGGTTCGGGTGGTGGACTTGGCTTAAACAACTGACATTGGTTGCAGGCTCGGACGGTGGTGGCTATGTTGTTGGAGAACCCGGGCCAGAAAACTGTTTGGCGGGCACGGCGTTTCGTCTTTTCTATGCCCTGGTGAGAAGAGTGGAGTCGGCGAAGGACGTCTTTGACGGCTGAAGGGGGGATCACCAGTCGGCATCCACGGAGCACCAGATCGCCGTCCACAGAGAGCTCGTCCCGAATCTTGAGGAAGAGACGGACGTAATGTTGTTGTTGTTGATGGGTGGGGGAAAGAGACTGGAACCCGGTCAAGACGGTCTCACGCAAAGCCGCATACCGACTGTCGTTTCGAGCTTGGCGGGAGAGTTCTTCGATCACAAGGTCACGGGATACGTTGTGGGCCGAATCGGCGATGATAGTTCCGAGGGCGAGGTCGCCGCAGGTGTCCGTCTCATCGGGGTCCGAGACGGGGGATCTGGAGAGAGCGTCGGGGATGCAGTGATCACGGCCGCGTTTCCAATCCACGGTGAACGAGTACGTTAACAGTTTGGTACGATAGTTCTGTACTCGGGGATTGTCAATGGCGTCGATCGAGAACTTGTTGAAGAGAGCTACCAATGATTTTTGATCGGTCAGCACCGTGAAGTGGGTTAAACCACATAAAAAGATTTTGCATTTGGTGATGGCCCACCAAATAGCCAAGGCCTCGAGTTCGACGATGGCGTATCTGGTCTCAGTGTCGTGGAGAAATCGGCTACCGCATTGGATTAGTTGCCAACGGTTGTTGTTCACTGGCTTTTGTAGGAGGGCGAATCCCAAACCGTTCAATTTGGAGGCATCGGTCATCAGGATCGTTTCCGCTTTGGGGTTAAACATGGCCAAGATAGGGGGTGTGGTGAGTGCTTTCTTGGTGGCTTCAAAAGCTAGGGAGTGATCTGGAAGCCAGACGAAATCATTTTTCTTCTTTAATAGATCACGGAGAGGGCCGGCCGCACCGGACACTGACGAACTAAAACTACCCAGCTGGTTGACCAGACCCATGAACGATCGGAGGTCGGTGATTGTGGTCGGCACTGGGAAATCGGCAATGGCCGAAATCTTGCGATTGTCCACTTGAATCGAGTTTTGGGCAATGTGGTAACCCACGAAATGGATGGAGGTGGCACACAGCTTGGACTTCTCCTTATTAACCGTTAAGTTATGTTTAGCACACCGCTCCAATGTGTCACACACCAGGTTGACTAGTTGCCGAAAGGTAGGACGACCCATTCCCATGTCGTCAATCACTTTGTTTACGGGTAGGCCATCCATAGCCACATCGCCACGGTATGAGTAAGAATCCCCAGTGGAAATGAATCCCATGGGTGCGCGCAAAAATTTATATCGGCCAAACGGGGTGATGAAGGTGGTCAGGTGTTGGGAATCTTTGTGTAGGGGCATTTGCCAATAACCCTTGACCAGGTCGAGTTTGGCAAAATATGCATCATCTTGATGGAAGCCGGATATGGCCTCGGCTGGAGTCTTGGTGGGATGGGATGAGCGGATGACTTGGGAGTTTAACTTGGTTAGATCAACACAAAATCGTATCTTCCCGTTAGGTTTTGGTGCAATGACCACAGGGTGGCACCATATCGAGGGTTTATCTCCCACCTTTTCCGTAATGCCTCGATCCTCCATGTATTTTATTTCTTTCTCAACGTCGTCTCGGAGAGAGTAAGGAACAGGCCTGGCGGCATGAATTGCAAAGGGCTGATAGCCCTCCTTTAAGTGTATTTTCATGGGCTCGCCTACGATTTGGCCTCTCATGGGACGGAGTTCAAGGGAGTCGTCAAATACCTGAGCATAAACGGAATGTAATTTGGTCTCCACAGACCGAAAATCCTCTACATCCGCCGTGTGTTCTGGTAGTGATCGGATCCACTCTTGTCTTTCAGGCCAGATGGGACCCGTTGGATGAAGTTGGTCCGGGCCTGATAATCCTGCAATCTCATAGACATTTGACTCGGATGGAGCCATGGGTTTCGGAAAAACGTTGCTGATGATGGTAAGAAGCCGACATGTTCTCAAATCCAGGTAAAAATCCCTCACGTTATCGCACACTGCGATTAAGATTTCTTTGGCCACGTTAGCACCAATTGAAATTGTGGCGTGGAAAGAACCTCTTTGGAGAAGAATTGAACCATCCACGGCTGTAATCTTGTTCCGGATCGGTGGGCTGAGTTGGGTGGGCAAACCGGTGGATCTATAGAGATTTGTTCCCATAACTGAAATCTCAGCTCCTGTGTCGGGGATCGCTTGGATCGGGAAAACTGTTCCATTGCTCAATTCCAAATTCACCATCAAGGTTGAGCCCGAATTTCCCACTGAACACAAGCGAGCCGGACCAACCTTGATACCAGCCGATGGTCTGGGTGAGGAGCGACAAAGAGACGAATAATGTCCCTTTTTGCTGCAAGAGGAACAAATCCTGTCTTTAGCAGGGCACTCACTTTTCGGGTGACGCTGTCCACCACAGCAATAACAGTTCGATCTGTCCTCCTTTTTCCGTTGGAATGTCTTAACAGACGATGGTGTTGTTGATTTTGAGTTTGGTTGCGCGAACTTCCGAACGGAATAACTTGACTTCTTGGTAGCTTGGACTGACAGGTTTCCTGAAGAAGGTGGTTCCGCACCCATTTCCCGCGCTCCAGATCGGGACGTCTCTAACGAAAGTAGTATGCGACGGGCCGCCTCAAAGTTTTGAGGGTTCTCCTCCAAAAGCTTGGCCCGGTCTCTCTCACTCCTCATAGCTTGGATCAAAATGCCAATGTGAAGATGATCTTCTTTTAGATTAGCTGTATCCGCGTATTCTCCCAGTTCCTTTATTTCGTTACAAATGCTTGAATAGTCCTGACCCTCCTTTTGTTTAAGAGAGAGGAACTCCTTCAAATCCACATGGCGATTCCGGAGACAGTTCGATACTTAGAGCATGAACATTGACGACCACTTAAACTGGAAGGAGCACATTCATCTAGTCAGCAACTCCGTCAGAAAAACCATGTTCACTCTTTTTATGGCGAAGCAAGCAATTCCAACAAAACTCAGATATACTTTGCACAACGCCCTAGTCAAGAGTCATCTAGAGTATGGTATTGAATTCTTTGGGGAAAGTTCGGCCATTAAAAGTTTAGGCGTCCTTCCAAAAAGGGTTACGAGGTGGATGGTAGGAGCAAAATCGCACTCTCACACAAGTCATATTTTTAAAAATTGGATGATACTGAAGGTAAAAGATTTAGTAAAAGCAAACCAACTGAAATTCATGTACAATTGCTATCGAGGTTACGTTCCACAAATAATAGACTTGCATGAATTTAAAGAAATGAGAGGGGGCATTATTCGTTTTAACTTACCATTAGCGAGGTTGACTTGGTACCAACGACTTCCCATATACGCTTTTACCAAGACATGGAATCAATTTTTTGCTGATAAGATAAAATTGGAAAACTTACCCATTACAAGCAAACGATGGATCGGATATGTCACTGAAATGATCACTGCCTCTTACTCAAGTGGTTGTACGGTACCCGATTGTTATTCATGTCGGACATCCAAGTAAGCCAGGTATTCTATTGTTTTTTGGTATTTTGGGAAAGGTCACGTGGTTGACTGAGCAAGCTCTCTGAGTCGGACACCTTCCTTGGGACAAAGCGGAGAATTGAACAGTGGCATCAATCTAGTCAAGGGCCCCCATGAAAACAAACCATTCGTTTTTTTGGATAAACCTAGGGTTTTCAAATCTTTTTATTCTTTAACCATTTTTCGACAGTATGTTTCCTTTTATTTTAAAAACTATTCCTCCACTATACACGAGACCCTAAATAAAGTATCATCATCCTCAAGTCTTTCTATGAATTTCAGATCAGCAAACCTATGCTCTCAGGTCTATTTTACTTAAGAGCATGAAGAAGAAAGCAAGAAATATGTTTATTCATATGACCTCTATACCTAAGGCAAATAGCTTTGAAGAAAACTATACTAAGCTGATTCAAATTAACCCAAGAAGACATAGAGAGATGTTTGAATTTATTTGCCCAAAGATTTGCAATTTTGGCTTCTTTCGTGCCGTATTTGGGCTTACATAATTTGTTCTTCCTGAAATTCTAATCATTTCTATCCCTCATTGATAAGTTCTAGGTGCAGGACACGGAATATAATAACCTCGAATTACCGCTTTTGACGGATCGTCAAGAAAATTGTTAAATCTCTCAACCTTGCAAGCAATCTAAAAGATCATTACTTTTTCGCTATAATCAATGCAATCGTCTCAAAGTGAGTGGAAAATGTAGTATGGGTCCCCTAGCACAAACATCAACTACTTTTGTAATCGCATCTTAATAAAATCGTAGATTATATGGTCCCAATATTAATTAATGACTCCTGTCTTAATTTTAACTGTTGGCCTTTGGGGTATTGCCATCTACTGTAGTGGCTATCTTTCAGAACTTAATCCTGCAGCTGCTTCTTCTCAAGGTTCATTATGGGTAGGAGTAAATGATGAAAATCTTGATTGTTGCAATACAGTTTTTATTTATCCCCACACAAAATGCCTATAACCAAGGTATCAGACTACAATTTTTTGTCAATTTCCTTCACCTTACTTGTTTAATATAAAATTGATACAGAGGTGCTTGCTTTGTTAGCTCTCGACTAATTGAGCTTGTGATCAAGCGAGCCATCTCAAGGATGGCTCGAGCTTGATTGCATACTTATTTTTCTCTAGCGAGACCGTTATTTTATTCAACGGACGAGGAGGGAGGTCGAGGCTGAAAAGGATATATTGTCATTACCGACCGGGACCGCATTATTGCCGACATCACGGCTGACCGGGACCGTATCATTGCCGACATCAGGGCTGACCGGGACCGCATTATTGCCGACATCACGGCTGACCGGGACCGTATCATTGCCGACCGGGACCGTATCATTACCGACATCATTACCGACCGGAACCGCATCATTACCGACCGGGACCGCGTTATTGCCGACATCAGGGCTGACTGGGATTTCGTCATTGCCCGCCAAACAGTTGAGTTGATTGTGTAGAGTTCACTCATATGAAGCATCTTCTATTTACTTTCCTTTGAAACATTAGATCAGCCCCAAAAAGAGGAAAAGTGTTGCAAAAAAATATTATTTTCTTTTAAAAAAACATTTCTTAACACATATTGATCCACAATCTTGGAAGAAAACTGACCAGTGGACTGAATTACCT
>NC_081440.1:1045234-1046858 GCF_007210705.1 Tigriopus californicus | reverse complement strand
GGAATTTTGATGACATTATTAGAAACAATTTTGATTTTTCCCGATTTAGTTCAGTATTTCATTAATACCTCTTCAGAATTTACTTGTTTTGGAGTAAAATCTTTGAAATGTGTTTAACAGTTTAAATTTGAATATTTTCATCTTACTGTAGTCTTTTTCCACTTGAACGTAGAAACATGTTATGGACGCACGGAGAATAGACAGACGATGAACTCTGGATGAAGCTCTATGGCGATCTGTTTATTGAACGGTACTTGCGTCGTCTTCAACTCTACACACTACCAAATAGTTTGTTATAGAAATTTTGAAATGATTGGTTTGTGAAAAAAACAAGATCCGTTTTTTGGAACAAAAAAGGCAGGTATCCTTTTCCAAACTCTAGTCTTGGGACCTGTTCGACCTTTTACAATCTTGTTGAACTCATTGAAGCCCAAATGAGTGAAGGATGTTTAAGATGTGGCTGAACAAGCAACTGGTGATATTGTTCCAGCCCAGAGGCTTGTTTTTTAAGCGCTCTAACCCCCCGAAGTAAGGCTTAGACGTTACCCTGAATAAGGACCCACTGACAACTCTCGTGAGCGTAATTTCATACTGGTTAAGCACCAAACTCCGAGGTAAGAACTCTAGGAAACTTGCCTCTTGACATTAACGTCCCTTAGAACATACCACATGTTTAAAAAGCTTCACCCTCCTTCACTTGGATAAACTCGTCGAACTTTCCATTGGAGGACTACACCCAAATACTTAATGCACGAGACCGGCTCAATCAATATCTTTACCTCCATTGTTTAAGAGTGGGGTGCATTGATCAAAAGTCAGTTAGTGATATTTCATTCCTTTCAAGGCCATGTTACTCTCAGCAACCCACAAGTAGATTTGATCAAAGTCCTTGGCACGGCTACTAGCCTCTTCGCCATTCCTCCTGGAAATTAACTTCCTGTCATCAGCGTATGAAGAAATACTGGCAATAATTCTAAGCTTTTGAAGTGCAGCAATGAAAACTATGAAAAAAGAGGCTTAGAACGAAGCCCTGAAGGACAACTGGCTTGGCTTTAAATATGTCACAAAACTTCAACTACTTACTTCCAAACATTACATTTGAAGATGGAATTAATTACAAACATAGGTACACTCGTTTCAGGTGTAATTAATTACAATTAACCTATTTGAACATGTGTTTGATTACAATTACTTTCAAATTGTAATTGAATTACGTTCAGTTTTAGTTCAATTACTTTTTTCAGAAAATCTTCGCAACATGAATTGATTATGTTTGCCCTTATTAAAAATTCGCCATTATTCTTATTTTTCGAGCTTTTTACCAAACTGAGTAGACCAGTTATGTTGGAACCAACTTGACCTAACTGAGCCGAACAAACGCCCTCTAATATTTTGTAATCAGAACACAGGTCCAGACCTCAGACTGTAATAATGTACTAACCCCCGCATTAGAGCCATAGAGTAGAGAGTTGAAAGTATTGGGACTCTTTATTTCTTTCTGGCATGTTTTAACGTGTTGTCAAAGCTATTTTGGCATTTTCCCTAGGCCGAAAAGGACCGCACTATTGCAGACCGGGATTTCAAAATCGCCCGTCTGAAGGTCGATTTGGCCGCTGTCCAGGCC
>NC_081440.1:919463-1044271 GCF_007210705.1 Tigriopus californicus | reverse complement strand
GTGCGATATATCCAACCACATGTTTGAAAAGCTTTACCAACTTTCAACTGGATATGCTCATCGAACTTTCCATTATCTTGGAGGACTACACCTAAATCCTTCATGGATGAGACCTGCTCAATGCCCTTACCTTCATCATCTAATTGTGGAGTGTCTAATGGCGACGACCCAAAGGTCATTGAGTGGAATATCATTCCCTTCAGAGCCATGTTACTTGCAGCAACCCAGGAGTAGATTTGGTCTAGGACCACTAACAGACAACCGGACTTATGACATTCCTACCAACTACCAATTTTGTATTATCAGCTTAAGAAGAGATACTGACATTACTACTACCAAGCTTCTGAAGCTGAGCAATGAAGATAATGAAAAGGGGAGGACCCAAAATGGAGCCCTGAGGGACACCCGACTTAACATCATGTACGTCACTAAGGGATCCCTCAAACTTAACTAATTGTTTACTACCACTAATGAAACTTTTTAGCCAATTGAGAACCTTGCCTTGGATCCCAATCTCATGGAGCCTGTTAACTAAAAGGCCATGATCTACCTTGTCAAAGGCTTTGGTAAAGCCGAGATGGACTACATTGACTGATTCATGGCTCTCCAGTCCCTCAATAACCTGCTCTATATGTTCAATCAGTTGGGTAACCGTGCTAAAATGTGCTCGGAACCCATGCTGTTTAGGAGGATAGACTTCATGGATATCATGAAATTCAACAAGTTTGAACTTCATGATCTTCTCAAACACCTTCGCAATATTCGAAGTGAGAGAAATCGGCCTATAGTTACTGGAGAGTGACTTATCTGCCCCTATGAAAATTGGAACAACACGAGCTACCTTCAGAGAAGAGGGGAACTTGCCCTGGTCCAAGATGAAACGCATCAAGTACGAGAAAACAGGAGCAAGAACCTGCGAGCATCTCATCAGAAACTGAGATGTCACCCCATCAGGGCCAGGAGAGCTCGAAAGTCTCAATTCCCTGATGGCCTCTAAAGCGTCCTGATCTGTGACTACAAGATCATCTAAATGCTCAACTTGACAAGCCTTGCAAGTCCCAACAAACTCATCAATAGAGCAATGGGCTGTCGCTCCTAAACTCAGTGGAGTTGAAAACACACTAGAGAACTGATCTCCAAGTATGTTCACCATAGACTACATTGTCTATGGTTTCCCCATTGACCTCAAAAGGCTCTACAGGGTGTTTGATCTTTCTCTTAGAGTTTGCATAAGAGAAAAACGCCTTCGGATTCGACCTCACCTCTTGAACAACTCTACTTTCCTTGTTCAACTGACCTGTCTCAATGGAGGCCTTTATTCTACCTTGGATTAAATCCAACTTTCGTTGAAGGCTAGCCACAACTACTGGATTCAAATTGCTCTGGAGCCTTTTTGCTAATTTGCAACTCTTTTTAAACAATTGCTTTCTGTAATTCGGAATTTTAGACTCTGCCCCGCCTTGCGCAACACATTCAGAGATTGCTAGAGTGGAACAGACGTCCTCAAAAACTAGAATCATTTTGTCTAAGGCTACATCTATGGACGATTCCTTTTTCAGCATTGAAATGAGATCAAGCTCCCCTAACCTTTCTATAATCAACGGCCAATGTTCATCTTTTAATTTGAACTTAGCCAGACCGACCTTTTTGGCCGGTCTTACTCTAGAGCACGCCGGCTTTTGAGTAATGGTCGACCCTATCTCGAGAACATGATGATCTGACAGATTACTAGGTGTCACATGGACATACTGGATCAGATCAGGGTCATTGGAAAAAAACAAGTCAAGAACGCTATTGGCTCTGGTGGCTACACCAACATGCTGAGAGAGATTGCGCAAGATCGCAAATTCCTCCAGCTTTTCGAACGACTGAGACGTCGATTTCGAAATGGGAATATACCCATCTGGACTAGCCTCCCACTCTACAACGCTAGCCGGAAAATTGAAGTCCCCTACAAAGAAAACCTTTGAGCAAACTGACTGGTCCAACTCATTTCCTATGAATTTGAGAGCTGACAAGAACGAGCTTACTGAACAAGAGGGGGGCCTGTAGATTGTCACAATGGACAGATCAAGACCTTGAAGATGACAAACTAAGACCTCTACTTCTCCATTAGACATTTTTACATGACTAGTGTGCAGGTCATTTCTAACATATAGACATACGCCCCCATGCGGAAAAATGGGATTGTCAGGGCGTACTCTATCACATCGAACTAAATTGAAACCAACCATGGCCAGCTCTTCATCTAAGACTCCTGGTCGAAGCCAGGTTTCTGTCATGGAAATGAACGAGACCTGCCTATCTAAAGCTAGTTCCTCAAGAACCTTGATCTTTGTGCTATCTTTTTTGGAAATAAGACAATGCACATTCAAATAAAGCCCTTTTATGGGCAGATAGCCCTTCGATGGACTAGAGCTATCAAATCTTTGACTATGCTCTCTAACCTCAAAAAATTCTGTTTTTGGACAAAAACTAACCTTAGGTGGAGGATAAGAGAACCTTTGAGGAGAGGGTAAAAGGGGAGGAGAAGAGGGAGAAGGAACTCTGGCCGCCACCTGAGCATACGATCTAAAAGATGCGTGGGGCTCATGGCGACTAGAGGGGGGCTTAGGGCTACAAAGTATGGGCAGAAGAGAGGTTAAAGGAATTGAGGGTGAGGTTGTAGGAGAGGGAGGGGAACAAGGGGAGGGAAATAGGGAAGGAGAGAGGAAAGGGGTGGGGTAAGTCTGTTGAGAGACTTGACTATGAGGTTGAGACAACTGCTGTCTCTTCCTCCGAGTGCCCCTGAGATGGGCCTTTGTGCATTTGAAATTGAGGCATACCTTGTGCCTCAAAGATCTCATGCACATAAATGGGTAGAAAAAAGCTACACCCCTATTTGGAACACCCCGTCTCATTGAATTTGAGCAGGCCAAACTCTCTAAGTTTGGGACACCATTCTGGGTGAGGCAGTTTACACCCTTTGCCTGCCTTTTTGCATTTCTGTCGTTTATGGACATCACAAATTTCGAGAGCATTCCCTACTATGCTCTTTTTGACCTCTATGACCTCTTTGACTACAAGGGGCGTTTGAATCAAATCAAGAGTGTCAGTGCCTGTGTCCCTTTTGCCTACACTTGACTGGTTCATCCCACAGTCAAGTAGTGACTGGGTGTGACCAACCCAAGCTATCAAAGCTTCCATAATGAAAGGCTTATTGATAGAGGACGGAGTTTTCCCATCCAAAACCAGCTCAAGACAGTTCCTAGCCCCTTCAAAAAGTCCCTTCAATAAAGCTTCCATGGTTATTGAAAGCAAGGCTATTTAAAGGATCCTAATTGAACATACATGAAACCTGAACAAAGAATATAGAAAAATAATCTGTAAGCTTCCTTCAGTTTCAAGAGAAAAACCGTTAGAAATGAGCGAGAGAAAAATAAAAGATGAAAAGAAAAAGTAGAAGAAGAAGAAGACAGAGCCAAGAGAGCCAAAGGAAGAAACCAGCACGTTTGAATGAGAACCAGCTGTAGAGCAGGTAAACAACACACGTGCAAGTTGGAAACCAAGGAGGAACGTACTCCCTGGGGCCAGACAAGAAGAAGAGAGTAGGTGATTTCGCTAGGTTGGGGCTACCAACAGAGGAGAAGCGATAAGAGTTGGTCGAAAAGAGTTAC
Organism: Tigriopus californicus; assembly: GCF_007210705.1. Taxonomy (NCBI): domain Eukaryota; kingdom Metazoa; phylum Arthropoda; class Copepoda; order Harpacticoida; family Harpacticidae; genus Tigriopus; species Tigriopus californicus. The sequence continues at coordinate 1,040,615 of NC_081440.1, read as the reverse complement.
TTCCGGCGCCAGATTGAACTTACGACATCTAGGGAGGGGCTTTTTGCCTTGTTAGCGCTGCCCCTTAGACCGCTCGGCTACGCCAGCTCCTTTTACAATGTTAGGTTTGTTTGTAGAGTCAATTATGTTAGTTTTAATATACCAGGTTCTATTGGTGCTAAACTGCATGAGGTCGAATTTTTCATTGGCGACGAGGATTAACTGAATCAGGAGTGGAAAGTGCAAGACCTACAGGGTATTTCAAAAGTACCGGAACCCCTATTAGGATCCCTCGTATCTCATGATTTAAACTTCCCACCAACTCAAATTTAGGTGCATGTGATTGTCTGACCACCTGTCTTGATGTTTCAAAACGAGCATAATTTTGTCAGACCAAAGAGTAATCAGCCAAGGGAAGAAATGGAGACCAGGTCAGCAATTATTCGGCTTCATCAAAACGGACTGAGCATTCGCCAGATAGCTCGAGAGCTCCAAAGCATGAAGGTCAAGCCTACCACTGTTCATCGAACGATAAAACGGTTTGAGGAGACAAATAGCTTCGAAAATAGGTCTAAAACCGGACGACCAAGGTCAATTAGATCACCCAGGCTAATCAAAGCCACCAGAGCCAAAATCGCGCGAAACCCCAGAAGATCGATCCGAAAATTGGCACAAGAAGCTGGAATCAACGCCACTTCCATGTGGAGAATCGTTCGGGATGACCTCAAGATGACCCCTTACCGTCTCCAGAAGAGACAGCTTCTCAGTGCCGCATCCAAGGACAAGAGGCTTGAACGATCAAGAAAAATGCTCAGTGCCCTCACCTCCGTCACGCGCCCCAGTGCCATTTGGACGGACGAGAAGAATTTCGTCATAGAAGCTGCCTACAATAGCCAAAATGATCGCATTTTAGCTCAAACCATCCAAGATATACCAGTTAATGAGCGGACGGTCTTTAGACGCCAAAAACCAGCCGGGGTTATGGTTTGGGCCGGGGTGACGTCCTGTGGGAGGAAGACCCCTCTCATTTTCATCCCAGAGGGCATAAAGGTAAACCAGGACATTTAGTTGGACGTATTGAAGTCCAATGTAAAACCATGGATAGACCAGCAGACGTGGGAGCCGTCCTATATCTTCCAACAGGATGGAGCTCCTTCACACACAGCAAAAAAGGTTCAATCGTGGTGCAAGGAAAACTTCGACGGATTTTGGGACAAAGATATGTGGCCCCCTTCCTCCCCAGATGTGAATCCCATGGACTTTGCTTATAGCCCATTCTGGAGAGAAAGGTTGGGACCAAAAACCACCCAAACATCAACAGCCTCAAGAAAGCCTTAACTTCTGCTTGGGACAATTTTGATCCAAAAGTCATCCGTGACTCGTGTGCCTCCGTCACTAAGCGATTAAAGGTTGTAATTAAAGCTAAAGGAGGTTATTGTGAATAAAACTCCTATCTTTTTTAAAGTGTCCCTTCCTACATCTTTCGCTCCTTGAACACTCTTTTGTCAGACCAACCAAGCCAAAGTTATAACCATATTTAACTGTTCCGGTACTTTTGAAACACCTTGTAATTCCGGCAATGACATGAACCCTGTGCATGGCAGAGGCGCTCCGCAGCCCCCTACTTTCAATCACGTCGAATTCCATGACAACGACTCGAGTACCTGGACGCCTGGACAGACACATTCGAGGCATATCGTGAAACTTTCTACAGGCATGATGCCCCACCCACCCAAGGGGAACGCATCACCAATCAACAATGGCTACAACTCCTTGGCTTGGCCCTTGCCCATCCAACCCAAAGGGCAATTCGCCCAAGGTTCCCGAACCTCAAGGATCCAGAAGTCAGCTACACAGACGTCATAACCCACTTACGCAAGCTTTTTGGCAACCTCAGATTGGAGTAACTCATCTTAAACCTGCTCCTGGACGCAACGCAGGGACAAGGGGAAACATTCACTCCATTCCTGGACCGCCTCAAGGAGGCAGCTAGTCGCAGCGGACTGCTACGCACCGCATGCAGAGAACACCTCACCCGCCACCAGGCAATTTGAGGTACCAGCTTGCAACTCGTCAGAGCTAGTGCTTTTCAAAACAAGTGGAATATGGGTGAACTCCGTGTGAAGGCTGTGGAATTAGAGATGTCCGCGGCAGCTCTGGGCATGACTCCATCAGTGAAGCCACCAACAAGAGCTAGGCCGCAATCATGACCATGGATGAGGAAGACCCCCATGGTGGGCAATCAATCAACCAAATTGCTGGACCATACTCAATAACTCACAATAAAGTCGTCAACGGCACAGTAATGGCAGGGGTGGCTGCTACTGCTGCGGCTCTAAATTATGGCACGGGAGGGCCCAGTGCCCCGCCAAGGACGAAACGTGCAGCAGGTGCGGCAGAGTGCGACACGTCGGATCAGAATGCATGTCATCCCTAAGGCAGCTGCGGACGGAGCAACGGCACGATGATGTGAGACAGTTAGGGTGCGAGCAGGAGCAGACGGCCAAGCAACGCAAAAATGGGGCCTCTGTTGTCTCCTACAAAGTGTTTTGCGTCAACAACCCTCTCAGCCCCCAAGACTACGACAACGAACTGTCAGGGGCGGTCATCGGCGTGGCACCATTGACAACAATGGCCATTGTAGACACCGGTGCCCAGGCAAACGTCCTGCCTCTTAAGACACTGCCTTTCAACCTCAGAGAATTGCTAACACCCACCAAAGTGCTAGTTCGTCCATTTGGCAGCAAATCCCCTCCCCTTTTCAGTCCACACTTCCTCCGTTTGTCCCACCACGACCAGGGGTCAGGGACGGGCTGGACCACCATCATAGGAATGTAACGTCACGGGGGCCACAGCCCAAGAACAAGAAAACCATGTGTGAAGTCTGGCTCCCACACGAGCTGGGGCCAGCCCTTGCAAGCATCCAGCAGATCAGGGAAAACTCAAATTATCCAATATTTCCCCCCACCAGGCTGGTCACAAGATCCCGCTTCCGGATGCAATCCGCACCCCCAGCGCAAAATGCGGGACATGATGAACCTTCCACTACTCCTGCTCACACTCCAACCAATTAGCGACCGATTGGTGAACAGTATTACAGAAACAAAATGAGACGGTGCAGAACAACAACAAAACAAGATCAACAGTGCAAAACAACGACAAATGAGACCCCTGCCATGCAGGTTAGAAGAAATTCAAATTTACAACCGTTTGTTTGTAGAGTCAATTATCTTACTTTTAATATACCAGGTTCTATTGCTGCTAAACTATGTGAGGTCGAATTCTTCAGAAGGCAAGCGAGAAAAACCAAATCACTGCTCATTGTGCAGGTCCGGTAAGATTAGGATGTTATGAAAAATGTGGTAAGTGTCCGATTCGGCCAAGTCCGGCACAAAACTTACAAGTCAAATTGATACGTAAAATTGACGTCTACCCGATAAACAAGCAACCGGCAGCCTCAAACTGAGCTGAACTTTATGGTTTGAAAGTACATTCATTACCTTGTGGCATGCTTTTATGTTCATTAATAGCATGTCCGCTCAATCGCGCGGACCGGAAATCCTCCATTCGAGCGGTGATGTGAGGATCGTGCACATCCGGAAGGAGAGCTCTTAAGTGGCGCCCGTAGAACCCGTAGGCGGGGCTAAAGCCGTTAGCACGAGGCGTCACCCGCCAACTGAGTAAAGCCATCCTGAAGTCCTCACTATTGAGGCGGCCACCAAGCTTGGCGAGCAGAGCCTTCATGGACTTGACAGCGGATTCGGCCAAGCCATTGGACTGAGGATGGTAAGGTGAAGACATCTCGTGCATGATGTGAAGTCAGTCGCAGAACGCCACGAACGGTCCCCAAAACTGGGGTTGTCCATTTTAATGGATCAAAGCAGGCAGACCTGACAAAACCAATTCATCAGGACGGAGGCGACGGCCTTCGTCGAGAGGGTGGAGAGCTGGGCTACAAACGGAAAACCGCTGTAGCTATCAATCATAACCAGAAACTGGGATCCCTTTGGGCCAAAAATGTCCGCATAGACGCGTTGGAGCGAGTATTCCGTGGTTGATGCCGCCATCCACAAAGGCTTGGATGGGGACAAAGGATGACGTTTTCGACAAGACACACATGCAGAGACTATCTGCCTGATCTCGTTGGGCATACTGGGCCAAAGATAGAGCTGGCGGGCCAAAATTGTAGGTTTGGTCATCCTTCTGTTTGAGAGGTGGAGTGGACGTAGAATTTCCGCGCGGGCCGGGCGTGGGATGACCAACCGATCCCCAGATAAAACCAGGCCACCCTCAACCCGCAAAGACGAGAACACTCCCGCAAACAGTGCTAAACTTGATGGAAGGTCCGGGGGATTGATCCCACTCCAAACCTTGTCTCAAAGAAGCACGTATTCTTCATCAATACCCTCCATAACGACCTTGAGAGCCGGGTTGTTGACGTTAACCATCCAAATTGCAATCTCCATTGAGGGATCCGGTGGGAATAAAGGTGCACAGCTAAGCGCATCCGCGATGAGATGGCGTTTGCCCGCATTCCAATCCAACGTAAATGAGTAAATCTCAAGCCTCTCGCGAATCCGCTGGAGTTGCGCGTTCATCAATGAAGCAAGGGGCTTATCAAATGAGCCTAGGAGTGGCTTGTGGTCTGTAACGACAACAAAGTCCGGCATTGCGCGGAGGTAATGGTCGCACTTTTTTACGGCCCAGAGGATGGCTGAGGCCTCCAATTCAATCGTCGCATAATTTTTCTGGGTAGGCAAAAGGGAGCAAGTCCCGCACTGTATAAGGCAAATAACCCCGGAAACCTTGCGTTGAATGAGGGCAAACCCAAACCCAAAGTCCCGCAAAGCATCAGTCATTAGTTCGGTTTTGAGCCAAATGTCGAATGGCTTGACCAATGCCGGCGAGGTCAAGACCACTTGGGCTGGCTCAAATTTGGCCTCATTCGGTCCACAAGAACGCCACGTTTTTTTTCAAAAGGGATCTCAACTTTTCCGTTGCGTGTGAGAGATCCGGCAAGAACGTGGTGAGGGTGTTGAGAAGCCCAAAGAAAGATCTAAGCTCCATGATCGAAGTCAGTCGTGGGAACTCGCGAATGGAACCCGGTTTGCAGGGTCCGGTTGGACCCCGTCCCTTGGAGACAACGAACCCCGTAAACTTCAGCAATCGTCCCACCTCTATCTTCTCAAGCAGCAACTTAATGGCAACAGCCTGACACCAAAGTAGAANATGATCGAAGTCAGTCGTGGGAACTCGCGAATGGAACCCGGTTTGCAGGGTCCGGTTGGACCCCGTCCTTGGAGACAACGAACCCCGCAAACTTCAGCGACTGTCCCATCTCCAACTTCTCAAGCGACAACTTAATACCAGCTGCCCAGCACCGAAGCAGAACCATACGGAGTCTGTGGAATGCATGCCCAATGGTGTCCCCTTGTACCAGCATATCGGCGATGATCTTCAAGAGGCAGGTGAGTTGATCCCAAACAGCGTCGTCAGTCTTGATGTTAAACTCATCACTGCTCGAATTTAACCCCATAGGAGCAATGGTGTACCGGCGTTTTCCTTCGGGCAGCAAGAAAGCAGTTAGCAGTGACGATTCCGTGTCCATCAGGATCTGGTAGTAACCATGGATGCCATTGTGAAGATCGGCTGATTTTCTTCATCAGGTCAGTTGCGGACGGAAACGGCCTAACAGGTCTTTTTGTTGCCTTATTCAACTGCCTGTAATCCGTTACCAACCTCACCTTTTTACCTCCCGGCTTTTGCACAAAATGAGCTGGAGATACCCAAGTGGTGGGCTGGTCGCAACGGACGACTGCTCCCGCCGTTTCAAGTTCCTTCATCAGGGCATCTGCTTGAAGGCGGAGATGAATGGGGACTTGCCTAGACGTGGTGACATGGATTGGCTTAACTCCACGCGAATTGTCCAACTCAATCTGCAGATTACGGTCCCTTGATAGAACCACCACCCACTTGACCCAACATTGTGCAAAATGTTGAGTCAAATTCAGCCTTAATTTCCTCTTCAAGCCTTTTCACAAAGTCTTCATTGGTTTCATCCAGACACCGCTCATTATTTGCCCCCATCATTGTGGTAAAAATTGGGGGACTTCTCCTTGAAGTTCCTGCTCAATGCAAGGAAAGCCATGCCGTTGGCCGCCTCTCCAGGCAAGTGCCAAAGTGACTCATCATCTTCGTCCTTGACTTCGATCCCCTCCCCACAGTCTAATCCGACCAAGGAAACCGAGAAATCCTCAAAGTGGTTAAACAATTGCTCGGCCTTGACGTATTGGTGTACATCTCCGTCAATGGAGCTGATCGCATCATACCGACCATGCTCTGCTTCCTGAACCCCTGAAACCTTGGCTGGTTTGACCAAGAGCAATTCATGATTGAGGAGTGGAAAATGTTGTGGCAAAATCCCCAAAGCCACGCAATCTTGCCATCCAATAAGTGGTGGACCAGTGAGATCGGGAGAGACATAAATCATGATGTCTCGGCGTGGTCCCAAAAAGCCATCTCCTTCTTGCACCACAGATGAAATTGTCAAGACCCCCAACTGACCCATCTTTGTACCACTTGCCAAGACCAGAGCGACCATTTTCGAGGCTGGCTCCAGAATGGCATCATTTGGGACGAGGTGTGGAGGAAAGACCGTGACAACTGCCCCAGAATCTGGTACGACCTGGACCAGAAAATTTCCTAGTAGTATGGTCGTCCTAGGCGTCGTTGAGGATGGATTGACCACGCATATTTTGCTCTCAACCTCATCCGTTGCTTGGACAATAGGGTTGATTCTCCCGTTCCCTCCAGTTCCTCGATGTTGCATTGTTGAACTCCCTCCATTGCCTGACCTCTTATTGCAGAACTGTCCGATATGCCCAAGTCTGCCACACTCATAACACCTCATGTGCCGGATGTTCCAAACCCCAGCACTTGAAACATGTGGCTCTTGGACCCACTGCGGCAACGTTGTGATCCTTGTTTGCACTCTCAATTGCGTGCACCATTGTTGTCGCTGCTCGGACATTCCTTGCGCTTTCAAACGCTGTTAAGGCTTCAATGACGTCTGACAATGACGGTTTCTTCATTTTCAGAAGTTCCAGCATCATGTCTGGATGAAGGCGGCTCATGTGAATTGCCTTGAACATGTACCAGTCAACTGTGGTCATTTTGGACAATTTGGTTTCCTCGCCGACCTTTTGCAAATCGGTTATGGCGTCCCTCATGGACTGACCCGGCTGAAGTTCCGCCTTATGCCATTGCCAACGCCGTTGAAACAGTGGATTAATTTCCAAAAATCTCCCCTCTAAAAGTCGGACACAATCTGAGATTGTTGAAGAAGGAGAGATGACCAAGTCCATGTAGCCCGCCAAAGTTGCATCTAAGTGTGTGGTGAAGAAAGAGTGTTGTTGAGTCAGATCAATCGTGTCCATATTGGATGCTGCATGACAAACCATGAACTTTTTGACCCAAACTATCATCTGGGGTGGTGTTGCCATACTAGAGAGAGTGCTCGGACATAGCCCGACCTGCTCCCTCAATGTTCTGGTTGCCGTCCCTTGTTGTTGCAGCATCGAGGTTGGTGGTCTGTGTAGTGCCGCGTTCTGCACCCTTCCCTCCATGTCCGCCAACGTAGCCATGTCCTTCTTGGCGGCCGCTAGAACCTCCGGCGATCCGTCAATTCCCTTCAAATCCTTGTAGAGCTCACCCAAGGTCTCTACCCTCGTCGTGAAGGTACAAACCATCTCCAAGAAGCAGTCCGTGTTGGATATTTGCTCTGTGGGTTGACAGATGGACCTGCATGCCGTCTCACAAATTCCCATTTGTACCGCAATCTTCTTCTTTTTTGTTACAGCCGCCATCTTGTCGTCCTTGAAACTCCACTGGTTCCTGGGATGACAATCGCACTAGACTGGACACAATATTGGTGATTTCGCCATATTGGTATTGGGCAGCTGAAGGTGAAATTCACATTTGACCACAATGCAATGGAAAATACCCTCGTGTTGAAAACACTGAAAGAACAATTAATCATAGATAATCATGCCTAGGGTGCCCTAGACAAACTATGGTCAACAATGATGTTATTTTGACACTCAATTAACGTAGATTAGTGAAGTATCTGAGTTCAGGCGATTTTTTGTTGTGCAGACGGTAATCAGTGTTCTGTAAGAGACAGCCTAGCAGGTTGCTTGAGTTTTTCTTTTGAGCGTGCTTTCAAAGGTCCTTTCAAGAAGGACATCATTGCTGTCGGGTGAAACCGAAATTTTCACGCTTTGTGTCAGGAGTCAGAGGACATGATTATCCACGTCTGGACAATCTGCGTCTCGCGTCTCTTCAGGAACGCAGGCAAAGGTGTGACTTGATGAGGATCCGACTGACTCTGGTCAAGTTCTTAGCCATTTATCAGACCCCTTAGAAGTGCATATAAAAATACTATTGGTACCTTCTATGATCTGCGTGTGGTGCTTCCCCTCTCAAGGCTTGAAAGCCATAGAACTCTCGCAATCCCAAAATTCAGGCACGTCAGAGAGTTAGCCTTTTGACAGTGACTTTGAGACTTTACCAATCGTGCTGAATGTACTCGTACGTACGTATACAAATTTCTCAGTCTCGATTCAATTATCAGTAAGACGATTATCATTGACGCAAGTTTTTAAAAACTCACGCAACCTTTTAAGCTGCCTCTTGGAGACCACTGATTACTGTTTACAATTTTTTGCCGTCATGGCCACTTCTTGACCCGAGTGCAAACAGGGTTCAAACAGATTTGATAGCCAAAGCTAGCTTGACTTTTTATTTGTATTTAGTTATTGGGCGTGGACATGGTTTAACCATGAAATGAAGTTGAAAATAATTACAAGCATTTCCACTATAATGCAGGTCAAAATATTTGACATTTGGTAACTTTCCTTCAATGAAGTGTAAATATTAAACCTTATCATTAGCCTCCCCATTTGAAATTTGAAGAAATTCTTCCAGGCTGACAGTACCAGCACCTGCATTTGACTCCGCGTAACCTTGCTCAAGATTACCACCTTGAAAATGGAGCTCGGCAATTTCTAGTTGGGCTTTCAGCGTGGCTCACGCAAGCTCTCCAAATACCCAAAATACTAGCTGTCAACTCGATCCCAGCTGCCACTGCCACATGAACGAAAGTAACCGTGGCGTAGAGAGCAGGGTTACTATTGACAAAGTAATTCAACGATTCAGCGAATTTCATCATGATCATCAACCTTGTTGCCNGTCAACTCGATCCCAGCTGCCACTGCCACATTGGTGTTTAACGTTTACACAATTTTTGCCCCCATTGTCCACATGAATCAGCCCGCCATTTCCATCAAAAGCGGGGCATATTTGTTTATTTTGACCGGCTTTTGACTGCCACTCTCGGACAACTAGCAAACGATTCTAGACTTTTTTTCTCCTACCAGATCTGATAATGAACGCAAGATACGAAGAAAATCACGCAACCTCTGCCACGCAACCTCCTCTTTGCAACTTCCAATCGCTTCAACATGAACGCCCCTTCAACTGGCCCCGGGAAATCCGAAGAATTTTTTATTGTCTCCTTTGCTTTAGCAACTTCTCTAAGCATAGTCATGTCTTGGCTATGTTGTCCAATGCCTTCTCACCAAAATCAACGTGCCATTCTGAGGACCAAAGCCAATTGAACGAAAGTAACCGTGGCGTAGAGAGCAGGGTTACTATTGACAAAGTAATTCAACGATTCAGCGAATTTCATCATGATCATCAACCTTGTTGCCAACACCGAAAGGTACTTTTTCAGTTTCCTACCTACTCTGAATATTCATATTTTATGAGCGTCATCCTGTCAAACCTGTGGATCAAGAGTTTGTCACGATACAAAGAGATTTAAACAAATTCAGGAAGCTTACTCATCGAGTGATATAAGAGATGACGAGAAACTGACAATCGTCGGTTCTTTGCTCCATGGTTTCCATATTGGGACAGTTTGAGAGAACAAGGATTCGTGGAATGGTAAAAGAGGTTGCTTGATTTCATTCCTGTCTTCCGTTCATTATCAGATCTGGTGCGATAAAAAAGTCCAGAGCCAAGAAGAACTCAAGAACTGAAGTGCGACCCCTCAAGCGCTCGTTACCATAAAAGGGCGAAAAAAGAAGAGAGCAGAAAAAGTAGTGTTATAACTATAGATGCTAGTTAAAACAGGGAAACTGTTTGACACTTTTATGAGTTGATACCAAGCTAGGCACGGTCTGTTTGTTATGGCTTACAATTCGCCAGATGTCGCTCCAAACGCCTACATGGGCAGAACAAGGGATGTTCGTGCGCACAATGTATAGTGTGCGTTCAAAGATGCTTTATAAAGATGCTTATTAAGCATGCTATGGCGCATCTATGCAAGAAAATTAATGTCAAACACCTTGCCAAACTATTCAATTCATGACAAACCGTTCTTCTTTGAACTGTCTACAAATGAAACCACCCAATCATAATAGTTTGCCAAATACGTATGTATTTTGATTTCGATATCTGACCAAATGAATGTGCCAGCGATCATATCATTAACTACCTTTTGTGCTTTGAATCCATTTAAAATTTCCGTTCATACACGGAATGACCGTGTATGCCGTGTATGTACTGTACGTCTTCAAAAGCATCCATGAGCTTGGTCCCAAGCCAGGATTTAGGGTCAATTCTAGTGACCGTAGAGGCTTAATGTGCGTTTTGAGAGCACCTTCAAGCCCTTGAGAATCTAGGCTAGTTCGAACAATAAAGCCCACGTCTCTTCTTTCTCGGGCTCCTTTGTTGTTTGATTTGCTTCCCTCTGATATTCGTAGGGAATACGTAGGCCATGTTGATCCGGTTGCATCTTTCAAGTCAGACTTGACAAATTTTTAGATAGCATTCCAGATCAACCCTACATTCAAGGACTAGCTCGGTCTGCCAACACAAATTCGTTGGTAGACCAAATATCATATGAAGATTGAAATGCAATAAACAGACGAGTCATAACCTTTCATTTTAATAGTTCTGGGGATTACATTACCTGTAGTGGTTAGAAAATTCCGTGAAAAAAACAACCCTAATGTTTCTGCATTCTCAGCAAATTCTGGGAAAATTGCCCCCAAAGCTTCAGGTTTCCCTCAGTCGAAAAAGGAACAGGGAACGAGTCATTTACACTTTTTTGGTTCGTTACCTTTACATCATTTTAAGCTAGAGTGAAAATACAAAGAACTTATGATTGCAAATTCGTTACCACCACCCTGAAACTTCACGTTGGTGTAATTAAATTGCTTTCTGTCGAGCAATTGGAACATTTCTGGGTGGTGGTAACCCTATGAATGACGACAGAACGTAGTACTCCAAATTCGATACATATTTTTTATTTATGCAAAAGATTTTTGGCAAGAGAAAAACAGCCTTGAGACTTGACGACATACATCGACCATGAAAAATGGGGTGAAGACAACAGTTTAAACAGACATTTTGTCACAACGAGAGTCTTTTCGTAAGCGTAAATGATATTTTGAGACGTCGGTGGTCGTTTTGGGACACCAAATAAGTTGTATTAGCATGAGGGTAGAACTTGAATATTGTCTTGATCTCGTAAACTGGAGGTGGTGTGTTCCATGCTCGTATCGGATCGAATTTCGGATGAGTTCCTATCTCCAGATCGTTTCCAATGAACCACCAACTGGGCTTCAGATGATCGTGTCAGAAATGGACCCAGGCGTTGATGACGCGTGGACCCATTGTCACTACAATCACAAACAGAAGGGCTCGAATTACCTCTTAATTAACCCTCAAGAGTAACCCAGGATTATTTTGAGTACCTGGAAGTGGTCACGGGCAGATAGGTGCGCTCGCTCAATTTCGTCAGATGCGTCTGAAGAACAATCTCTTTGAGTGGAAACTGGCAGATCGGTCGTTGGTGTCGACCCATCTTGGATCTCAGGGTCAATTTGGCGCACGGTGACACTTGCAATGTGTTGGGAAAAGATTGGAGTGTTCCTCCTCCACCACCATTCAAGGGCTGTTGCGGGGGTTGCATGGAATTGGCTGAGATGGGTCCACTGCCTCCACCTGTCACACATCGCATCATGTCCTTGAAGGCTCGACGGAACCGCTTGGACATCACACTATACAACAAAGGATTGACGCAACTACTCAAGTAATAGCCTACTCCTAGAAGATGTAAATAGGTGTGTTAAAGATCACTTAGGCTCTAAATAGGCGTAGTTGATGGACATCAGCCAACCTACCTGACGCTAAGTAGAGCACGTGGTGTGCCATGCCGTTGGTTTGAGTCCAAGTACCCTGCAGTGTCACCGTGACGAACATGAGTCTCTGGGCATGGAAGGGGCTCCAGCAGAGGAAGAACACCAGAACCACGACAACTGGAATCAATGAATCATGTTCATTTCCATTATCTGTATTTAGCCAGGAACAACGGTTCTTTCTAGGTTCATCAATGAAGGGCCTAGATTGCGTAGGGAACAATCAAAACAGGGGGTATCTGAAGCGAATCAGTTTTGTGTGCTATGTACATAAACAACAAGACCCACACTGATCCTCTGATAAGATTCTTTTGTTTCGGATTGCTTCAATATGCACATCCTTTCGAATATTGACACATTCTAGCAGAGAACAAGAGAAGCTCAAAATGTCAAGTACCTTTGGGGCAATCTCTGTATGGGTGACCCTATTTGGATTAGCATTGTTTCCTGGGATTCGATTGATTAATGGCGACCAAGCTCCTAATATCGTATTTATTGTGGCGGACGATTTGGGTGAGTTGCCATCGGCAGTTGATAAAAAGGGGCTGAAAGTGCCTCTGAACGAAACTGCCAGCCTTTTGGTTGTAAATCTACTCTTTGTACTTATCAACTTTGCACGGACGTTCAGGCCTACTTTAACTTAACTTACGGACTTCTAGAGATGTGGACTTCAAACAGAGGCAAAAACTTGTTATCCCCTAAACCGTTCAATTTATTCCAAATAAGCGCTTCGTACGGTCACAAGATCTTGTTAAATAGATGAACTTGGCCAAGTTTGAGACCAAAACTATACTGAGGAAACTCATGAGATAGGTCCAAAGTTATATTGTAAACACTACACAAAGTTCGAATTTTCGGCCAGCTCTTGGTCAGGTACATAAGCTTTTGACAATATAACTTTGAGACGAACCATTTTAGAAATAAATAATATCTATAAATAAATCCATTGAAGATTCCTACGTTTTTATTTTGTTACGTCAATTTGAAAAGTGGCTTAGAGGTGCCGTAACCAATAGCAGGCAATAGCTGGCGGGAAGCTCATTCGCAGTCCATATATCTAAAAGTTCGTGCCTAATTCTACACTCTGAGACATTCAGATCAAAGAACTATTGAAAAAGGTTGGCACAAATCTTTAGAGAATGGCCTACCAAATAGGATTTTTCCGATACATAGATACATGATTCTTGGTTTATCGGGTGGAAATGAAATTGGAATATTTGCCAAGGGTGCTCCACATATACTTGTCATAATTCAATTTTTGCAACCTAATCTATTACATGATCAAAAATTGATGAACAATCAAATCATTGATTGAAATGGTATGAAGTAAATGCATTTTAAATTTGAAAGTACCTCATACCTCGTACAAAACACGTGACTTGTTGAATGATTAACGCATCGCACTCTCTTCCGACTTACTCACAAGCACAAAGATGGCCAAAATTGATTTTGCTTAACATCTGACTTTTGCACAAAATCAGTCAACGACTTCATGACTTTCCGTTTTGCCAGCATAAAAATCAAAATGAAACCTTGCTCTCTGTCCCATTGTTTTCACTACATTTTCAGGCTTCAACGATATTTCGTGGAATAATCCCAAGATCATCTCCCCCAACTTGGATAGTTTGGCCAGAAATGGAACCATTCTGAATCATAACTACGTATTGCCAATTTGTTCGCCCACACGGTCTGCTCTAATGACCGGCTATTATTCCGTCCATACAGGGAGGCAGGTAATGAAGTGAACAATCAACAATACAAAGAAGAGGCTATCAATGTCTTTGACAAGATCCCATGAGTTTGTGATTGATGCATTTTCAGACAGCGTTTGTAAATGAGCTGATTCGTGTAGAGAATGAAAATCACTGAAAGGAGCTTTGAAATCAACAAGGATGATGTTTGAAATAGGTGTGCAATTCTAGTTTTCGAGAGAGAGAAAGCCTGAACCGATGACATATCATTGAACATTTGAGCATGGTCTTCATTGTTTTTAACTGCCTTATAGATGCAAAAATGTCGTAACTGTTGATTCATAATGATGAAAGTTGGGAAACACTCATTGATGAATGCGATATGATATGCGTTGTAATGTGCTTACCACGATAGTGCTAAATCAAGTTATTTCCGACATTGACCTTATCATCATAACCAACTCATTGTGTGAGTAGCTCTAGTTTAGCGATTTATTGTTATTAAGAACAGATACTGCATGAAATTTTGCAAGTCGTGAAGCCTGAAATTCCCTTCATGTGTCCAGAGCAACTAAAAACATACAGGGTTGGTCTTAAGTTTATGAAGAATATAGATTTGAATGGGATCAATTCTAAAAGGATTTCGTTTGTGATCGTGTTCCATGTTGCTAATTCACATTCTTCTCCTGGACGAAAGCTGGTCCCGTTGGCTATTTTGTACCTTGAATAATTGACTAGAACCAACATTTAGCAGTTAAATAATTTCAAGGAAATGTTGACATGAAGTCAATAAATAGTAAACAAATAGTAAAAGTAGTAGTGGAAGACATGCAAAAACCACCGCTTATTTTGTGAATAAAGAGACTATATTGACGCACACACTTTTTGTTGGGATATCCAAGGTCCTTGAGATATCTCAAGCATTATTGATCAGCAAGAACGGCCACGATTTTTAAAAAGAAATACGTCCTACTGAGAAATATTAACAAATGTAAAAACTTATGGGCAAATGAGTGGGGTTGCTTCAGATGTTCTAACATTACCATTCTTAGTTGGTTTAAAAAAGAGCAGATCGTTTTAAATCGCAAGCGAGAAATCTAATGCACCAATTGAAGATCCCCTTACACCGTGTCCATGATTTTCACTTTTGGGGCTCGCCAAAAGATCTTTTGGCATTGCATTAACTCTGAATGTAGTGCATTACGTCAAGACTCCATCAAATTAAGGAACAAAGGTGAGTATCTTAGAATACACAGGCTTCATTCCAAAAAGTACAAAGTTTGCACTCAAAGGTATAATTTGTGGATGTCTAGATTGTGGGTGTCGGACGGGCGACCACTTGGTTGGCAAACCAGAAGAAAAAACCCGTGGTGATCAGATTCTAGCAAGCCATTTTCCAATTTACTGCTTTGCCAACCAAGCGGTCAGTTGTCCGCTATCTACCCCAGTGGTCATATTCGTGGCTTCAAAGTTACTTCCCTGATGCAGTTAGCAAGGAATTTGCCCTGTTTGCCTTGGAGCGATGCTAATTTTGCATTTCTCTTTTCTGAATCCGCAAGGCAAGACCAAGACCATGAGGTGACAACTTTGCAAAAAGGCCAAAAAACTTCAATTTTCCCATTGGAAGAACCTTTTGTTCTGACACACTGCACAAAAATGATTGAGAAGCAGTCCTAAAAACCTCCACATTTTCAAGAGCGTCTCGAGCATCTTTATCCAAGACACGGCAGTCATTGCTCCCGTTTGGGCTATTCGCTCTTTAAGGAAAGGTCGAGTTTTTCAAGAGATGCCTTTAACTTTTAGGATCTAGACCCTTTGGGCTAACCTGAGGCACTGTTCTTCATTGAACCAAAAGTAGACGCCGCAACGCCTTGCTTCTATCTCCCTCAAGAAATCTTCGTTGAGTGACAAACTTGATCGAAAATGTTGCTATTCGACTCGAATTCGCTTTCTTTGATTACAGTCCAGCGTCATTTGGCAACAAGAGCCTGTTGGTCTCTTCACCAATTTTACATTGATGCCGGAACATTTGAATACACTTGGATACGAATCGCATGCAGTTGGCAAGTAAGAACAGCTATGGTCTGAACTCTGAAATGGTCGCAACCATTTATTTGTATTGGCATTATTCTGCCTTCGTCTTGTTTCAGGTGGCATTTGGGATATTGCAACCAATCATATCTTCCGACGAACCGCGGTTTCAAATCCTTCAATGGGTATTTCATAGGCTCGGAGGATTACTACTCTCACTTGAGACCACCCAGTGGTAAGTACTCCCCTTTTGTTCCAGGCGACCTTCAACGGTCCTGCATTGTTTGGTAGTATACGCTACCCATGTTTCAATTTAGTCTCTCTTGAACATAATACACGCACTGTGCTTACGATATGACTTGCTTCCTACCTAGAGATTGCATTGTTTGTTTCAGTTGGAGGTGGTCCTCCTGGCTACGATTTCCAACACAATGAAGGCCCCGACTTGTCCGCTAATGGAACATATTCATCCGTAAGAGAATTTGGGATATTTTTGAGACCACACTAAATGAAGACGAAGGAACCACTCAAGCATATTATGTCTGGCGAACCGTTGCGCTAACTGTTACGAGAGAGAATCAAGTACGGATGAGGCAAGGCCTTTTAGAACTTTCGAATGAACAAACATTTTCAAAATGAATCTTTTTTACTGTAAAAATAAAAAAAGTCACGCCAAAGATTTATCCCAAAAGCATAGATTTGAAAATATTTATTCATCTTGGTTCTAAAAGGCCTTGTCTCATCTATGCTTGATTCTCTCTCGTATGTAACATGGAGATATTTTGTATTAGAATGTGTGGAACTCACGACATTTTGATATTAGGCAAAGGCATTCTGACAAGATTCAAATCTAACGCTTACTGGATGATGTACAAGATATGACGAATTTGAGACTGACCTAAAAAGTATGGATAGTAGTAGAGCAAGTATGAATATTCTACTTGCTCTAGAACGTAGAAAAAAGTAATGTCAGAATGGGCCCAATGTCCTGTTCTCAAATCTAATTCCCCGATAAAATTATTAGTGTCATCTCATCTCGACTATGTACTTGGGCTTCTGACCTGTTTGTCACAAGTCTATTTTGATTGTACGTATTCAGACTTTCTATGTACAAATCACAGGGCCTTCTTTTAACCCTTACCATGAATGAGTCGCATTTACTTGGTCGCTCTTTTCAAAAACGATAATTTGTCCCTAATAGCCCCCAAATTGGTAGCTTGATATGGGACTGTATTCACGTCATCGGAAATATAAGCAATGGGACTAATAGCCTGATAACTGTTGGCTAGCTCATTTTCCATTATCCATTATTATGCCTGATCGGTTGGATTTTTGTACTCTGAATGGCTTGGACGTCGAAATAGTTGGAACCAAAATTATACAATGAGAAAAAGGTTACATTATCAACAGTTGAACAAATTACTCGTATTTGCCAAATGCTTCTCAACTCCAATTACTGCAAAAGACCAATACAAATGCAAACTGGAAAGCAAGCCCTAAAACGTCAATTCCCTCTCCAAGTTTTTGAAAAGTTTCGAGTATGAATCAATCGACTTTATTTGATTTAAAAATACCTCTTGAACTCGAGTCAACTTATTTGCACATCTTCCACTTAGGTTCTGATTGGTTTGCATGCGGAGAAAATCATCCGTGATCACGCCCTTCAAACTCCAGAGAAACCCCTGTTCTTGTATTTGCCGTTCCAAAATGTTCACTCCCCACTTCAAGTTCCCGACCACTACTCAAACCTTTATCCGAACGAAACCAACCAAGCGAGGAAAACATTTTCCGGTGAGGGCCCGCCAGATACTTCAAAATGCGTTTCTTTCTTCTCCATCCTCCCTTAAGAGGCAAAAAGAACCGGATCTCATTCCGCTCATATTGACTGACGTTAGCAACAAAATTATCTTAAGAATTAGATCTAAAGTGTTTCTTGGAACCAATTCACAGGCATGGTCACCGCCATGGACGATGCTGTGGGAACAGTGGTCAAGTCTTTGAAGAGCCAAGGCCTGTTCGAGAATACCATCATCGTGTTTTCTTCAGACGTAGGTGTCTCAACATTGGTAGCAAGAGT
Source organism: Tigriopus californicus (assembly GCF_007210705.1). Classification (NCBI taxonomy): domain Eukaryota; kingdom Metazoa; phylum Arthropoda; class Copepoda; order Harpacticoida; family Harpacticidae; genus Tigriopus; species Tigriopus californicus. The sequence goes on along the minus strand of NC_081440.1, from coordinate 1,022,571 downwards.
CTTTGGAATGTGACCTTTCGTTGAATCTATCTCAGTAGACTGAACTTGGAGATTTTTTTCATGACTTAACACTCTCTGTTGACCATTACAGAATGGTGGGCAAACCATGTCTGGGGGAAATAATTTCCCCCTCCGCGGAAATAAAGGAACTTTATGGGAAGGTGGGACTCGAGTTCCAGGATTTGTTCACATTCCGTTCTCAAAGAACAGAGCAAGGAATGTTTCAAGGTGAGGGACACACACTACTTACCAGACACTCAAGAGGGTTTTCGAAATAAAACTCTGTGATGACGCCTTGGATTACATTTAGCCTTCATGAAACCCACGGGGAGCTCTGCCCATACATGGTAGGTTGGGATGAAGAATCCCAAAACAAAATGAAAAACTACCAAGTTGTGTTCAGGATATTGGGGCAATAATGAATGCAATTAAAACTCACCGAAACTGAGTCCCTATTGACAAGAGACCGGAACTTACAAAGGGATTTGAAACGAACTTATGCCAATCCCAATTTGTGGACAGGAATCTATTCACTTGTGGATGATTTCGGCAAAGCACGGAAAAAAAGTTTAGGCTTAAAGTTCGAATGGAATAGATTTGGTGCAAAAATATCTCCCCCAGGAAGCTGCATGTATTTAATTGGGTCTACAAGTTACATAACGAAATGAAAGTGCCGAGCTCATACAAATAGGGTAAAGCTTCCAAAGCACAAGTAATATCTTCTTCTTAGAAAGCAACTGACAAATTGCTTGATTTTGAAAAAAATTTAATAAGTTGAAAAAAAAATGCATAAATGGGAATAATTCGAAATTGAAAGAATTTTTCTCAACTCCTTAATTAACTCTCTGGAGTAAATGTCTTTTTTATGAGTAAGCTTGCTCAATATCTAAAGAAGTATACCTCCTTTTGGGACAAGCAAGCACAAGGTCCATTGTTTCGGGATTTTTTTCTTTTTTTGCGGACTTCCTTACCGCTACTGGGAATGGGAATCCCAGTAGCTCAAGACGGAAAAAGGTATTACGAGTAATACCACTTGATTTTACATTCATATGATATTTGATCCACCAAAGAATTAGAGATCTGGCTAGCCTTTGAATGTAGGGTTGATCAGGAATTTTAGTCAAAAACTTGTGCCAGTCTGACTTAAATCCTGCTACTGGATCAATGCCTACATACGACCTACGCATTTTTGAAGGTAGCAAATTAAACAATGAAGGAGCCCGAGAAAGAAGAGACTTGGACATCATTGTTCGAACTAGCCTGGATTCTCAAGGGCTTGAAGGTGCTCTCAAAACGCACATTAAGCCTCTACGATCACTAGATTTGACCCTAAATCCTGGGTTGGGACAAAGCGCTTGGATGCTTTTGAGTTAAAAATCTAACAAAAGTTCTAAAACAAACCAATCAATTATCTCAATTTTTACCAAATGTTGCAAAGATTACCACTTATTTTTTTAATACAATTTTAGTTTACTTTCTCTATTTTTGAAAGCTATAATTTGCTCGATATCGGATGTTTTCGTTTCCGAAGTGCTACCCCCACGTGAAGTAGCTCATTTTTGAGTGGTTCAAACCCATGTTCTTCGAAAGGAAAATGACCTTCTTTTTAGTTCTTCAAATCCTACTTGAGTTAGAAATCAACTGATTTAGCAAGCTCATATTCTGCAATGTGGATGATAGACAAAAAAGCCCTAAACAGAAACCATTTTTTCGTAGAAGCAGGGCTGATCTGAAACCAAAATGAAATGCCTTTCGATTACAATTTCAAAATATCAAGAACTGTCGAGATTTTGCTGATAAAGCTATACTCTCCCGTGAGACCATCCAAAAAACCTAAAGCAATTCAATTATTCATTCTTTACAATGGTATTGGTTGGAGTAATTGAATTCGAAACCGGATGCTCGATCCTTCACTCGAGTAGTGCAAGCAAATGCTTCAAATATATCCTATGACATGAAGGTTGAGACTAGTGTTCTGGCTTTTAGCCCAAGGTATGGTCTTTTTATAACACTGCGTAAGTAAAAAATTAAAAAAAAACAAATGAGGGACAAATATATCCGGAAGGTGCAATTCATGACAACTTAGATCGTTTATAGTTTTTGGGCTGAAAGTGTGCCAAGTATAGCATGAATTTGAATCCCAGGAAAGGTTTCGTTTCCGTTTTTGTCAGAAAGACAAAGTTACACCATTTGTGTTCATATTTTCCAGTTTGTTCCACGTGACGGATTGGTTGCCAACGCTTTATCGAGCTGGTGGTGGGGATCCACATGAGTTGGGCCCCATTGATGGTTTGGATCAGTGGAATCTGTTGGTGGGTAATCAGGACAAAGGAGTTCGACAAGAGTTCTTGTATAATATTCAACCCATTCCAAGTATTGAAGGTGCTCAGGCTAGAGCAGCTATCAGGTAAAAAACAATCCAAAGTCCTAAAGCCCTTTCGAAAAACCTTCAAAATGTTACACTACTCTAATGGAAGAACATAAGCGCCCCATAGTTCTGCTTCATTGAAGAAAGCTGAAAGGGTTGTCTTTTAAATAAGAACTAGCTTTGTTGCAAGATAAGCCTGGAGCAACTTCAAATTCCGATACAAGTGCTCTGCATTCCCTGACGGATTCGATGTCATGAAGGAAATAAAAAAAATACGCTCAGTGCATTTATTTATTGTGTTTAATGGTCCGTCATTGTTGAAAATGACCCTAACTACATTGAATAGGAGTTAATCTTCGGTACATGATAATCAAATACATTTTATTTCATCCGTGGGGTTGCTTTTTATTCGGTGATATCAAGTTCATCTAATTTTAGGTCAACTTGAGATCTAACTCAAGATAATGTGAGCTAGATTTGAAAATTATCAACAGAAAATATCCCCATGGCTTCCATATTTCAGCTGCATGCTTGCTCTTCCGGTTTTTGCCTCGCCAAAATGAGTCGAAACGTTCTTTCTCTCTTATTCATGTTTTTGGACTCACTTATGTTCGAAATCAGGCATATTCTATTATTATAGCATGTACTGAATAAGAGATCATAATTCATTATCACAAGGAAAATTTAGAGGGTTGCAACAAAATCAATAAATTTTGTCCCCAACGAAAATTTGCCAAAACAAATTTGTTCTAATAAAGGGTATACGTATATGTAACATATTTTTTACGGATTATGGAGCCAAGGAAGAGAAAAAAGTTTGACATGCACTCTAGGGTGCATTTTCATAAAGTACATGGTACAATTTTCGAACTTTAAATGCATGTCATCGAAATCAAAGAAGTTTTGGTTTTCCATGGTCGGACGACAACTCTCTTGCTCAGACGACCAACATCAGGTAATGGATGTCCAAAGAAAGGACAACTTTCCAAAACATTTCAGATTGTTATCTTCAGCATATATTTTTAAAAGATCGTGTCTCCTTTTTGTAATTCAATGTTGCTGTGGTATGTATTTTCCTTTTTTCTTTCTTTTGTACCATTTACCTACTTACCGTAATGAGGTCAATAATTAATTAATTTAAAATTTGATGGGCTTTTTATTTGTTCATACATGTTTATAGTACATAGAAGCTATGAGTATCGTAAATACTGATATCTATTAAATATATAGTTCAAGCAATTGTGATTATCATCAATTCTCTGAGGAATTTCTAAGGATGAATTGCAACTTAAATCGATTTTTTCCAAAGCTATTTGCAGTAAATGAAATTCTGTTGTATATTATTTTTGCACTTGTTTATTGCCACGTTATTACGTGCAGGTTCTATGGAATTTCAATTAAGGTGCATGTTTAACAAACTTCCAACAAATTTACGTGGGACCTTGTGCGACAAAGATGGCTTCACAGATGCCTTCCCTTCTTCTCGTTGGTATTTACCCGTGATTATGAACTTCCACGGTAAGAGTGTGCTGTTGCAGGGCTAGATCACTGACTTAACTTGAAACTTCATACCCGCACATCAATACCATATTTCAAGTGATTCAGATCGATCAGTTATCCATGTGAGCCTTGAGTTTCTTCATATGCAGAATGACAGTATGAATACATAATACGAGTAACTGAATTATGGGAGCTAGGTGGTGACTCCACGTGTTCAATAGAACTCTGTTGTTGGCTTCACATTTTCAAGACATTCGCTGAGGACTTGTGTTATTGTTTTGAAAATGGACTGAAGTAATGAGATTACAAGGAGGTCCTCTCTCGATTAACTTGTCGCTATCGAATCAATTTGTTCCAACTCACGTCAAGTTTTTTTTATATAGTCTACTTCTCGACACGTGGTAACCTATGGCAATATTCTTGGAGCTACCCACACTGAGCAACTTTGCCATTGATCTTTTCATGCAGTGACGGGAACGTCTATGGTTACGGCTCCGAAAAACTGTTTAAGTGAGTTATCTAGTTTCTTGGTGTAAACACTTAAGCACGATGAGTTCCTGAGTGGGAGAAAGGAACCACACATCAAGATGGCAATTTATGCTCTCCAAATGATACCCATTTTAAAAGGAAACCTCCTGGAATCTTCAGGTTGAGGAGCCGTTTTACAAGAAGCCCAAAAGTGAAACCTTTGGAGCCACAGTAGCCTCTAACCATATTCCAGAGTGATTGAGTGCTCAAATATAAATGAATCGAATTGAAAGCCGATATTTTGGTTCCGATGAAAGCAAGGTTCCACGGGAATTGCGCCCACGTCAAATGGACGAATGTATACGCTCACCATTAAAAAATAAACATTAGAATCCTCACGTGGACTTTCAGTACCAAGTTTCCATTACTTAGAGAATTTTAGTTCACTAGTTTTCTCGTTTGCTTTGTATTGCCCTGGCTCCTGCCCTCCCGGACTTTGTAGTCTGGGCGTCATTTCAACTATTGACTGAATGTTGACCTAGAGTACACTAATCAGATACAAATAGAGAGCAAAAGCGCAATAGAAGTTCATTTGTCTTGGATTATAAAGCTCCTTAGACACAGTTTTCTTCGTCTGCAGAGTGGGCGATTTCAAACTTTTACGAGGTGTCCCTGGGGAACCGAGTGGCTGGATTCCACCGGCAAAAAGTGTGGATATCCCACTCGAGCGCAATAATCATCTCGCCAATCTGACCCACTTCCAAGCCGTCCCGAATTTTGCAAGCTTTGAAGTTCGTCTGTACAACATCACATCGGATCCGGAAGAGAGGGTTGATTTGTCTCACAATCATCCGGATATTGTGGAATCCATGCTTGCGAAATTGGCTAGATTCGATGCCTCCATGATCCCGCCAAATATTAAGCCTGAAGTGGCATCTGGCAATCCCAATCGTTTCAACGGGATTTACACACCCGGATGGTGTCAAGCCCAACCCAAGTAAAATGGTTGACAACAAAGTCATACATTTTCATTTTGAAACTAAAGGTAGACTGAAGAATGTTTGCTCGAAATAAAATGCCTGTCCAGGGTCAAATCCCCAAGTTGTCATTTCAATCCCCCGTTCCCAGAGGTAATTCAAGAGGGGACGATAGATATCAAAGATGTCAAGAAAGGTGACCACAGCAATTTTTCAAGTGGGGCTGGAAATGAATGGAAAGCCTCATTTCTAGATTCTAAGACAATATTTACAGTCCTCTTTGCTCAATGACAGTTTCTACATGACATAACTCGATCCAGAAAACAGAATGTGAAGGGAAATCCTTTCCAACTTGATCCCACACACGTACATGAGATGCAATGCGGTCTACGCATTCTTTATTCACTTTTATTTAGCAAACATAATTCCCAGCAGCGGTCAGGAAGTCCGCAATAAAACAGTTTACGTCTGAGAAGGTGTACCCATAGAAGAAGAAACATGGAAGGGTAAAAATCGAGTTTGTTGTGTTTTTGTTAGTGCAGCTGAATCAGTAAGTGGGAGAGTACACCTAAAGCCGATTGAAAGTAGCGCCTCTACAATTAGAAACCATATCCTATCATCAGACATTCAGCTGTCACCTTCTCGCTCTGAATACAAGCCTGTCTGGTTAGCTCGCATCACCCTCTCTAGGCCTAGCTTCGTGTATGGTGTCCCTTCGACGCACTTAGTTCATTAGCAATCTTCATAGCCTCGACAAGAAAGACATAAAATTCAACTTTTATCATCCATGGCTCTTCAATGACTTAGAAGTCAGGACTCTTAACTCCACATTCATGCCCATTCATGCCAAGATATAGAAAAAAAGGATGGGGGCCGACGATAGAGATCTGGCTTAGTTGTTTTGTTCCATGTTACATCTCTATTGCCTGAATAATAAATTGCTACTTGGCCTTGGATAGCATGACTTTTTAATCTCTAATTCTTAATGAGTGTGTAGACATCTGACGAAACTCATGCACGAAGGTTGCCAATTTCAGAAATTCTAGCTTACCCAGCATGCGAATCACTGATTGGCGGCCTTTGTTGTAGGAAGTGTCCGAGGTACAATGAAGCCCTTTTGCGCACGATGTAGACCCTCGTTGCATTGCTGAGCTCCTTTTCATGGCCATACCAATTCTAGAGGATCGTTTAAGAATTTTGGTTATGGGAAAGTGCGCCCAGAGGATCTGTACGGGGGTCTTTTAAGCCCTGTCAGTCTTTGGAGCGAATGTACCGTCGATCAATTACCTGAAGTAGAGTACCATGACTAGAGTGAGAGGAATGATGAAGGCTATCACAGTTGACACGATCATGAGGTATAAGGGAATTTGAGTGCCTTCGTTCCATGGAATGGCACACCACGCCGACTCCTCAATGACTTGACCAGACTTCTCATCCATCAAGTAGTTTACCTGAAAAACAAAAAAGAAGGCATTCAAGGCTAGGCAAAAATGTGAGATAGGTTTTCGAAGGGAAAAGCCCCTTCTAAGTTTGTACTGCATCAAGCATTTTAATACGTAATTATTGAACAGAATGGTGCACACAATTGAACATCGTGGAGAAACTCCTGGAATAAATAGCCCCAAAGTTAGACATAAGTTGTTAGTTTTTATTCTTGATGTGTCTGAATGGGTCGGTTGTTTTGCAGCTTGAGAACCGAATGACCTCGAAACTCTAACACTCTTCGTCAACGGTGGGTGTCTCGAATTCAAGACTTGGAAAAGGGCTCATTTCACTGCACCAATACTTTATCACGTTTCATAGCTTACTTTTGTTTTCTCTTTCTTGATTTGTTGCATCTTGGATCAGGGCAAACTTTCATCGTATCTGAAGCTATCACAATCTTTTGTTCCATTTCTTAAGGTGGGAGATAAGTGGCTCCCCATAGTTCAATTCGCACCGCAATGCAGATTAACCCTACATGTAAGGTCTGCCAACCCTAGTTCATGCGTGGATCCGATATTTTATGGATTATAACTTTTCCATCTCAAACTGCGCGTCACTTCTGGGAGAAAGAGTCATATTTTCAAGCGTCAACGCTGCGTCGAACCATCCCATCCTCGACAAAACTTGAAGCTCCTTTTTTGTCGAAATCGTTTCCGACGTCCTTCAAATAGATTTCTTACCGATTACGAATGACATTTTCCTCAGCAAGAGCCAAAATTATTGTGTACGTCAATGCTCTTGAAAAATGTGCTGCCTACTCGAGAAAATTGCTCAACACATTTGGCAAGGGATAAAGATCCAGGGAAATAAGTTGGAGGAGACCCCAACTTTTCCACCCAGTTCTCAAGGGGCTTTCAAGTGAGGGGACTCTTTTGCATACGTAAATTGCTCGTAATTATGGTGAAATTCATCCCCCACTTACCTTGTTATAAAAAAGCCAAGGAATGGAGAATAATACACTGGCGGTCCAAATAACAAACACGGCTCGTATGGCTCGAGTCATCTTGGATTTACGGGGAATGTTCAAGGGATGACAAATGGCCAAGTATCTGGAAATTGAGAAGAAAAACAAACACGATTACGGGCTTGCGATTATTGTTGAGAATAAAGGTTGGAAAGATAGACTATGCAGACAGCATTTTTTTACAAGCCATTTTTGGCCATTTTTAAGCTAACCAACTTTCCTCGCGATTTTTAGCAGTGAGATCATTCGAAACTGAGAACTTGTGGCATGATTGATGTATTTTCGTCGTTTATTGAGACAAATTCGAAAAAAATGGAACTCAAAATGGGTGTTTTGTATCCGTTCTTCTGTTCTGAAACAATATGACGGACAAAATATCGATTGAGATATTGGTACTCTCATGATAGGAATTTCTTTTTCCAGATTGTTTTTTTTTCAGTCATCTCCTTTTAGAGCTGATTGAGATTTGTTGGCTGACATTAAAATGCCATTGAGGACGACGTATATTGCCTTTCTCTATGAACTATACCGAAACTCATTTGTTCTCCGATGTTTTTTTTTGTGTTGTGTTTGTACTACGTCACGTGTCCTCTCCTCAAAATTGCTTTTCCACATCAGGGCTTGATTTCAAGACACATGGGGAGACAATTGTCGAGTCACTTCTTGGACTTTCTGGCTATACTCACTCGTTGAGTATACGTGACTCATTACAATGATAACATTACTTTTACAGACCATTCATTTGATTGGCCTTCAGGATATTGCAATATGACCCAAGAGGTTTTAGGTGCAATTCTACATTGATTATTTTCAATTGCTTTAATCCAAAGTTAAGATATTGTTTTTTAGACCAATGAACAATGTTCAATTCATAACAGAAATTATGCCATTGCTATTTGCCGTGGAAACCACTCACTGTAATAGCCGAAATACCAATCGAATTATAAGTGTTTTCCACTAACATTTCCACGATTTCGCAACTTGATTTGGCTAATGATAATAACCTTAAAGGAGACTGTTAGGACGAAACTAGTGGATTATTTTCCGACCCTTGATTATGAAACATGTGGGTTTGTTTGTTTGAATGGGTGCTACCTTTCCACCGTGAATGCCACGATCGTAAATATGGATGAATAGGTCACAGCCTCGGTGGTGAGCATTTTGGTATCGCACGCGAAATGGCCAAAGTTCCAAGGATACTGGTTCCACAACAAGTAGACCTCGAAGGGCATCGCTGAAATGAAAAGTTTATAAATTGCGTCACATTGCGATTTTCAGCGATAGGAAACAACTTTCCACCGACGTGATGAGCATATTGAAGGGACTCTAAAAGAAGAATTATGTCCCGGTCTTGATAAAGCAGTCTTTTCAGTGTCTAGATAACGTTGGGAAATTGGATTGAAGGTAGTCTGAAAGCCATTGGGCAAGTGACTACTGAAATCTCCGGCTAAATCAACCTACCGAAGTATCTTGGTTCAAATCCAGCAGCTTATCTCATTATGATTAGCGTTTTAACAGCCTTTGAGCGCGCACAGGAAAGTAAGAAAATGAAGAAAAAAAAATATCCCTAAACCTGCATTAACAACATGCTGGGCATAATCCATTTGCGTACTGGGTAATGGGATTGCCATCTCTACGTTTAAGTTTTCTTCAAACAATAATGCCTTGATTGTGTCCTTTCTCTGGTTTGATTAAAGCTATGTACTTTGGTCGGAGGGTTTCTGTGATATCCTCAGGAGGTCATAAAGATCCTCGCTGAAACTTAAACTTTCTGCCTCATTTGAGCTCGTTTAAAAAAGAAAAATGCACGGAGCTCGCCAGAGAGCGCCACCATCTTGCTTGGTATTTGGGAACGTGATCCTTGGGTGAATTGCCTTTATTTTTGCCAAGTCTGGAGGGCACTTGTTGTATCTTTGAGCCCTGACTCCCCAATTAGAAACCCTCTTATCAGCAACAAGAGAGTGTCCTTCCAAATGATTCTTCCGAAAAACAACCTCATCTTTGCGTACAATCTTGACAACCCTTTGATTACCCTCACACAAAACAAGCTCTTTTCAGATTCTTAAACCCAGACGCCTTCTGAAAACTTGGTATAGCGTTCAAAACATATCAGCCCTTCTCTTAATGTTACGAGACATTCCCGTCTGTCGCTCGTTTCTTTTCAGATTTATAGGATTTTCATTATCACGCAGCACTGCATTGTTAATAACATCACCATTCCTAGACTTTCTTTTCTCCATGTCTCTTTCCTTCCAAATTCGGAGTCGTAATTTGCTTTATTGAGATCTGGAAATGTTCTTCTGGAATGCTCATGTGGTTCCACTGACCTTCAAAAACTGTAAACTGATACATATTCATGGACTCTGTCTCTTGCTCTGACTTACCGACGGTATGAGTGAGCAGATCTGACACAGCCAGATTGGCCAAGTAGACATTGGTTGGTGTGTGCATGTACTTATTTTTCACGATCACCAAACACGTAGAGAGATTCCCGAATAGACCGAACACAAAGATACACAAATACACAATAGTGATGGGAATAATCGTGGTGAGAGGCAGATGCCGCGGACCCAAGCGTTGTTGGATGTAAAGCGACAAGTTGTCCTCCATTTCCGACGAGCCATTTCCAAAATTGGACCGCAAAGTTATCCCACTCTCATTGGTGGCGTCCATTTCCATTTGACGCTGAGATGCTTTTGTTGTCGTCTTTTATGTTGATTGAAGTCTTCTTCTCTCTTGAATCTAGGTGTGAATACGGCTTGAGGGACCGTTACTCTCTCTCTTGAGGGACGCCTTCATCAATATGAACATGGAAACTCTCTGTCGTTTGCAAAGGATCACCTCTAGCCTTCATTTTCTTTTGAGGCTAAACTTGAGACTTGAATCTATTCAGGCCTTGAAATTGGACTTTCGACAATGGTTGGCTTCCCAGGAGTGATGATTGGAACCAACTTCCGGTTGGGTAAAGTCGAAGCACAGGCGTGGACGACTCCAACTTCTGTGAGCACCACACAGGATCCCCCAAGAATCGACAGGTTCTGACAAGGTCCTCCTGACACACCAAGGATGAAGAGGATCCTCAGCGCACCCCGCACCTTCAACAAGTTTGAGCGACCTTCGCCGAGCCTTGTTCAGTCACATCCACGGTGGTTGGTTCCATTGGTAAATGTCGGAGCAATTCTCGGCTAACGGTAATCTCTCAAGGAGAATCGAAGGAGGACAATGATAGAAGCAAAGATGTTCGGATTTGATAAGCACGCACGTGGACGCAATAAGTATGTCAACGATTTTGGAAGGCATAGAGATACCGTTTTTAATGCAAATTTGTGACAATGTAGGAGCGATTGAATTTTAAAGTACCAACAAACTCAAATCTCGTGTATTGTTACTTAAACTGATTGAATTGACGGGTGCATCGCTGATGATTATATTAGATGAGGAAAACGATAAAATGCACATTTGTTTCTTACCGCGGAATTGCAAGTTGCAAATAGCCTGTGGATCAGAGAGTCGATGCAGTAACTGTGGAAGTGCTATTCGATGACCTAAAAATGGCCTCCAGGGAACAAGAGCCGAATCATGAGCATGACAATCGATAGAAGAATCGACTGGATGAATATCGTGATTGGGAAAACGATTGAAAAGTGGACAATGTTTTATCCAAAAATGAGTATAATTTTTTGACTAAACTCTATGTCAAAGATGTGCATAAGAGTTGGTTTGTTGCGAACGCAAGTGAACCAATATTAGTAGTTACGTACTCTTTCAATCAAGGTAGCATAAGAAGACTGGTTTGAAATCCGTCTTTGAGCACAATATCTACAAAGACAAGGTTCTAGAAAAGCGGCCCATCTTCAAAGAAGAGATGAAGGGCTCTCCCCAGGATAATACTTTATCAATGACAAAGCAGTTTGAATTCGACAATATATGAATAACCCAATTCTCGATTCTCGCTGTAAGGAGGCGCAGGGTCATGGTTTGACATTAACTCCTAAGAGTAACAGAGGATGTTAGTTCTCTTCTATTTTATTCTCCGACCCCTCTCTCCAGAAAAGGCTGGGTCTTGGTTTAAGTTCTGAAATAGAGGGCCATCACGCAATCTATTCTCCTCCTTAGAGGGATTGGTGTAATGTATTTCGTTGTTTTGAAGACCGCTGGATCTAAAGATGAAGAAGTGAAGATAAATGTCGGTGATGGATGAGAAAGGACATTAATAGTGTTTGCAATGCATTTGTCATTGTTTCACAAAGATTTAACAAGGATCAACATTTCTAAGGTCCGTTATTTTACTGACGAACTATTTCTTTTGGGCTCTTTGACTTGTCAAGTGAGGACTGATTGGCTACTTTTCTCGAAGTCGCCCTGCTGTTTTCAATAAAACTATATCTGTGATAACTGAAGATGATGATGCGATGTGCTCGAAGACACCTACAGGATTAGGCTTTGTTGCCCTATTTTGTTTACAAATTAGTCGGGTTGAGACCGTTCAAATATTTGAAAGCTTCACAAAAAGTCAAACGAGGTACTTGCCAACGAAATGACGATGAAAATGAAGCGAATCATTCAAAAGAAAAGGATGCCCATGATGACGCAGACCATAATATAATAAAGAACGTTTTGTGATAAATCAAAATGACAAACACACGTCTCTTAAGAATGCGAGCAAAGCACAAATAATACTTCAAGTAAAACATAGATCTACAGAGCGCCATTGAACTGGCACTCACTCAAAATCACTTCATCTAGACGAAGTTAATAGGTTAATGCTGATTTCTTTTGGGTCAAAATTCCGCTTCGAGGGAAAAAACTCGAAGTAAAGTCATTAACTACTCTAACTTTTTAAAATCGAGGAGACGTTCAGCTTTAGGGTATTGGGCTTACCATGACAAGAAAGTATCATAGAGAGAAGGTATGGTGTAACAAGCACGATAATGAAAACAAGTAAAGTGAAGAAACATTCCACCAGAAAAGTTGAACGGAAAATCAGACACTAAAATCGATTATTCCATAACAGGCGAAAAGTAATCATGGTTTTCGCCTAACCTCGGACGAATGGCGTGGCATCTATTTTCTTCGTTCGAGTGAGTACCAATGCTTTAAATTCTGTTATTTGCATTTTGTTACCGGTCTCTTCTTCGACAGGTCTAGATTAAATTAATTTCTAAAAGAAACCCCTCCCAAGACGGCCAAAGGCAGTTTTAAAATGAAGGCCTGATGCTTGAAACAATGTCTTTGAACTTTTTTTTCCTTCTCTAAAGTTCACCACGTTGATGGATCAGTAGTACTGTTCTAAAAAGACCCAAGTTCTTTACCTTCTGGTCTAAAATGCCTAACAATCAAGATGAAAGAATAACATCTAAACATGTTATGTCATACTGTTTGGGGCTCATCCTCGGTCGTAATCTTATCTTGTATCTATTGGCTCCTCGTACCTATGTTTATTCAACTAAGCACTTAAAGGCATCATTTTACGCAGTCTCTCGATTGCCTGTCGAGAGTGAGAAGGGAATGAAGGCCTTTTGTGGAGTGATCTGGGTGGTCACTTTGGCGTTGTCAAAGGCCCAAAGTCTGACAGATTCGGATCGTGTGGATTGTCATCCTGATCCGAACGTCACCCAAGCCCGATGTGAACAACGGGGATGCATTTTTGAACCCCCCCTCGGTTCGGGAAGGGCCCCTGTTTGTTATTTGCCCCCGTTCTACGGCTATCGACTTCAGGGTGACGAGGTCTTGCCCACTGATTTGGGCTTTGAGGCCATTCTTGAGAGGAATCTGGCGGAATCATCGTATTTTGGTCAGGATTTCTCATTGGTCCGCTTTGAAGTCGAATTCCAAACGGAATCTCGACTCCGGGTCAAGTTGAGTCCCTTATCAGCGGAACGTTACGAGGTGAGGTGAATTGAAGTGATCTTGGATCAGAGATGAATAGACGCATTCATGGACTGTTTCTTTCAGGTTCCAATCCCAATTGAGAGAGATTCCAATCGTCCTCAAAGTACATTGTACGACGTCCAATTCTCTTATGAACCAGTCTTTTCATTCCAAGTGATCCGAAAATCAACGGGAACCATCCTCTTTGATTCTTCCTACGGAGGCCTCACACTCTCTGATCAGTTCCTTCAAATAGCCTCGAGATTGCCCTCTGAGAATGTCTACGGTTTGGGCGAGCATGAACAGCCCTCTTTCAAACACGATCTCAATTGGAAAACATGGAGTAAGAAAGAAGCATAATTTTTCTAAAACTCATGAATTCGACGTCAAGTCCTCGGAATGCAAATTTTATGGAAACGTCAGACAAAACACGTACAGGATGCGACCATGTTGTCAAAGTATGAATACCCCTTGCCCTATGTAATGCACCGCTACATACCATCTAATGTAGACCTAAGTAGGCCAGACAACCTCAGGCACATTCATATCGATCACGTTTCCAGCCATGTTTGCTCGAGATGTATCACCCAACCCGGAGTTGAACCTCTATGGAACCCATCCCTACTATACCGTATTGGAAAACGATGGCAATGCCCATTCAGTACTATTTAAGAACAGCAATGCCGCCGACGTCACCCTGACGCCCAAACCTGGACTGGTTTATCGAACCATCGGTGGTGTTCTGGACTTGTATTTCTTCTTGGGTCCCACGCCAGAGAATGTGGTCCAACAATACACCGGAGCTTTGGGACGTCATCAAGTACCTGCTTATTGGTCCTTGGGATTCCACATTTGTCGATGGGGGTATGAAAGCACGCAGGATTTGCGGGAGGTCTATCAGCGCACTCTGGCGGCTGAAATCCCTCTGGATGGACAATGGTCTGATATTGATATTATGGATCGGAAAGTGGACTTTACCTACGATAAGGAACGTTTTGGAGACCTGCCCGATTTCATACAGGATGTACATAACGATGGTAGGTGGCTATGCTGTGAATACTACTTGGGGATCAAAGTGACCACTGAAGTTGGTAGACATTTAAGACTTTGCTTTCCACTTTGAATAAGTGATCGGCTGGCGAGCTTTGATGTATCCATGTCTGTTTAGGAAAATTGTAAAATCCCTATTCATCTTTCATCTTCCGGAGTGTTATTCGGTCCGAAAAATGGAACAAACATTCAAATGGCTATGTCTTCAAACTTGTACAATAACAAGAACATACGAATTTATATTGTGAGCTTAACAGACATGGTTTTCCCAACATGAAATGACTTGTTTTGTTATAATACCCATCTTTGGACTGTTCACCCAGGTGAACGTGGAGCGATCCAGTCAAGGAGAAGCACAGAAATGGCTTCTGCTTCAGGCTGGAGTTTTAATTGTGTTACTTACGACCGATTTTGTGGATTGAGATTTGTCGGTTTATGTAGCAATTGAATAAATAGCGACATTTTTGAGTCTTGATTATTTTTTCTAAATTGAATATAATATTGAAAAGAAAAGCTAAATTTTTCTTGTTTATCGAAAATAATGGTCGATAATTGTGAAAATAGTCCAGGGGCAAATTCACACAAAAAAGTTTTCCCCTTGAATGGTACAATGATGAAAGTTTTTGATGTTAGGTTGCCAATACTAGAGTGTCCATGGGTACAGAAGTCCTCTTTTCTAACTGGACTTTTTGTACCTTGATGCTGCCAGACACTTCCACTTCGGCAAAATTTGTTTCTTGAGACTTTTTAGGAGATTATCTTTCCAAAGAATGCCTCGGTAATCAAATATGATAAGCCAGTGGATACAAATTTGATCAAGATGAACATGAATTTAGTCGGCACTCAAAGACGGCTCTTGTCTCCTTGATCGAGCTTCAAACAACAATGGGAAATCAAAATCACATCTTAACTATGAACAGAAAAACCTTGCCGAGCAAAAGGTTATCGCTTTAATTCAAGATTTGATTTCTTTAACTCTTAGGGCGTCGCTTTGTGGCTATTTTGGATCCCGGGATTCCGACAGGAGAAAGTGACTATCCCGCATTTGAAGAAGGGTCCACTTTGGACGTCTGGGTGAAAGAAGCTCAAACCGGCCTTCCCATTCAAGGTAAGTATTGACTCACATGGCGAACCATATTTTGGTCTTGAAGATACAGCAAGAGGTCAGCCTTCAAGAAGTCAGAGTGACGCTATACACCTTGAGCGATGTCTGTCAAAAGATATCCTTCTTTGAGATTGACAAGCCTAATGGAAACCAAGAGCGTGATCACCATACGTCGGTTATGTAAACCATAATGAAACGATTAAATGCACGAGCCAGTTCTTTAACGCACTTTTAGGGATGGTGTGGCCAGATAGCCCAGTGTATTATCCGGATTTTACGTCACCCATCACCCGAGATTGGTGGGTCAAATGGATCAAGGCATGGCGCCAAGAAGTACCTTGGGACGGACTTTGGATCGATATGAATGAGCCCGCCAATTTCGAGCAGGGAAGTTTGAATGGATGCGAGGAGAACATGTGGAACAACCCGCCGTATGTTCCTGGTGCGAACGCTTCTTTTGGTTTGATCACCAAAACCCTTTGTATGGATGCTCAACATGCGGGAGGTTCCCATTATGACACCCATTCCATGTATGGTTGGTGGGAGGCTGTGGCCTCTTTCCAAGCAGTTCAAGAGGCCACAGATCAACGAAGTTTGGTCTTGAGTCGCTCCACTTTCATTGGAGGGGCCAAATATGCCTCACATTGGTTGGGCGATAATTTTGCAGAATGGGACAATTTGAAATATTCCATCATCGGGATCCTTCAGTTCAACCAGTTTGGATTTCCATTAGTGGGAGCGGATATCTGCGGCTTTAATGGGGATTACGATCCCGAGATGTGCGCCCGATGGCACCAATTGGGTGCCTTCTATCCGTTTGCTCGGAATCATAATAGCATTGGCAATGTGGATCAAGATCCGGGTGTGGATCCATTTGTGGCATCGATTGCCAAAACTGTTATGGAGGTAATGCATGCAGACTCTTTGGTTACACAAGGACGACGTCACCACTGGACAGTGACGGTAATGGGGGAAATGAGTACTTCCAATCCTAATCAATAAAATGCATTTCCCTTTGCTCGAGTTGACTCAATTGGAAACTCAGGAAGCATTGGTCAATTTAGATCTCAATCGAATGCTCGTGTAAAAAAACTATGAGCATTCAAAACTCAGACCAGGGAGGGCACAAATTGAATGAGGTAGCACCACGTTGGTAAGATCTTATCAACGTGGTGCCAAACCAGTCATTTTATGCCCATGTCATACTGAGTTTCAAGAACATACTGCCTTTGTCACAGACGTTTGATTGAGATCAAAATTAGCGAACCCTTTCTGAGCCAACAAGAGCCCAACTTGTATGAAGTAAATTGCATTTGGTTCATGTGGACAAAAGTTAGGTCTCCTCCACCCGACCATCTCTATCCAGTAGTGACGCCCTCCTTTGGTTCATTTACCTACAATCAAAACCGAGAGTCATGGTTGAGTTTTGTTTTCAGATTCGATATGCGTTCTTGCCATATTTGTACTCTCTATTCTATGAACATACTCAACATGGATCCACCGTGTTCCGACCACTATGGCATGAATTCCCTCAAGATGTCACGACATGGACCATTGACGAGCAGTTTTTGTGGGGAAATGCTCTGCTTGTCTCGCCGGTTTTGCGGGTAAAAATAGTTATTCATCTGATCCGCATCACTTCTCTAAAAAGGGACCAGCACGCCGAGCATGGGAATTGGAATTTTGGCCAATTTGTTTCCCTTTGTTTGAGTTAAGGACGTATGTTCCCTTTCTTTGGATGAATGGAATCGATCAGTCATATCGTATGTGGGGAGAAAACCCCCCCAAAAACTATATCTTAAAAAAGCCCATTGGTTTCCCATTTTGTGGCTAGAAGTCGAGCCCGGTCAATCATAATCAATCCTATTGTTCAACAACCTTCTCGGTTCCGATTTCCATAGCTCCGAACTTTTCGTTTAAAGACTGAAGACAAAAAGCTGTCCCAATGGTCTCATCAATTATTTGCATTGATGCAGTTTTTCCGTTCTTGTTTTCCAGCCCGGGGAAGTGTCTGTAAGCGCTTATCTCCCGGAGGCCAGATGGTTCGACTTTTATACCACCGAGGAAAGTGACGTTCGAGGAAACTTTTCCAACTTGGATGCGCCCATCGAGAAACTCCCGCTTCACATTCGAGGAGGTACAATTATTCCAACCCAGGTGCGTCCATTCCTCATGACTTTAAAAACCACTAAGTTGCTCTTCCGCCCACAAAAATGGATAGAAATGTGGAACTTTGAGTATGGGTGACGTAAATTTCCTCGCCGAGTCTAATGAATTAAGATTTCTTTGACTGAAGCCAAGTAACTAACTCGTAGTTAATTTGTTGTGGTGGGGAGGAAAATGGAAGATCAAAAGACCGGATATGCCTCCCTTTGAAATGCCTGCAGGTCCCACCTTCGTAAAAAGAAAAAGCCATCTGTATTCAGGAAAACACAGGTTTTCGCTGAAATAATCTGCAATCTCATAACAAGCACGTCACTTGAGAGCAGATCGTATTAATGGCACTTGTACATACATTCATGAGCTCTACGAATCAGATGTGGATGTTAGGAATGACCAAAGGTTATTGGGTTCTAGAATCGAAATTTGTTAAAACCACGTCGTCATGACATTTTTGAGTAAGAAGGTGAGGAGCCAGAAAGTTTCCAAGTTTAAGCAGTCGAGGAGGTTTGGGTTAAAAGAACCATGTTGAAGAGTTGCAAGGCATTTCTCTCCAATGAACTCTGGTGGGCATTGCTGTTACTCAAAGTGACTAAAAGTCATTTTTAATGCAGCCAAATGATGAAACAAAATTTGTTTGAAAGAACTATGCCCGGACGTAACGACAAACTTGCCTTCATCATGGTACCGGTGTCAGTAAGAATCAGAAGATGGCACTGCTTTTGCATTGGAGTGAGAGAAGTGACAATTCCATTAAATAATTCAAACTCCACATCCACTAGAAACGGATTAGTTATTCACGAGTCTAATAAAAGTAATTCTTAAAGATCGAACGAAAAAGTGCGTCAATAATATAAGCGCTTAATACTTGACGATCTCAAGCCCTCTTTCGTCTTTGGACCTAGAAAGCAAATAACTTCGGAGATTAAATTTCTTGGGTACACATCCAGATGCATTTTTTTGGCTCTAAGAAATTGGATTGATCAAAAGTGGCTTGCTCAAAACGATAAGCAATTTTCCTCAGATGAGGTTGGAACCCAGGTACCAACTTTAAGAGCGTATGTCCCACTGGTTGCAAGTCTGATAACACCGCAAAAACAGTTCCCTAAATTTGCAGGGACTGCACACAAAGCGGCCAGAGGCATGAAACGACTGTCCAAATTGCAGATACTTTTTCTTCGTTTCAGGCGTCTGCATTGAGCACGGAAATGGCCAGAAAGAATGACCTTCACCTTCTAGTGAGTCTGGATGAGAACCAGGAGGCCGAGGGTGTTTTGTATTGGGACGATGGGCAGAGCTTGGATCCATCCTGGGCCAAACACGCCAAGGTGGCTTTCACCTACTCGAATAATCAACTCAATGGAACCGTGGTGAAAAATGACCACTCCGCTTTGAACGATCTTCAAATTGGGAAGGTCTCTTTTTATGGGTTGCCCACCATTATTGCTCGGATTCGCTTCCCAGAGGAATCCCGTTGTGATTGGAATCAGACTTTTGCCTTCACACAAGTCGAGTGCTCGGAGAAGATCAACCCTGCGGCTGATTGGAGCATGGAGCTCTTCTTTTATTGCTGATTCATGTCTGCCAGATAGAAAATATTGTGTGCTCTAGGGTATAAACTTTTGTCTAGAGCACAACTCTTCAGTACTTTGAGAGAGGACTTTGAAAAGCAAGGGACAATGCAAAATTCATTACTGAAATAGCAGGATTGAAACCGTACGCTACTTCAATCCAGGTCCAAATGTCCACGTTCTAGGTCCAAAGATGTTTTACCACGACCATTGAAGAACTGCTTCACCTCTCCTATTGAGAGAGACTAGAAAGGTTTGGACTGTCCAGTTTTCAAGGACGGTATCTGAGTAAGTAAAAGTATCTGAGAATGAACGTTTTATTAATGACATTCATCACAACCCAGGTTTTAGGGTTAATTGTAAGGACTTTACAGGCTTACCATTAGGGTGACCTGTAGCGGTTAGAAAATCCCGTGAAAAGACAAACAAACAAAAAGACTTCGGGCCCTCGAGAACCCTAGTTAGCGCATCCCTCAAATGTTAGTATAGAATATGTAAGGCGTTGATGCTACCGTAGCATCTTTTAAGTCAGATCTGGACAAGCTTTAGACCAAAATTCCTCATCAACTTTGAATTCAAGGGCTAGCCAGATCCGTCAACTTTAATTCGTTGGTGTATCAGATTTTAGAAGAACACTGATCAAAATAACAATTATAGATTTTACATCTCCAGTTACTGGGGATAACATTCCCTAAATTGGTAAAGAAAGTCGAAAAGTAATCCAATAGATTTGTCGATTTGTCCAAATTAGACATAGCCGTTTCGCAGCAATGGTTTCCAGGGCGATTAGTTAACACGGGTGTGTATAACTAACGAAAAAAATTGCTATTTTTATTGATCTGTTAGACATCATCGGTAAAGTAGCCATTCAAAATTCACTCTCTGCGAGCACATCCAAAATCATTTGATTCTTGGCCTTCATGGACACACTCTTGGGCAGATCAATGACACTCGACAGTTCTCTATCGTCTTTGAAATCACCCCCGGGATTTGATCCCGATGGACAGGCTCCTTCATTGGAACGAGCATCTTCTTCTCCCGCCGAATTTGGTTTGGAAAGCTTCGATGTCGAAGGTTCAGGACTTTTGGGGTGGTTGTCGGCATCCGGTGGGTTTGACTCGATCTCGAGCGATTGGTTTTCATATTCAATTTCCAGTTCTATTCGCTTGAGATCATTACTGGAGGAGGTTATCTCTGTTATTGAGGGATAAATAACATGATTAGTTCAATGAGCAACAGTGTCACTGGACCAGGTCAATCAATCATCACTCACCAATTTTCTTCAGGGCCACAATGACAGCATCGGCATCAAAATCCGGCTTTTTGCGCTCGGTTTGGATCTTGTTTTCGTGAATGGTGATGCATTCCAACGGGTCGGAAAATATGCGGGTCACATAGTGTCCGCCTTGCAGGTTTTCTAAGTCATAATGCACGGTTCCAATCACACGGTATTGGAAGCCAAAAATACTGTAGGTGTCTTGTAATTGTAACGAATATAAGGCAATCTCTTTGGAGTCACTCCCGTCCGTGTTAAAAGCCCGATCAATCTCGACAAAGATGTATTGACCGGCTTGCTTGACCGCGGGATACACCTGACACAGGGCCCCACAGCGACACACCCGTTCGTGCAAAAACTTATTCAAGAGTTCCGACAAACTGCCGGACTGGGAGCCGTTAATTTTCAAGACATATTCTTTACACGAGGACACTACGAATCTTTGACAATTATCACACTCAAACTTCCATTGAAGGAACATCTTGAAGGCCGGATCCAGGTCCATGGACCCGCGATGTTCCGCCGGACTGGCCGCACATTGATTGAGAGCGCCTCGCAGAAAATCGCCGCAATCCACGGGTAAGTGGCTCACCTCAAAATGGGCGTAGTTCTGAAATACCCGTACCGCATCCAAACCCGCACTTCCTTTCGCATAATCTTGCAAAAAATGGCCCAGAACGCAACTGGCCACGGTGCATTGATGACGATGATGGGTGGGCGGATCGAGGCGCTGCCCCAAATCCGTCTGGGCTAATAAATGGAGGACGGAAATGGCGAAGCAATCTTGGCCACTGGCATTGGGCAGCCCACGGACAGTGGCGATTTGGGGCGGGGGCACGGGCGGTTCAGTCAGATCGTCCATGGGATCCGGACCGGCCAACCCGCGACGTTTGCGCATGGGTCGCAAGACATCGCCACGAGTTAGATGCTCGTCGAGAAGATGATGCCGCAATTGCTCGAGGTTGGTGAAAACCGGTCGATGAGGGGCGGGGCAATCAAAGCAATGGTAACGATGCAATTCGAAACCATGGGACTGCTGCCAATGGGCTAATAAACTGGCGGCATCGCGGAATCGCGGACTGGAGCTGCCGCACACGTGGCACAACTGATGAGTATGGCGATCGGTGATGTGATAGCGCACCGTGTGTCGCGGTCCGATCAGGTCGCAGATCTTGCAGTAGTCGTAGTGATGAGCGGCGATTAGGTGCTGATGGAAGGCCAAGTCCGTGACAAAGGCCGGTTTATTGGGACAGAGGAGACAGTGATCGCGGCCCAGTCGCTCACGTCGCGGCATAGGTCGGCCTTGGGCTTGGGCTTGTCGGACTTGCTCGCGGAATCGCGCCTTGATGCGACTCTTGCGCTCGCGGTCCTGGGCCTGCCAGGCACGCGGATCGGCGATGAGTCCGCGATGTCGGGCCTCGTAGTGTTGGTTGTATTGGGCGTTGGAGGCGAATGAGTCGCTCCAGCCCTTCTTGTCCACGCAAAAGAGGCACAAATGGTGATGTTGGCCGTGTTTAAGGAGCAGGTGGGTCTTGAGCTTCTTGAGGTTGGGCGCTTGATGCGAGCACAACCAGCACGGCCGGGCTTCGTGAGCCGGAGCCGGCTCCACGGTCACTAAAGCCAGAGGGTCGCTGGCTTCGGTGGCTTCGGCCTCGGCCTCCATTTCTAAGCCCGACCCAGTGTGGGTGTGGGCGGGACACTCGGACCGGTTGAGCCTCAACCCCAAACTTGGGCTGGGGAGTTGGAGTCAATCAATATTCAATGTTCACAGCCTCCAACTTACTCGGACCTTGGTGGTGTTGTCTCTAGTTGTAGCAGCTGTAGCCTGTTTTTATTAGTGCATTGATTCCCCTGAAGAGGGCCTGGTTAGGGGTTTGAAAGCATTTTAAGGAGAGGATTTTAAACAATCGTTAGATGATATTTTTGAGTGTACATATTTTTTCTACATTGCTGATTGAATTGTCTGATTGCTGAAATACAGTATTGAGTTGCCTTTTATATTCGTAATTGTTAGTTTTCTAATCATGTTTGGCCTTGCAATCTAGGTTTGTAGGATACCTAGGTCATAGGGCTTCATATCCCATTGTTTTGAAAACTTAGTCAAAAGGTGACTGATTCTTGCCAACATTTGTGATTTCGATCAACTAAACACTTATTTGACCCTCAACAAAGTCCACATAATTACTTATCCTCGTGTCATGGGAATTATAGAGTCAAATATCCTTGGAAAAAATGACAATCGACATAAAAATGACTCAGTCCGAATCATGTATTTAGCGGGTCTCCTGCCTTGAAAAAGTGGCAGATTAGCCTCTTAACAGTTAATGGTACTTGAACACGGGATTCAATTTGCCTAAAAAAAGATCTCATGATGCTCTCAAAGAAAACGAGCCCCAAAGTTGAAAAGCTTACAACCAGCGGCCTTCAAGCAAGACGGATTTTCATTAGGTACTCGATCATTTTCGACCTTTTTTTCGATTTTAAGATAACACCATGTTTTCGAAAAGTCCCGCCATTTTCTATCAAGATACGTGTAGACTTCCAGCGGCCTAATTCAGAAAGTGACCAAATTTATTGTTAGTATGCCACATGTGAGTTGTGATTGTCTTTCATTTTTAATGATAATCCATATCATTGAAAAGAGAGACTCAACAAAAACTCCTGTTAACTTTCCTGACGACGATAACCTCCAATACCTTTTGAAATTTGGACAATGGCTTTAGACTTGGTCAAAGAACGAAGACAAGAAGGGCAGTATCAACAGAGGTACCTTGAATTGTGCCATGAGGACCTCAATAGGGATGCCACAGCTAGCCATACCTCTTCTGAACAAACATGGGTATGACTTTGTGCTGTTGGGACAAATCTCTTTGGATCCCATTGAAAGACATTTTGGCCAATTTAGGCAAATGGCAGGAGTGTCAGACAGTTCCTTGAGGCTGAAAAATCGATTCGTGTGAAATCTCTTGGTCAGTTTTGTGGTCTCAACCTGAAGGAGTTGAAGGAGGTGGTCAAGGAATCGTAGGATCATTGTCTAAAAGACGTAGAATGAGATGCTGCAATTCTCTTGGCCAGTTTACCCCCACAACTTACTGATCAGAGTCCAGATGATGGTGAAAAGAATGTGAAATTCCATGTCGCGGGTTACCGTGCACGATCGGTATCAAAGAGAGGCTTGTGAAAGCTGCTTCTCATCATAAGTCAAAAAAAAAAAATCGCAGATCACAGACTCGCCGGAGAAAAATTGCTGCGTACCAAACTCTAATGGATCAAATTGAAAAGGGCGGACTTGTAACTCCCTGCTAGCAACCAGTTCGATGGCGTGGAAGTTCATGAGAGACATTCTGGATGAGTAAAATGGTAAATGATGATCAACCCATAGCTTAGCATGTTTAGAGCAACTATATAGGGCTTGTCAAATGAACGCGTTCATGAACAACTGACGTTATTCCATGGAGTAAAATCAAAGGCAAAATGCCCAGCCAAACATCACAGTGCATGCGTTGAATTTTGACATTTATTCATGCTTTTCTAAGTAAATAGCATTGTGTTATTGAGCAAATCTGATAGTGTGTTCACCCCTTAACACCAAACATGTTCATTTTGTTGGATTTTGTAACACAGCTCACTCAAAATCACATGATTATTGAAAATTTAATGGGCGGAAAATGAGAATTTACTGTGATGTTTGTCTTAGTTCTCCTTCCCTAAAATGCCCAAAATCAGGGTGTTGGACTACATTTTTCCATGAATTTCCTTCACTTGACGTGCCCCATAGGTTGAATCAATGGCCTAGCTTTGCCCGTCCTGTTTTCTTTGTCCACTCCTCTAGTTATAGGATTCTCTGCTGTATGTAAAGAAAACATTTCAATGCAAATCAATTTGTGGTTGCAGTGTATCAATTTCATGAAATGGCAATGGTTAACCCCACAGATCATATAACAACTAGATGTTGCATTGGCCCACCCTAGAGAGCCCTCTAGCCCAACCTCAGTGCAGAGGAAAGTGGATTTTGTGTCAGCAACTCTGTACACCAAAAAAGAGGAGGATGAGTGCCTGATCAGTACTAACAACCCACAATCGCTGGGTCTTCAACAAACGCAATCAGTGACAAACTCACTCAGGATCCAGACACGCTAGTCAACGAAAAAGCATGAGTCACTGTACACCAAAATTTATGTACCAGCTGATGAAGGCAAGTGTTCGCATTTTTCTGCACTATGCGAGGTCTAGTCATATGGTCTGCGGGAAACCCACGTGATTTTGTTAGAGCATATTTTGAGATGTGATTTCTACTAAGTAGCACCTACTGCGAGTTTCAGCCATTGGAATTTGATATCCTCTTGCCAAATCAAGTTTAGAAATATGCCCTTCCACACACGGCACCATTGGTTGTAACATTGAGTGGCTTGAAATTGCTGCATAGTCACCAAGATCTGTCTGCTTAGATACCCTCTTAAACAAGCAACCCCCATGGAGACTTGGAGTTACAAATAATGCCTAATCTCCTCACTTTTTGAACTTGATTTTGGTAGCTGCAAGCTTTTTCTTGAGATAATTGGCGTATTTGGGCAAAAAAGGAAGGTCCAGAGGTAGAGGTTACCCCTACACCCCATGTGTTGTACCTGAAAGCTCATGAAAGCGCGAAATAGCTAACTTGGGGAACCCATCAATCATGCAAGCAAATTGAACTTTACCTGTTTATGAGTGTGAGTGACAGTACCAATAAGCAATACAAGCAACAAAGTGATTGTGTTTAGTCTTCATCAACCAGAAATAATGAGATGGATTTCATTCCTAATGTATGGATTCCACATCCACAGATGGTGAGAAGTGTGTTTGGGCATCAAAACCCGATGACTGCAATCTTCTAGTAACAGTGGTTGTTATCCCATTCCTTCAGAATTATTCTTGTCTCCATTGCA
Source organism: Tigriopus californicus (assembly GCF_007210705.1). Lineage (NCBI taxonomy): Eukaryota > Metazoa > Arthropoda > Copepoda > Harpacticoida > Harpacticidae > Tigriopus > Tigriopus californicus. The sequence goes on along the minus strand of NC_081440.1, from coordinate 996,851 downwards.
TTATGAACTTTTGCCACATTCAAGATATGACAAAGAGGATTGCTTCCCATGGCTGGTTGAATTGAAGAAGAAGGCGCTTTGAAGCTTGGATTTTTGTTACTGAGGTCAATAACAGAATCTTGCATTTTCCTTGATAAAGCAAAGGGTGGGACTTTGATCCTCCCACTTCATACATGTCCAGGGGTTCACAATGAATGAAGTTGTGCCCCAGATCGGCCAAAAAACTTCAACCAGAACCTTTTTCTAACTGGAATATTGGTTTGGCATTGGCCAATCAGGGTGGGTGGGTTGTTGGTAAAATGAGCTATCTGGCTGATAGTTCAATCCCATTTGTACATTCTACAGCACAGCACGCCCAACCCATCTCTGACCATGTGAAGTCCGCTAAGAGATGAAATTCATATTCCCTCACAAAATCATCAAGGGGAACAACGAAATGATTACCTTGCAAACAGGCACTGTAAAGTGAGTCCAGAGTGAGTGCTGCAAACAACGCTTTTGTTTTGAGCTTTTTTTTGCCCATGATCAGCTGCTGCCACTTGACGGGTCTCAACCAATCAGGGAGAATTTATATTTTCAATGATCCATGGCGTTAACGCCGGAATGTCCGAAACCCCTTAGTTAGCCTCAAAAAGTATCTTTCTTCCATCAAACCAGGGTTGTTTTTGCTTAAACCTGACTTTTTTCGTTACAATTGAAAAGGCAGGTGCTTTCACTTTCCACGTTTTCTGGCAACCTTGAATTTGAAATTGGATTTGATCCCATCACTAGAGGCCATGAAGAATTGATAACTAATGAGGGATGAATTAGGAGGCTTAGTGATTTCCATTCTTTTCTTACTGCCGTTAGTAATGGTGCATTTAGACGACACTTGTTTTGACACATATTGTGGTCACATAGGGCTTTCACATGACATATTCTCGAACACATGGTCACATATTTAATTTGGAACCTGCTCCAATTTTCTGCGATATGTGAAACAATTCTCAGGCAAGGTCAGCGCAATCGCCCAACGCAAGATTAAGCGTGACCTTAGGGATACAATTGCAATTGGGATTTTTTCACAATCGTCAATCCTGTTTGGGGTGAAATTATTTAATGACTAAAATTCAAGTTTGAATTTGTTCAAACTAACGGCATTTGCGAAATATTTTGTTCAAACTAACGGCATTTGCGAAATATGCTGGAAATTTGAAGAAACAAAATGCATTTTGACATAACTTTGAGTGGTCAGATATGGTCTCCCTTGGAGTTAAACGATTGACGGACACCGAACTCCCAATTAAACCAGCATGACCAGCGATAAAATAAATCAGATGCTTTGGTTTTAACAAACAAGTTTATTTTTAGTACGAGAAAAATGAAACAATTTACCCCCTTGAATTTTCTGAAGTAAGTCACTCACCATTGTAATGACGGCAGGAAACGTTGTCATAGACTGACAAATGACACCAATGGAACTTTTCATATTTTTTCAGACTTTTCTTTTTGGTCAACTAATACTCCTGCCTTTGTCACCTAATCGCACGCCATCATTGAAAACCAGTAATCTCGCCAAGGCCCAGTATATTTGACACAGATAGTCTTCTGTGTAGTACTGGTGTGTGTAAATTCTCTGAATCTCGATTTGTGTCACATAGCCAACTTCTCATCAAATATGTGATCACAATATGTGTCAAAACAAGTGTCGTCTAAATGCACCATAAGAAAAGCAAAATGGGCTGTATGGCCAGGTTGAAGCTGCTTGGACAAGTTTGGGCCAAAAACAAGTTTATCACATTTATTAGCAATACCATGGCCTCTATCATGGTTATTATTATTTAGAATCAATACATAGACACCAAGGCATACATTCAAAATATTGTTACGTTCTTGCATGGCAAATAGTATCCTCTTGTTAATTCGACAGAGCTTTTTGCTTCTTACTTATTATGCAACAATAGAAATCTTGAAGGCTGCGTGATGAAATTGTTAAAGGTTCCGTGATTTCCAGACTCTTAGTTCATTGTTTAACTTGAGAAGTCTTGTTGTTTTAAGTCTTGTATGTGGAGCCAGAATCTGGATCCAATATGAGCCCATCTGCTCAACCCCAATACAGGATCATTTTGCAGATCCAACCTCCTAGATCCAACCTTCTGGATCTAAGCCCTGATCCAATCCTGGCCTCATCCTCCTTGATCAAATCTATGTGCATAATTCATTGACCATTTGCCCTGAAACAGCGTGGAAGACAGCTGTCATTGTAATATAGGGTGAAAATCCCACACATATGGGGGATAGGAGAAGTAGATCCAATGTTAATACCATACTAACCCAACGTAAACTACACTAGCCTAACCTTACCTGACCTGAGCTGACCAAGCCTAACCTCACCTAACCTGACCTAGGGACCCTGGATTCAGAGACGAGTGAGGTTTGACAAGTGGCTCCACTTCAAAAATGTAAACAATCAGTAAAATAAACAGTTTCCAAACAGATTTTGAACTGATGTGCTGTATAAGAAAGAGTTCTATGATGACAAGGATCATTAAATATTTTCTTCAAGGACACTACCAAATTTTACTTGAAGACAAGCTGATTCATGGATATGGCATTTTGGATTGTTAATACTATTTTGTTACTTTCTAAATCCTTTCTGAACCCATTTTTCCATAAGATTAGATTGCTAAAATATTTCATTAGATTGTTAAGATTAACATTATCACATGTGTGCTTCCTGAGTCCATCAAGAAACAATTTAATTTGTTGAATATGGTAGAACATTCTTTTTTGAAGTGCTTTAGTCCAACTCAAGATTTGCAGCATGCGAAAGATCAGTGTGTCAATTACATTTTATTGAGAATTAACAAACTAATACCATTGCGATGACAAAAGGCACTTTTAACCCTATGGAATGAGTTGGTTAAATCCATGGTGGATCAAATTTGTCATAAATCATTCAAAGTTTTGCCCTATTGTGCGATGCAAACGCGCGACCTCTTTTTAGAAGCAACTGACTCCCTGTCAGGAAGGTTTCGAAACAAAGCCCATGTTCGTTGACAATTGGCAGCCGATCAGATCGGTCAAATCTCATGACGCATACTCAACCTCGCGTATCTATGCCTAGAGCATCTATAACCTGACCTAACCTTTCGGTTGCAAGGGCCTGGCGGCGCCTAGGCCGCAGCGCAAGCCTGGGGTAGCTCGGTTGCAAGGATCTTACACATATTTATGCTAATGTCTTGCCATTTTGATGAAAAGTCTGGAAAAAAGTCGAAAAATCTAACTTCAGTAGTATTTGTCTTACCACCACACAACCTTGTCAAACAATGGTGCGATTGAGGGTTCACTACTATCAGGAATTCCTATCGTAGTGCAGCAAATTTTGAAGCCTTATTTTTATGATTACAATGGGGTCCTGCATTTTTCAGTTGATTGTCAAAGGCACAGCTGTCTCCCCGGCTGTTTGGGGCACATGGTCAATGGATTATGCATATAGATCAATCCCGGACCCAATCGGGATCCATGCCAAGATTGAATCACGGCGCCATCCTTCTTGATCGAATCCCGCACCTGATCCGGATCCTATTAAAATCCCGGACCCAATCGGGACCCATCTGCTTGAACCCAATGCAGATTCATCCTCCCAGATCTTGGCTAAGATTGAATCATTGCCCCATCCTCTATGGCCGTTGCACATCTTCCGTTTTTGGTCAGCTGATATTTTGGTCCTTCAAGAAAAGAATAAAACCTGACCTAACCAAACCTTTCGGTTGCAAGGGCGTGGGGGCGCCTAGGCCGCGGCGCAAGCCTGCGGTAGCTTGGTTGCAAGGGCCTCGAAAACAGTGACAGATTAGAGCTTAATTCTGCCATGAAGAAAAAAAGATTGCGCGCATTGAGATCCGAACTCGCAACAAACAAAATCAACGCAAGGTCACCAGCACCATAGGTTCTCAACTGGTGAGTTTCGTTTTCCACTGGATGGCAACGTTTTTACTTAAAGCAACTACATGCCGTGAGAGTGGCAGCTGACCAAAAATGGAAGATATGCAACGACCATACCCATTCTCCTTGATTGAGCCCTGGACCCAATCCGGATCCATCCTCCCTGATCCTAGCTAAAATTGAATCATAGCCCCCGTCCTCCTTGATTGAATCCCAGACCCTATCTGGATCCAATTCGCATCCCGGATCCAATCTGGATCAGATTTACATGCCAGCCCCATCCCCCTTGATCGCATCCCGAACCCAATCCAGATCCAATTCGCATACATCCTCTCTGATCAAATCCCGCACTCAATCTGGATACAATCTGCATTTATGAAAGTTTGATGTTTTTGTTTGTGAATGTTTTTGAAGAAAATCAAAACAAGGGTGTATCCAAGCCAGACTAGAGCATTCCATTTCAAATTCTAATAGACTCACTCTTTCCAGCACTACACCAACAATTTGTTCCCAAATTATTCGGCCTTTGAAGTCAACGCAGGTCAAGTTTGAATCCTGAAAACCAATGATCATCATTTGTGTTTGATTGTCAAGGGCATTGACTGATAGATATTAATTTTACCATTCCCCTATGAGTAAGAACTTACGAAGTATTTAAATGGTTTTTTTTTGTTTCAAATTTAGCATTTTGACGAAATAAACTTCAGAAACATCAAAGAATGGAAAGGAAAGTCTTGACAATAGTTATGGAACGAAAAAAAAATAAATATAATAAACATAGTTTAGTTTTGGGTGGTCAGTTTCTTTCGGAAGGAAAAACTATCAAGACAGGGCAAATGGTTACGTTTTTAACCCAAACAGAGGTATATTTGCGGATCTGCAATATATCTTGTCTAGGCTTGCGGATTATGGTTGCTTAAAGGCCAGTTTCGATAGTTCTTTCCACCTGGCAGCGCCGAAAGACGAAGTATGGCCCAAAATGCCCCAAGATTGTCCCGCCTGGAACAGGCAATTTCAGGTTTGGCCGTGCTGTGGGCTTATAACAATGAGTCTAGATTGAATCAACCAACAATGGTGGATTTCTGAGTGAGCGAGAGACGGTTGCTAGTGAAGAATCAGCAAGCATTGGAAACAAACAACTATTGACATCAATAGTTTCCTGAAACATTCAAGCACGGATTGATATAAGTGACCCCACCCCGATCCTGCCCCACGAGAGACACGACAACACAAACAGACTCTGAATGCAGATTGTGTTGATTTTAAGAGTGTGATTTAGGGTGGGTAAATGCTGGATGGATGTGCTAGTCCGATTGGGAAACAAGGCCTGGATCATCAAGAACGAAGTCGTGGTTGAGTTTTAAGGTTTGGGCATGGCTTTGCTAAATGAAATTCTATAAAAAAAAACATTGATTTAAATTTTCACTTAATTTTTATTAACAGCCGCGGAACTGGTCACCCAAAATGAAATTGTGCCCATGGGGTCCTGATTTCAAAAAGTACCCTCATATGTCTTGGCATTTTTTTTTTTAAGATTTCATCCCGTGAAAATTTATTTGATCCTATCACTAAATTTATGGGTAGGATATTTTTCCAAAATCACCCAACCTGGCATTGTTGACTTGTTTTGGTTAAAGATATCAACGATCAGTCTTTTATTAACCCAACCAGATTTGCATGACCCATTTCATTCACGCCCCATCCGACCGGCCCGCCCGCCCCGATTACGTGCCGACCATTTTCCACCCGCGACTTCGAAAGCCACGGCCACCCCGCCCCCAGCCTAGTCTTGAAGGCACCCGGGCTGGGGGCTGGGAAATGGCATGGAAGCCAGGGGCGCCGGCCTTGGACGTCCAGCCTGGCCCAGAGCCTGTCCACCACCCTGGTAATTGTATTACTTGCTGGATGGGCCCCGGGGACGTGTATGCTCGCACTGATTCAGGCTCAGCGAAATGGATGCACATTAACCCTATGTAATATAGTGGTTCCTGCCTGCCCAAACGAGTGTAACCAGTCCGTCCCAGTCCGTCCCATGGCCCAGATGGGACTCTGGGTCCATCACTGTTAGTGCGAAAGAATGCTTTGATTTGAACGGCATCATTTAATCAGGCTATGCGGTTCCTCGTGTTCCTTCCTTGCAGCCAAAGTTAGACTCATGCCAGTCTTTGGATTTTTGGACTCCTTGCCGGACTCGAATTTTCGACTGGATTCCAGTCCAATCCAAAGACTCATCGGGTTCTTACTAAGCTCAAGCAGGCTAATGAAATCACCATTCACGGGCTGTTTTCTTTCATGGTCATTTCATGACCGAGTAAAGCACGTGTCTGGAGAATTTGAAAGAAAACATGTTAACTTTCTTGAATGAGTCCGGACTCGAGTCCGGCCCATTTCTCCCAAATCGAGTCTGGACTCGCTCTAGCACTAGCAGTTCGGTTCAATCAAAATCTGGCCAGCCCAGTATCAAATGGACCAATCAAAGATTGATCTTGTTTCGCTCCTTTTTTCATGACTCGGCAGGCCAACCGACGACCGGGGCCCATGATTCCGTGGCTATCGCGTCCTTGCCCTCGTCCGCCAGCGTCCCACCCACCTTACTGAGCAACCCTTGCTGTGTGGTGGGTTGCCGAAAAATCAAGTCCTTGCATGCGGCCCGAAACATCTATTTCTACCGGTTTCCGTTGAAAGACGCCGATCGAACTGCGGCTTGGACACGAGCCATCGGTCAAACCAATGACGATGGCACCCCCTGGCAGCCCAAGAGCGGTAAGGCTTTCAATCGCATCAATAACATCAGCTATGATCCCTTTTCTCCTTGGGCGCAGCTTCCCGTATCTGTTCGTTCCATTTTGTGGGTGAGGCCAAAGTAGACGACCCGCTTAGTCCGGCTTATATTCCCACCATTTTTCCGACCGAAGAAGAAGAACTGGAAGAGGAAGAACTTGAAAGCCTGGAAATGGACGAGCCAGTGGACAACCCAACGACTATCACATCCGAACCGAAGCCTCAAAAAGAACTCAGTAAACTAGGTGATCTCAAAAAGTTAGACGAAATTGATTGGCTAGAGACGAAAGCGGAACCCGTGTTTTTCTGGGACGACGGTCCGAAAATGGTCGACCAATGCACTCAAACCACCGAGGACTTTGAAGCGCCGGATTCGTTCACATGGATTTGCCAACGAAGGGCAGTATTTGAGGATATCTCAATCCATTCCACCATGGTTTCGATTCCGAGTTGGGGTGCCCAACCCTTTCCCACCCCAACCGAGAAAAAGCCAAAACCCGTTGACCAGATTGTGTGCGTGGAAAACAGCCAGCAGAATCATTGAGACTGAAACACTGATGGATAAGGCATCACGGCTGGACATTCGTCCCAACGATTTCTGCCGTTCCAGCATTGCTTACCATTAGCTGAACCCGGTCTAGATATGAAAGGTATGGAGTAGAGGGACACCACGGGTATTTATTCATAGTAGAGGTTTGAAGAAAGATTGACTTTACAGGCTTCATGCTTGAAATGAAGTCAAAATTTTGCGACCCAATGCAGGGATTCCAGAACGACAGAGCACTCGAAGAAGGAGCGAAAATGATATTGGTTCGCCATTTCCTGGTTAATAGTAACGAAAATCGCAAATATCGAAATCGTAGTAATTCATTTCTTTTCTCAAAAAATGAAGTCCGTCTCAAATTGGTGCAATCATAACCAAACACCCCAAACAACACTACTTACTTTTACAACCACCAAAGCGACCGTTTTTTGTTTTCTCCTAGCAAATGACGGATGCACTGAGACTTTTTGACAATTTGCTGAATTATTGCCGAATGTCTAACAAGGAATGTACCTTAAATAGGAAAGTTCAGGGCTAAAATTGTGCTTGAACTGTTCAACATTGAAGGATTATGTGACTTTGAATCATGCTATATCTGCGGTGCTTCATAGTTGACATCGCCTCATATTCCCCAATGAAATGAAATGCCTGATTCACAACGAACTTTTTTTATGACTTAAAAGTTCACGGATTTTGCAACATAAAAGCTGTCATGTCTGAATGTATAAAAACAAGTCATAACACGAAATAATTAAATACTAGCTTGAATAGCATCGTGATACTAAATTTATCTCTGGACTTAAACGTGCGATATATGCAATCACATGTTGGAAAAGCTTTACCAACTTTTAACTGGATATGCTCATCGAATTTTCCATTATCTTGGAGGACTACACCTAAATCCTTCATGGATGAGACCTGCTCAATGTCCTTACCTTCATCATCTAATAGTGGAGTGTCTAATGGCGTCGACCCCAAAGGTCATTGAGCGGAATTTCATTCCATTCAATGCCATGTTACTCACAGCAACCCAGGAGTAGATTTGGTCTAGGACCTTTGCCAGACAACCGGAATCCTGACCATTCCTACCAACTACCAATTTTGTATCATCAGCATAAGAAGAGATACTGACATTACTACTACCAAGCTTCTGAAGCGGAGCAATGAAGATAATGAAAAGGAGAGGACGACCCAAAATGGAGCCCTGAGGAACTCAATTTTGGGTCCTTCCTTTTCTGTTTGATGGGTTCCATTTCACTTGTCAACATTTGCCATAGTCTGGGCATTAGTCGTTCCTCAATAAAAGGAACGAATTGCAGCTACAGTTACATTAACCATTACCCGAAAAAAATGTAATGGCGTTACTCGTTACAATTACTGTTACTAAAATTTTAGATGACCAATACTTTATGGTTTACCCCAGCCAGACCATTCTTCTCAAAAGAAATGGAGTTTTTTTGACTCAAGCAGGCCTAATTCGTAACATTTGAAGATTTCTTATCAACATTTTTCAATAATGAGCCTTGGCATTTATTCTTGGCATAATTGTTCAAAATGTATTGCTTCACTTACTTTGAGGATTCAAGATTGGGACCCTGGATGGGATAATGATTGTTAAAGGTTTGAGACAATGTCGCAAAATTCACGATGGAAAACAGTATTAGACATCGACTTCTCTGTAACAAGTCCATCACTTCAGTGAATTAAATGAAGTGAAGTGAGGAGGCTTTGGAAATCTGAAACTTTATTTTATTCAAGCCAAGGCTAGATTTTCCGTGCTTGAGTCCAACGGAATCTGATTGAGAAAATGTAAACACTAAAGCAACAAATGCAACAAGATTCAAAACCAATAACACCTTCACAGCGGTTAAGAGCAAACACAATTTTCAACCCTGACTTTCTTTGATCAATGGAATTAGTAAAAATGGCGATTTCTGTAGAGCGTTAAGGTTCTTCAGCTCTCACGAGATAAACGAAACATTAAAGGCCATTCTGGAAGCTGAAAAAGGAACGAGTAACGAGTAATTCTTGTAGATTTTGGGTCGTTACAATAACACAATTTTAAAATGTAATGCAATTACAGTTCCTTTTTCGAGAAAAGGAACGAATTACTGTAATTGCGTTACTAATGCCCTGGCCATAGTTCAGCACAAAATGCGTAATTTCTCACATGTGGTGAAATATGGCCATGATGATGTTTTGAATGTCGAGCCATCAATGCGCGTATTGATAAGGAAAAATATTCCCGTCTGTCCATTCGCCAAAGACAAAGATTTAGTCACCTCGATCGCATTAGACGGTCAAATTTGGAAAATTGAATATTGGCAATTTTATTACTTGCGACAAAGGATTCGATACAGGCGCCAATTGGTCTACGCTTGGGTAGGCCACTTAAACTTGGGAATAATACAGGGGTTGACCTCTCCTCAGAACAGACAGAGACGAGGCGGTTAAGAGAAACAGCCGACAAATACGTAAGCAGTTACGATCGTAAACGGCGAGGTTCAAGTCAATCTAATTGGCCCGTTTCCCCGTAGCCTTTTGAGTGGGATCGGCCACGAGAGACAGTAGCTTCTTGCGTTCCATGCCCTGGGTGGCGCTCCGGAATTCCACCAGCTGACTCTCAAAGGTCTCCCAGAAATTGGCCCCCTCGGCAGTGGTGAATGTGGATTGAAGCTTCATGAACACTTGGTTGGCCTTCAATCGGATCTCCTGAGCTCGACTCGACCAGTCGTCATTGGAGGGATTCGTGTCTTTCGGCGTGGATTCGCTCTGAGGGCCAACGTATTTCCGCAGTTTCCGGATGGTGGTCACGATATCGGGCTGTTTCTTCAACATGAGCGGCGTCAGAGAGAGCGTGCCCAATTCGGCCAGGGCCTCGAGACACGCCTCCATCTCGGGGCGGAGGTAATGGAGCGATTGCTTGATGGCCAGATCCAGATCCACCAATCGTTGTTCGATTTTCAACCATTTGATCTGTTTGATTCATGAATGCAACGATTCGTTAGTACACTCAACAGCCAACTCATCTCGTACAGAAAATAAGGTTCACCTTTTCCTTCTTGTTGCTCAGCTCCCGCTCTTTTCGTAGGATCTCTTCCTCCTCAGGGGTTCGATTGAGTTTCTGCTCAAGTTTCTTTCGGATTTCATCCGGGATGAACTGACCGCTTTCGACTTTGTCCTTGAACTTGAGGGCGTTCTTGGCGGTGACCTTTTCCCATTGGATCTCGGCTTCCTTCGACTCGAAAGTCACCGGTCGGTCCTTATCCAAATTGATCTCGATCATGTCACCCGTGGCCTTCACCTGAACCCACATTTTCCTGGGCTCTTTTTTCGAAGCTGGTGCGGTATTCGTCGTAGGGGTGGTCAATTTATTGGGCGTGTCACCCTCCTGGAACAAAGCCCGAAATCCGAGTGATAATCAGTCTTTCTAAATGGCACATGGACATGAAATGGGCCCTACCTTCTCTGGCACGATCTCATCATCGAATTTCTTGGGTTTAATGACGCGTCCGGATCGGCTTATTTTTTCGGCCGCCGCCGCATCAGGCTGAGTGGTGACGGGTGTGGCCGCAGCGGCCGCGGCTCGAGACTGTTTGGTGGGGGGAGGGGTGGCCACCACGGTCGGTGAATCCTCGGCTCGGCGTTTGGTACCGCGTTTAGCCGGCGCTCGTTTGGCGGATTTCCCCTCGTCGATGGTCAATTCCGACTCGCCCACCCCATCCGATGCTCCGGTGTCGGGGTCTGAGACGGCACTGCTTTTAAGAGGGGCTTCGGGCGCGGCGGGAGCTCCCGCCGCCTCCTCCAGCCCGGCTTCTTCTTCCATGGCCATGAGTTTTTCGGCCGTCTGAATGTCGGGGTTGTTTTCGATCTCATAGAGACCCTCGGCAAAGCCTTTCTTGTTCTTTTGTTTAGCTGAAAGGTGAACCCGAATGGTCAGTCTAATGAATTACTAATGATATTGGGGTATTCTTGCTATAATATATGGGGACTTGATCAACCTGTGTTCAAAGCACCCGCCCGCGTTAACCAAAGTCATAACTTGAAGGGGTGTTTGAGGGACGATCAAGGGCGTAAAGAATGGAGGAAATGGCTCGCAGTCGCAAGATCGACGTGATCTTCAATCCACAACTCGCGATAGGGCAAGGTTTTGACCAAGTAAAGTCAGTTTAAGAAAGATATGGCCACAATTCTATAAATTACTTCACCCTGGCCATAGAAATCACTCAAATAAAAACAAAGGAACCTTGGTGGCCGATTGGTCTTATGTACCCGAGAGAGGCACGACATGGTTCCCCAAAGGGCGTGGGTTTGAATCCCGCCTTCGGAGAAAAACTAAAGAAAGTGTCAAAGACCGACCAGATTCGAAATCATACTTAGGACTCACTTACAGCCCTAGATATAAAAAAGACCAGCATGAATCGGGTTCTATGAGCACCCGCATTTTAGGTCCCCTCAAGCCCATCATTAGCGCATCATTATTGTGGGTTAGGTGAAGGCCACGCTTTTACTGAGAACCTCTCGGGCCATCCATCGCCTGGCGTTCATCATTTGATTACTCATGACCAACAAATGGTTGGGTGGGATCCACCTAGTCATCCATCAAAAAAACTCAACCAAGCATCCCACCCGTTGTCGTCACCCGTTGCCGTCACCCGTGGTTGCTCACCGAACTTGTCCTTGGTCTCCTGGTTATAGTCCCAGATGTCGTCCCGTTTGCAGATGGCCGTTTCGTAGGTGCCGAAGAAGAAGACCTCGTACTTGCCACTGCCTTTGTCCTTCTCAATGCGGGCCGGCCAGGCCGGATACCCGCGCACCTTGGCCCACACCTTGGCGCCCACGGAAAAGCTCTTCTTCACCATAATTGATCAGACCGCTCTCTCTGTCTCTCTCTGTCTCTGGCTGTGCGTCCCACTCCAATCCGATGTCAATCCGTGCCCGTCAGATATCCTCACACCGGGATAACCCTCCCACTCACTCTGCCACAATCTAGGTGACCTCCAATTTGGGCCACTCACCGCGAACGGACCAACGGGACCAACGGGACCAACGGGACCAACGAGAATGAATTCCGTCTCTTTTTCTTGGCGTGTCCACTTGTCTCCACTCAACCATCCGATCAATCCCACCAAATTTTGTTGTGCCTCTTCAGCGTTGCCCAAATGTACCTTAGTCCCGGGTCAGCCGAGCCATTAGCACGCTGAAGCTGAACGGGTGAGAAGGCCGGAGTTTCAAGCGGGGTAATGGTGCGCCCGTACGAGTCAAGGCACGCGTTCGATCGGAATTGATGGCGTCAAAGCTGAGAGCCCTGGTCCCACATGGGGGTATGAGTTCAAGTTCAGACCTGGGATCAGTACCCAACACGGTAATGCTAGTCCGTTCCTATGATGGGTGGTTCATTCAGGCCCGATCGGGTTTCGGCGGCCTGGGTTTACCTGCCGGGGGGACGAGGCCCTCAAACTTAACCCGGTCGAAATTAGGGCGGAAGCCCGGCGGAAGCCGGACTGGACCTTTGGCCATCGAAAAGCCTGTGAGGCAACCCTGAGCTCGAGCATGCGCGTTGGTTTTGAATCAGGGTGATGGGAAGTTGAGTAACGCCATGGTGAACCTGAACATAAATATCAACCGCAAAATTAGCCGCATGGGCATTGAAAAGTAGACCTCACCCACCTCACCCCATGGTGCTAGTATATTGGCTGAACGGTCCAATGGATTACTAGTCACAACATCAAATGCCCTTCTATGCCTACCGACAGGCCCCCTATCCACGTATATTTTTGAAGCAAAGTATCCACGAGCTTACCTGTGGCTATACCAATTCGGAATAAGACGACCCCTCCATGCTACTCTCTCGAATAATGCCCGGGCATCGGGTTCACTTATGTAATTCACGGCGCTCCTCTTGGATTGATCCCCTTGTTCGTCACTCTGAGCCATCGAGCGCGCTCACTGGAGCGGGTTTGAAACCCTGTGTGTGGCCTTTTTCTCATGACTGCCTGGACTGCATCCGCCTGCATCCTTGGTTATTCTCATGCTTTAGGACACATGGCTCCATTGGCCCCCTAGGCAGCCAGCCCCACGTTGTGCCACCATCCCACCACTGCCCGCCGGAGGCCCACTGGCTAGCCTTCCCAGTCAGTCAACCGCCATCCCCCCCCCCTCCTCACACACACACTCGTGGATGACCGGTTCAAGTCATGTCGCGGAAATTGCCGGGCCCCGGGCCCACGGGCCGTCAGGGGTCTGGGCGTGTCCCGGGTGCGGCCCGAATGGTTCCCACCGAGGCCCCGCCTGATTGGCCACGAGTGTATGATCACATTTTGACTATGCGGTCGGCTCGCACGGCGCCCGTGGATCAGATGGGTTGCGAGCGAGCTCATGACTTTCAAGCCTCGCCTGAGGTGGGGTCACGGAGTCGGAAGTTTAGCGGTTCTCTGGCCTGGATCTTGGCATGCATGGCTAACATCCAATTGCTGATTAGGATCACCGAGTTCTGGCTTTAGAAATATGAACTACCAACGGGTTTCCCGCCTCATTGGCCTGCTCTTGGTCTGGACAATTTCAGCCACTTCTAGAAATAAGACGGAAATAAGAAGATTATTCTGGACTAAGATGGAATCAGATTCCATCAATTAAAGGCAGGTCATTTCATGCCATTTATGGTTATGCCACTTATGCTAGTGGTTCGTTTGAAAGTAATGATGTCCAAGGCTGATGCAGCGGACCAAGATTAGGCCGAAAATTCGAAGAAGTGAATGGTACAGGCGATACGAAACTTTCGTTTCCGTTCGCAGTCCACATCTCGAGAAGGCCATGTTAGGATATTCTTTCTGTCCCATGGCTCTCAAGCGACTATCGTCGAAAATCTGGCCGTTGGATGGTAGCCCGTGGTCGATATCACTGCCTCCAATTAGCTGTGGTAGAATATAGTGACGAGATCCAATGAATAATCACGGTCGGTTCCAACGCCGAGTACTCGACATTACTAGAGTATGGCGAGAACCATGGTGGCCCAGGGTAGATGTCCCCTGTGCCGCAATTGCTCATTTATTATAATCTTCAATCGGCAGCCGAAGAACGGCAATCTCTTTTGCCTTGACTTTACATTCATTGCCGGAATGGCACTCTTTATTCCAGAAGTTCAGGAAGAAAACTTCGTTAGTGGATCAGATTCAATTCATGGCCAATTTCATACCTAACGAAGTCGAGGTTCCTCTCTTGCTAACTTAAGTACTGAGCTATTTGGGGCTTTCAAACATTTTCAAACGAAAAAGGCCATGTATTGTTGAGAATGAACACTTTCTACGCGTTGTGAAGCACAGCCGTCATTTAGATACATGCATGGATTGCGAACGGAAGCCAAAAGTTCTCATCTCCTAAACCGTTCAATTTATTCAAAGCAAGCACTTCATACGACCCCAAGATCTTGTTAAATAGATGAACTTGGTCAGGTTTGAGCTCAAAGCTATGCTTAGGGAACTCAGGAGATAGGTCCAAAGTTATGTAGTAAACACAACATAAAATTCGAATTTTCGGCCAGCTCTTGGTCAACTACGTGTACTTTTGGCAACACAACTTTAAAACGAACCACTTTACAATGAAATAACATAAATATGACGTGCTTTTAATTGAGGAGATCTACGTTCCTTGTTTCATTATTTTATTTCGAAAAATAGTTCAGAATTGCTTTTACCAAGAGCTTGCCGATTTGCAGGGAAGCTGGTAGTAGTCCATATCTCTAGAAGTCCGTGGTATACCAATTCTCATCATCAGAAAAATTCAAGTTGATTCCATTAAGCACGTTTTGCACGTATTGCATTAAAATTGAGGTGTTGAAAAACTACGTATAAAATCAATGGGAATAGAAAACTAAGAATGAACATGACGTAAACTGATTCACCACATCCTTGGTTTGCTCTAGGTTCAACGCTTTCAATGCCTGGTGTCTTTGATGCTATCTTCGCAAACCAAGGACGAGGTCAATTTTAAGGCTATGGAACGGCTCAAAGCCCATGGTCTCACCATCCAGTCCTTGCTGGCCACCGATGATCAAACTCTCGGCCAACTCATTTATCCCGTGGGCTTCTGGAAGGTGAGTACCACAACTGAAGCGTTTCTATAAATGACAATCCTAATTAACACAGACATGATTTTGCTAGCTCTTGTTGAATAAGGTGTAAATTGCAGATGTAGACTGAAAGTGAGCCAATCGGGGAGTTGACAATTTCAAAAACGATAAATCAATGCCTGTCGAATAAAGCCTTGCTTTGCTTATCTATGATTTGCCGGTTATTTTCTTGTCAAATGTTATAGCGCCTTTGCATATGACCGTTGACAGTACCGCAAACAATATACTTCTTTGAACTTTTTTGGATCTCTCACTAATATAAAGATTATTTTTAACGATAAAATGTAATTCGATGGTTTTTTTTCTTGCGACTTCCTTACCGCCATTAGGAGTGAGATCCCCAGTACTTCAAGATGAAATAATTATATGTCCTATTCAGCTTTAGATTTAAACATTACGTTAACCACCGACGAATTAAAGTTGTCGGAGCCCTTGAATGTTGGATTGATCTGGAATTTTGGTCAAACACTTATCCAATTCTGTTATAAACCAAGCTACAGGATCAACGCATACATACTCCTTACGAATGTTTGAGGGCACCAACTTGAACGACGGATGAGCCCAACAAAGGAGAGAGTTGAGTTGGACTTCATCGTTCGAACAACTGGCTTGGATTTTGAGCACGTCTCGTCTATGTAAGATTTAGGTTAGTCCTCCAAAATAACGGAAAGTTCGATGAGCATATCCAGTTGAAGGTGGGTAAAGCTTTTCAAATGTGAGGTTGGATATATTGCACGTTTAAGTCCAGCGATAGTATCAAGATGCTAACTCTGAACCAGTCGATTGTCCAGCCACATCTTGAATATCCATCACCCATTTGGGCTCCAATGAGTTCAGCCGGTTTGCAAAAGGTCGAACAAGTCCAAAGATGTTTCATTACGAACATCACAGGAATGAGAGAGCTCTCGTATTGGGAGAGACTGACAAAGGTGGTACTGTACAGTGTTCAGAGAAGGTACGAAATGTATCTGATATTCTACGTTTTCAAAAGCTTTCATGTGGTTTTAGGGTCAATTCTAGTGACCGTAGAGGCTTAATGTGCGTTTTGAGAGCACCTTCAAGCCCTCGAGAATCCAGACTAGTTCGAACAATGAAGTCCAGTTCTCTGCTTTGTCGGGCTCCTTCATTGTTGAAAGTGATTCCTTCTAATAATCGTAAGAAATTCGCAGGCGTGGTTCATCCGCTAGCATCTTTCATGGAAACTCAAATTCGTTGATGGACAATTATCATAAAAAGATTAAAGGGTGCGAAATCGACGAAATGCATCCTTTCATTTTGATAATACTTGGGATTCCATTCCATGGAGCGGTTAGAAAAGCCCGTGAAAAAAAAAACAAACTAAAAAAAAAGATTCACGAAAACTTGAAGATGCTGTGCAAACAACGCACATTTTTTCACCTAAATGGTTAAGTTCTACATCTGCTTATTTTGTGCTTTAAACAAAACCTGAATCTTGAAACTTTATGCCAACCATATTATGCTAGCGAGTTAACTCATTAGGTCTTCTTTCAATTGAGACTGATCACAATTACTTACGCTACTTCAATTTTCAGCTCGATCGAGCCTCTGAATCAAAAGTTATTCCCTCTCAAAGCGTAGTTCATTACAAGTCTAATCCTCTTTTCGGTCGACTTGATTCCGAAATGTTAATTTTCGACTTTAGCATCCTCGTCCATGTTCAAGTGGTTCATGGTCTGACCAAACGTGCTCTAGCTCAGCGGCAAATACTAACCTTGTCTTTATGTATTTGAGCGTAGTTTCGTCTGATGATAAGTCCGTTGCAGCTAGAAATGTTCAACAATATATTTTCATACGCTGATCAAATACTATTTTTGGTGGTGTGCCGATTTCTTATGCCACTCATTTATCAGTTGTCTACGTCACGCCAACGAGCCAACCTCTTTTTTCCGTTGAACAATGGACTGCGCGACCCCGCGGAACCCATTGGCGCCATCAAAACTTGTTCACAGTCCTTTTCGCCGAGGAGGAACAAGACAAGTTTTTTTCTAGGAAATGTTTTTCTCGTATTTGATTGGTGGGTTTGTGTGGGCTTGTCGGGTCAAGAAATTACGTCTTCGACAAGAGGCCGTGAATCACTTTATGCATTAATGTTGATTTGTTCTTCTGTGACCATTTGCCAGGGTTAGCTTCTTCATTGTCAATATGATTTAAAATGTGTTGGAAGAGATGATAATTAGAAAAATGACTGAAAAGGTTCCTCCATTTCAAATCGACTGAATTTTGCAATAAAGATTAACGTTCAGAAGTTATGCCTGGTGCAGTTAATTTTCAGTTTATTCGCCAACTATTTAATGCAAGCGACCCTAAAAGTGGTCGAATAAGTTTAGCTCAAGATCAGAAATGGCTCCACCTGAACGAGTTGTCATTTGTCTGCCAAACTTTATGCTATAGAGCGAGAACAAGTCGAAAGTCAGAGAAAAAATGTCTTAAAATGCACCCAAAACTAGGCCAACCAAGTGTAATATCATCCATTTCTGATAATATTTTTTTCACAAAAAAATAGCTGTTTGTCACATTACGTGAAAAATATTTGTTTCGTGGGTCGTTGTATAAGGAACGGGCTTGAAACTAATTGGCCTATATTTTTACATTGTCTAATTGGGTGGCATTTGATTCAAAACTTGATGAGTACAATATGCTTTAACGCGTGACATATTTTTATCTTGTCTGTTTTGATCATGCGGCGCAGTATCCTTGGCAACATTCCATTGAGTTCTAATCTAAAAGCTGAGGCTGTTTTCATTTGCCTAGGAATTATTCAATCTGCAAATTATCGTTCACTTCCCTCAGTGTTTATGCAAGTGTCTCAAAGTAAAAACATGTCGAAAGCACGAGCTTCATCAGATTAAGTCTCCTCCGACTAGACGCTCAAAATCGGCGGAAAGGTGGATGCAACAGAGAGCTGTTTTCATCTCAAGAGAAGCTTTCCAGAATCCGACTTTTTCTAGAAAGTGCAAAAAGAGAACTTGTTCCGTTGGCTTCAATTCGAAAAGATAGACAAGCCTCCATGTCTACTCTCAAACGTGATTCGATCCCAGAATCGTGTCTACGTACTACCACAATCCCTGTTACGGAGGTCGCTTAAAGAGATTTATGAGCCGAACCAAAACCCGTTTGACACTTTGAATGGGCCGCGGAAAACATCAGTATCCCCAGACCCCGGATCATCCACCGATTGTGATTTCGCTTTAGTTGTCTCTCGGCATTCCTCCGGACTAGTTGGTTGGCTTGGTCGGCTCGGATTGCACAAGATTGAAGTTTTGTACAGCTAGATCATTGAACTGAAAGTGCATCGAGGCCGGGCTAGCTAATGCCACAGGTGCTTTACGAAAAAGTGCTTTGAAACGGAATCAAATCTCACGAGTCACACGGTGAAATCGCAAGATTGGAGGACGTGTGGACTCGACCTGCCGGTATTAGACCCCTTTTGTTCAAGATCCCGAGGCCTTGACAACCCAGCTGAAAAATATCTGAGAGCGTTTGTTTCCATTCAGTCATGATTCCAAGGGCCCAACGTGAAAACGCCAGTTCAATGAATGCCACGAATCAAGAAGAGAACGGAAGGACCAAGTCTTTCAAACCTCCTCCCAAATGGTTGGTCAAGGGACAGCTTTGGGTGTACGAGAAGATCCTGATCATACAATTTGCCGCCTTGCTCAACTTGGGACCAATCATGAAGAGAATATAGCCGAAGAGGATGTGTGTCGCCACTCAAAAATGTGGACCTCTTCTCCGGATTGATCTCTTCCCGCGAGATCATGGAAATAGTTGTGCGATGAGGCGTGTTTGATGATGATGATGATGATGATGATATAATGTTCTGCACTTAGGACCCCGATTGGGATTGTCGCTCCCCGTCTGGTCCCAAAAATAAGAAGCTTGTTTGATGGTGGTTAACTTAACATTTTGAATGGCGCCATTTCAGAGGAAAGTCACCTTCCTGAAGAAGACCTGCGAGATACTAGCCCGAGATTATGGCAATGACATCCCAGATACGGTTGAATCCCTCTGCACTCTACCTGGAGTTGGACCGAAAATGGCTCATCTGTGTATGAACATTGCTTGGAAGAAGCAAAGCGGAATTGGTGAGTCTCATCTTCAGGTATAACCTTGCTTGCCGAGTGTTTCTTATTTCAGTACATTCACGGAAGTTCGGCCGACTTTTTCATGTTCAACAATAGCACACGTGTTTGCTCTATCAAAAAAAAATCGATCGATTTAGCCTAGACTTGAATCAAAGTCCGTAATTCCAACAACCGGTTTTGATGTTTTATTTTTTGTTCACCCACAGTGGTGACCTGTCTGAGTTTGTTCTAGAACATGTAACAAGTCTGACCAGTTTTACTACCTGTATTACAGGTGTGGATACTCACGTGCACCGTATTGCCAACCGTCTGGGATGGACAGGCTCAAGGGGAACGAAGACACCCGAGGAAACTCGAAAAGCCTTGCAAGATTGGTTGCCAGAGTCCAAGTGGACGGAAATCAATTGGCTTTTGGTGGGATTCGGCCAAGAGCGATGTCTACCCGTGTCACCGCTTTGTGGGGATTGTCTTAATCGGGACCTGTGCCCTTATGGACAGGAAAAAATCGCCTCGGGGAAAGCCCGATCCTCTCCGAGAAAAAAGAGCTAGGCCCGCCAAACATGCCTCGAGTCAAATGTTAAGTGAAGGCCCCCCACCTCTTGTCGACTAAACTTTCCGTCATAAGTATTCCCATTTACTTTATTTATATTCAAGGTCCCTTGTTTTTATCTTGTCACTCGAGTGTGTGGGAATGATGTGAGTATTTGCTGAAATATATACTTTATTTACTCCGATTCATTTCGTTTCATGTGTGAAAACATCGTAAATCTCTTCGTACCTCGGCGTGTAGTAGTATGTTTGAAGCGAATCTCTTGTTTAAATCTCGTTATTTGACCAATTGAGCGATACTCGAATAACTTCCCGTTTTATGCCACCTCGACAGTTTTTTTATTTTCTTTCACGCAAAGGCATAAACTTGATCAAAAAATCAATTGAGCCGCAGGATATCCTTTTTGGTTTTTATTTAACAAGTACTTTTTGCCAAATTGATAGAACAAACTTTGCCTCCCCATTTTGAGAAAAACGGAAAATAAATCTAAAAGGTTGAGAGATTATTAATTCCTCATTCAGGTGTAGGCCAGTGTAGGTCATAAAGGTACGTAATGTTCTTTATAGTTACGTATTTTTTGGTCTTATCTTTTTATGTGTCTAGTTTTCTTGGTCATTTTGTCGTGAAGTATGAAGAACATTCGGTTAATTGTGTGATTGTGTATCTCCTTTTGATTTGAAGAGGTCAAAGCCCTGTGTCGATTTTGATGACTTTGAAACCTTACACTTGTATCTCAAGAAACCATACAATCAACCCTCTTTGAAGGTGATGACAATGGGCCCAAAGACCTGCGTAAAGAAAAACTAAGAAAAGAAAGATAAATGAGCACAAATATTTTAAGTGTGTTGCAAAAGTACATGATTTACTTTTATGCAATACACATGAATATGTCACCTATAACTACTTATTCCTATGGTGCTGGGGTTTCAAAAAGTACCTTACATATGATAGTTAGGCCCGGTCAAGAATTCTGAGCAAAAATACCCTTTGTTGACGGCAACATCGCACATTCACCCAAATTTGTTCAAAAATTTGCAGATAAACTTGCCCAAATATACTGATTGACAAGGTTAATTTGGATTTCATACATGAAAATATGCAAACCTTATTACTATTTGAAGATCGTAATAAGCAGCAATTTCCATAACGAAAAATTGATCTGAAGACACGTCATTAAAATCAGCAAGCTCATTATGCTGTTTACTTCATAGATGTTTTTGTGATAAAAATGAGACAGTCGTTTTCGAAGTTCTTAAAATGGCGTTTTTAAAATCCCATCCTTATCATTACACCAACACACGGCAGCCTAAAAAGGGCAAACAATGTTAAATTTAGAGGATAAATGATTTCGATTCTCCTCCAATACTGATATTTTGGAACGAATGTATCATCTAATTTCTTGATGCTGAAGTTTTGGTATCTTGTTCTTTTCCTCATTAGCCACAAGATGAGGCAGAAAATGGGATGAAACGTAAGAAACTAGATTTCATTTTTCTAATCATCCCATGGACTCTTGTTTGATGTTTTCATGGTTATTTATTCATGTGCTTTAAAATGTAGCTAATGCTAAAGGGAGAAGAAACAAATAAAATAATCTCATTTGTCGTGCTCGCAAAAAAAAACGAAATGATGGAAGAAAGTAAGAGCTGGAAATCAGTGCAATACAAGAGAGAAACATCCATGTGTGCAACTGATTTCAAATCTAATGCTGACAAGCTTCTTTAAAAGTTCATGACAAGACGCTTATTATGACAACTTTAAAACAAGGGCATTTTAACTATCATTGGTTAAACATATTCTTGCTATACCTTGCTTAGACCAAGCCTTCCCTGAGGACTAATCAATCTTGAGGAGCCTTCCCCTGCTCGAGCTCTAGATTTGAACTATTGATTTGATCAAAATCGTCATAACCCCAAGCCTTATTGTTATTCCAATATCTCAGCTTCAAATTACAGGTTAACACCATCATCTTCACGCTTACATACAGACATGTTATCTAACAGCCACTTCCTCTAAATAGTTAATACACTAGAACTTTGGAATTATCTAATCATTCATGTTCTCTTTAGAGTCGCAAATAGGTATGTTGCCAAGATATAGATAAGGATAGTTGAAGAAATGAAAGAGACATAATTCCTTCATTCAATGCCTAACGGTCAGTGTTCGATCAAGTACGAGGAACGTACGACCCTTCATTCCCTGTTTTTTTGAGTTTTGGGCAGGCCTTGGAATGCCGCTGAAATTTATGAATTACGAGTTTTCGCTCGAACGGATCGCCTGAAAAGCGTGCTTGTTTGGACGGATAAGAATGGCTTAATGATCTTGTTGTTGCTGGATGCATTGCTGAGATGGTTTTTTGTGTGTTGCTTTTGGAACCCCTGGTGAGTTATGATTTGGTCACAAACTGCAACAACATTTGGGTCTTAACTCACGTACGGGTTTTTGGAAATTATCCTCTAATTCGTATCAGGCTCATAAGGATTAAAACGATGCTTTAAATATTTTGCCACTTTCCAGTCACGTTTCGTTTTAAAGCGTGCATGGCAGAATCAAGGATTCAAAAATGTCAGACCATGATTAAATGTTCCATGATTTCATCTCGAAGTCAGTATTGATGACTTTTTGGTGCAAGTTTGGCTGAAGGCTAGCGAGAGCGGGGAAAAAAATTGCAGTTTACCAACAGATTTGAGACAGTTGACTCTTAGTGTTAGTGTCCGTTCAAGATTATGAAAGTCCCTCTCTCATCAAAGTTCATAAACTAAAAAGTAAGATAGTGTTAACTCTAAAATTCATTGCAAATCTGAACCATTGATTGTCCAATCATCCTTTTCAATTCAAATGAAAAGGTTTTTTTGCTCAATATTTTTGAATGATGCGTATTTTGATTTCAGTCTGAGATTCAAAGTACCGCTGGGTTTGAATTCGACTATTGTGGGGTTTAAAGTCAACGAAGGGCTAGAATTTTCTTTGGTCTTGAGATTTATTTTTTCACCTCTCATTGCTAATAATTAAAGGTTGGAAAAAATAATTTGTTTGCCTTTGAAAATATTTTCATGTGGGTTGTCAAAACTAGTTATTTTTTCCAACCCTTACTAATCATGGGTAAAGTGTTCTTCGTCATTTCGAAGGAAAATAATGCATCATTCGTAAAACTAACTTTCTACTAACGCGCAACCTTTGAAATTGACAACCACAAAAGCTCTCATGACGATTGAGTTGGACAATTGAAGAAATCCCTAAACAACACGAAGAATAATAAACTCATGTCACAAGGCTTTGTCCTAAACAAGGTGACAATTAAAGACAAAGTGCGTATATGATGAAAGAGAAGGGCCGAAAATGGGTTTCGATAAATCTTTTCTGTAGATCCAAGGATTTTAAAATAGTGTTTGAATCTTGCAACCATTGTCACGAATGGTCTTCAGTTAAATCGTCCCATCCATTTAACAAAACGTAAACAAAAATATTTCGGTGTAACAATGAGTTTCTTAATGCATCCTAGCATTAGAAACAAACTCTTGACATTTGCTAAGACAAATGTTTTAGGCGCACATTTTGGCATCCCTTTGAACACAGCCGGAAGCAGGGTTGCGTTATCAGGGATTGTCGATAAACGTTATTCTCCACCGATTAGTTGGCGGTGCTCATTTCTTAATTTGTGACAAACTGTTAGAAAGGTTTGGAGAGAGACCTTACAGGCTATTAATATCGTGTTAGGTTAGGTTGGGTTAGGTTAGGTAAGGTTAGGTTAGGTTTGATAAGGTTAGGTTAAGTTTTAAAAAGTAGCACCGCCAACTAATCGGTGGAGAATAATGTTTACAGGGATTGTCAACCTTCTGGCCTGACTAATTTGTCATTTTCAAGGTCTTAAAGGCAATAGAATTTGGAAAAAAATTCACCCAATTCATTTTCTTGCTGAGTTCAACAATAATGAAGTAAATACATAACGTACAAAAAGCTACCTTGGTTGTGAACTGAAGAACCACAGTACAATGGGACCAAACATCTCATGCGCGTACTCTTCTATTATGGGATTATAGCGGCTCCAGTTGTGACGAGCCTTTCCAAAAGGTTAGAAAGTTTTTTTCGGAAGAAATTCACTATTTTCTCGCTCAACCTCTTACAAGAGGATGTGCCTGATGTCGAAGCCTACGTTCTTCCTGGTGAAATGGTTCGAAATCGTTGAGACTTGCTCCAAGAAGTGGGTCCAAATCGAAATGGATTTGAAATTGCATTCCCATTTGCTCCTCCTTCACCATTCTTGGTTGTCTGTCATCCTTTGATAATGTTTTCGGCTTGTATTAGGTTCCCGCTCCGGGCGCAATTGCTCATCACGCACCTCATAATGGTTGGTATTCGTGAACGGTCCCACCATGCCCGAGCTCGACGTCTAGCATTTTCCAAATTTGAGCCCCATACTGTTTCTTTTCATCTATCAGAGTGCCCCACGTCTTCTTCTTGGACTTTTTGCCCTCTATCCTCACTGATCATCATAAACCTGCATGCAGGTTGGATGATATTAGGGCGATACCCTCGTGGACGAAACTCGGGCAACCACGAGATCATTAATATTCATGTATTCATATTGGAGGCCTCGCCCACAAAAAAAAAATAACTCGCAATAGGACTTATGCGGGTTTCATCTACATTTACCATGAGTAAATGGGTCCCAAAGCCTTTCGAGGACCATTGGATCCAGCTTTGAACTCGTCAATGAACCATCATAAGAATCCGTCAGCTTCAGAGAATTAACACTCGGAGATGGAAGCCGTCACATATTTTCGTCTCCTATTCGACGGGTTCGACGATAAGTGCTGTATTCATCCGAGGAGATGAGAGTGGCTTGGTGTTTCAAGCCGTGGCAGCATTAACGGCAGCATTTACAGCACCAGCACCAGCCTTCAATCCGTTTTTACTTCAGCTTTGGCTTTAGTGTTCACAGTTGGAGCTCCGTCAGAAATTTTTGCACCGTCATTCGATTCAATTTCATCTCGTCTTCTTTTGCTTGGTACCTCCTCCGTTTTAGACTCTAGCCAAATAGCCGATCCAACTAGTACCAAAGCTTCACTTGGCATTTACCTATTTTGGTTCTACTAGTTAGGAACAATACTAATGACCCGGTTCCCAATCATTTCTCCATTGCTTCACCCGGCTCCACGTTTGTGTTTTGGTGCCAAAGAGACGGTTACACTTTACCGTTGCCAACGATATCCTCATCCATCCGAACTTGGTGCAGAATTTAGTGGCTCGACCAAAGGAAATGTCCGAAATGGAGGTAGCTGAAGCGAGTAATGATGATCAGCCTTATTGTCTCATGATCCTGATGACTTTGCTTTGTTCACACTCCGATCATGGCCAGATGGGAGATGGACTCCATCCCCTTACTTCCCAAAATTTCCAAGAATATTCAGATGAAAGTGACTTGTCACTTTGAGCGGAAATGAAACTATGGCTCGGAATCCCTTTCAAGATGTGTCTTGGATACTGTTCAGATCTCGAGGGTTGGATTGGATAGAGACAAAGACACAAAACGAATCAGTAAAAAGGCCATGGATGCGGTACCCTTTGTATAGAGATGGCTTAGTGGCTCCGGATCCCGGGAGTTCCAACATTTGAGCAGATGTCGACGCTCATCACGGATGGATCCAAAGTTGGCCATCCCCCCTTCAAATATATCCATCGAACATAACTCATAGTCGATGTCAAACGTGTCAAAGAGAAGTTCCAAAAAAGGGTCATGAGAGGGAATTCCTTTCCAACACGAAAGAAAGAACTCTGCTGGCCGAGGCAAGCTCTGTCGCCGTACTTGCTTGGTTCGTGATAAATGAATGTGGATTTACCCAGCACGACAATAATCAACTCGGCTTTCAACTTGGCTGGAAGCGATTTGAAGGCTGTCTGATTTGATGTTGGGCAGAATCCGTTTGATCCTCAAAACCCGCTTCATCCACCCGCAATAAGTACCTCGATAACTAGGAGTTAGTTACTCGGCTTGTCCATCATACAGAAGAGTATCGCCAAGCTGATCCATTCTAGCTTCTCATGGCCATGAGATTATGTATCACAATTAACCCACCAAGGTGTTATTATTTGTGGTCCCATATCCCATTCTCGTCTGTTTGCCCCCATTGCTGGACTTCCATTGGAATATTCAATTTTCATTTGCCTTGGAATATGTTCATAAAGAGCAAAGGGGGGGATTGGGATCGCCTTTGTCTGAAGTCGATACCACGAGTTGAGCTCACTTTTTTCCCTCTGTCTGAGGAGAATATATCAGAAATGTGCATGTGTATGAGCGAAGGGCAAAGATTTATGATTAATGGACTTTGGAAGTCCTCCATTGTGTTCTTTTGGATTACTATTGCTACTACCAGCGTTGTTCGGGCACCCCGGCCACTGCCTTGGTTGCTTACCATGAGTAAAGTGAGGGGACCGGACCCCGACACTGCCGACCGGCTCCTTCGCCTCTCAAGTCGAAACCATCCAACTCTGCGTGCTTTTGGGGCAAACTTCCAAAGTCAGCAGAGAGACTTTGGGTGCCCTCTCGACACCCTGATGAGCTCATCGTCTCACTACGTAGATAGAACGAAACCAGCAGCCCGGTTCATCTCTGATTTGGTACATGGTATGTGGAGCACCAAAAATCCGGACACCTTCATATCTCGGGCTTCCATCTATCCACCTGTCTCCAAGTATGATGCCGACCAATTTGTGCAGATTGATGTCGCAGAAGCGAGGCAGATATAGCGATCTAAAGAAGTCTTGGCAGAAGAATTTGTCTCAAGATTGGACGAAAATTGAGTTGATTCTGGCATGGATTCCAACTAGAGACTCCAAAGAGGATGGCTTTTTACGGTCACCATTTTGATGATGAAAAAGTCTCGGCGAACCAAACCGGGAAAAAGCAAGAAAGAAAGAGAATAATCTATTTCAAACGACGACTGCCCACTTGCTAACTTGCCTGCCAGTCTGCCTGCCAGTCTGTGATTCCACCCTCCTCGTGGCGTGTCCCTCGGACTTGGATTTTTCGAGGACCGTTTCGAAACGGAATCATTAATTTTGTCGTTGATATGAAGGAGCTGGGCTAGCTGTGCGGCGAGGCCATGATTCGAGGGGGGTTACTCCATTATATTGTCAGTTGAATGGGGTCTAACTAATGCTGCTCATGGCGTAGAAAAACGACAGATAAAAGGATGTCTTCAGAGTGGTAGGTCTCCCTACTTCGTCTCTCTTGCCTTCATTCACCAAAGTGGGACAAGAGACCGAATTCAGAGTCCTAACCACCACCCCCCGCATACTCCCCCTTCCTCTTCCCGTTGAATGCAGGGTATGGATCTTGGGCATCCCTTGTCTTGGAACACAAGTGACAGGGGATATTTTTCGTATAAAAAGTACTTGAATATTCTTAAAAACCATAAAACTGTCCTCCGTTAATGGTCTTGAAGTAGAGGAGGTCATTTATTGTTCGGGAAAAACCACTCCGTCATTGCGTCAGCCATTTCTACATCTCACTGAAGGAGAATAAAAATGAATGGGGCTATATGTAAGGATTTGATAAACCAAATCTGGCAGTGGAGCAGTAGCTAAAAACATTCGAATTTCGTCCATTTTTAGCCACTACTTTCTTTTCCTTTCAGAACGGTCCAAGGTCGAGGTCAAGGCTGTCTGAGGATGACCAATTGCGTTTGTCTGCCAATGACGCCGAAGATGAGTTTGTTTTCTCGGCCAATTTTTCCACAAGTTGCCGTTTCCAAAGAGATTTTTCCCAAATCATTCCCAATGAAAGAGCCATCTCAGAGTGCTATCATCGCACTGCTTGCTTGGCATCGTGGCGATCAAGACGATGATGATGACGACGCCGATGATGATGATGACTATGAAGTTGGAGGAAGTTTTTCCCTAA
The DNA here is from genome assembly GCF_007210705.1 of Tigriopus californicus. NCBI lineage: Eukaryota > Metazoa > Arthropoda > Copepoda > Harpacticoida > Harpacticidae > Tigriopus > Tigriopus californicus. Next base: position 968,915 of record NC_081440.1, on the reverse strand, counting down.
CAGAATCATCCTGTGTCTCCGTTTGTGTTCTGCCCTGGGATTCGATTCTAAGTTCTAACCTGTTTATCATCATCGACGTCGAGCTCGAACAACTACACTCGGGAGGATGTCTGCCGTGTCATCCCGATTCAAATTCCACAACTCAATCCGGATGGAGATCACTTGTCGAAGATGGTTTTGGGTGCTTTGCGGCACCACTTCCTCGTGTGGTGTCAAGGTAAGGATGCGAATTCCAGAAGCAATATGCGTATTTGTACAGTAAGAGTCCAAGAACCAACGAACTGCCAAAAGCTGGCGTGGAAAAAGAAAGTGTCTTTGGGACGTGATGTGACCATATTCGGATTGATGAGATTTTAAGCTCGTTCCAGTCCATTTGGTAGATAGTACAGAGTCATTAAGCTTGATTGGAATCACTTTCGCGAACAATCGCTGAATGTGGAGCAAATCAGGGGAATCCTTCGAAGAAACGGGATGGATGGATGGATGGCACTTTGAAGTGCGTGCTCACAAGGAAGAGCCAAAGGATGAGGTGGAGAATCCATCACCATCATGATCATGATTTAACAGTGTACTAGTAGCGGGTGAAGTTGTTGTAGTAACAGGGCTGTACTACAGTAGTAGTGGTAGTAAACAAAGATGACGCAGTTTTTTCTCGAAAAATCCAAAAGTCATCCGATGATTCAATAGAGCTCACACGCGCCAAATTGGGCATTTTGCTTGCTCACACTATTACTACTGGAACTACCGATGCTACGCATTGGTCCACTCGTTTGTAGTAAAGTATTTGAGGGCTACAAGTATTTCTGTCTTGTGAATGAAGATGACAAATCTCGGGAATCTTGACAATCATCCAAACAGAAAAACCAGTTTCAAAGTTTCACTTTCATCCCAATCATGTTAAATGTGAGAAACAAAAGCCATTCAACAAGAGACGACATTTATAAACTGGGCTCGTTGATCGAAGATTCTACTTGATTACCCTCAAGGTTGATGTACTCATGGGATATCCCTTCCTGTCTTTTTTCCGCATTGCTTAGGAAGGATGTTAAACTGCCAACAATGCTGGGTACTTGTGTGGGTTTCGTGGGATTCTCGTGACCATGGAACCATCTCATCTCATGGACCCTGTGGGGTGCAAAGTTCCACACAAGTTATCTATAATGGCGACCAATTCGGAATTGGAAGCTCGTTAACCATAGCCACTTTGGCCTCGATGATGAGCTCCATGGTATCTGAATATGGATTAGCTCAGAAATCGTGCGGAACAGATGAGACTTAATTGATTGACCAGGTGCACCAGTACTCATCACACTCACACTGCTAGCGTTTCATAAGAAAGCGAATTCATCCCTGAAGGCGTCGTGAATTGAATTGATTCCCATGGAAACGAAGAAGTTTCTTTTCTTGGAAGGGTGCAGTTGTTGATGGACATGGCTGGGATCACGGGAAATGGCCGGGATCTAATTGAAGGGGCCGCATCTCCCGATATGGACATGAACAAATAAGACTTGGAAGGTGGGGAGGGGGAATTGTCTCCATCTGTTTACCGAGAGCGAATGTGTTTTGATGGCATCCATCTTCTTTTGAAGGGGCTTTTCTCAAGAGTACCGTGTCCACCGCATCAGTCCACTACTACTCGGAGGCACATAATGTGTACCCTTTTCCCAATCTCCTGAACGTGATTTGACAAATTTTGGACACCTTTTATCTTGAATCACAGACATTATCTCCCCTACAGCTCCACCAACTTCTCCGAGTTCCCGGACTCGTCGGTCGATCCCCTGGCCACCGAAATGCACTGGACTGACTGACTGAGTGAGTGAGTGGGTGCGAGATTGAGTGAGGTGAGAGTGCGTGAGGTGTGAGCGAGATCAAAGCGGCAAACTTTTTGAGCCGAGTGACTTTCGAAAGTCTGTGAACAATTTCATTCCACTTTAATTCGGCTGAATTGCTCTCATTTGAGCCATTACGGGTCAGAGACTTCGAGATCTGGAGCCACTTGAACGATCAACTGACGACCTGTTCCAATTGCTTTGGACTGATCCCCTCCATGGGAAGGGAGAATTGAACGATCGTTATTGGAATGAATCGCGATCAAATGTGACCGATATGGATTATGAGAAAGATAATCCTGGGCGCATTCTCGAGGCGTTCCAGAGCGCTCAAAACTTGATCAAATTCCATTTTTCATGGGGAAAAGATTAATGGTTTGAAAAATGGGAAATGATGTTGTTCGCCTTCATACCTAGATGGAAGGAAGGAAGGAAGGAAAAAAATAATCTGCCACATTCATTGCAGACACCGGTTTTGTTCAGATCAACTGATCTAGGGGTGAAATGAGGACCAAAGGAGGCCAATTTAAACACCTGGAAAAGTGTAGTTCACGTTGTCCTCACTTTCCTGTGTGGCTCAATGCGAACACATGCATCCCCATCCACAAGTGAATGAACGCGGCGTTGAAGTCTCCATCCATCTGAATGATCCACCCAACCAACTCGTGACCTTTATCGTTTGATGTGCACTGGATGAATAGAATAGTTGAGCCAAACAGACAGTGAGCCACCAAAAGATTTTTTGGAGGGAAACGACCTCAATCTTCATCTTGTTCCAAGTCCGATGACCTGGTTGGTTAGAATTGAACACATATGCAAGGGAGTCGATGGGTCTTTGAAATGTGTTCTGGATGGAGGCTTCAAAGCCGAGACTCGACGGGACCAAAAAGTGAAGCCTCCCAAACTAACGATCGGTTCTCACCAGGAGGTATTTCTCTTTACTTTTATTAATGAAGGGCTGAGTCTAATGGAGCTTTTTGTTCCTAGTTTGCCTGTTAATGTGTTCTCGGTGCTGCAATACACACGCAAGGCAGCTTTGGAAGTGCGCTTCAAGCGGTGCTCGGAGTCGACAAATTTGAGCAAATGAAAGCAAAATATTTAATATCCGTTCTTACGTTCTATGGTTCGCGGACGAGCCCTGCATTCAAAGTGAGTGAATTGGCATTTGCCAATGATTGCTGCCGCTGGTGCTGCTGATGTTGCTGCTAATACTGCTTAGGCTTCTTCCATTGACGTTTCTTCCTCTTAGAAATGTGATTCTTTCATTCATGGTGTGAAGGAAAGGTTCATGAGAACGAAAATCTTCTCACAAGAGCATTCGGGTGACGACGAAAAAGGTTTGGACTGGAAGACGCTTTTTGCATTGATAAGCAAGATGCCAAGTTCCAACAGCTGACGGTGCGTTTTTTATTTCCATTTCTCCATTCCTCTATCCTCTTGAAGCAATATGCCATTTTGGGTTGATCATATTTTCAACCAGCTGACACTCGAAAAAGTCCAGAACACTCCCTGGACCCAAGCAAGAATTAATGCTTGCTTCTTGTGTTTGCAAAGCACAATGTGTAAATCGAACATAACTAAACGCATCGCTGTCCTATAAAAGTTGTGCGATTGCGATAGATTAACCAGTGGTTTCTGAGGAAAATTCCCTCAAACACGCCTTCTCCCCCTCCCCCCCGTTCCTTCGTCCGGCCCCTAAAAAGCTCCCGTCCGAGCTTGTTTTGAAGTAGTCAAGCGTTATGAAGAATGTTGATTGGCCCTACTTTGCTCCAATTGGTAGGGGCCGCAACCAGTAACCACTGGCGAGTCCAGAAGAGAGAGAAAGAGAGAGAAACTAAATGATAACCATTGGCTGAGGCTGGAGGACAGAAAATACTGTCGACTGAGCCATGGGCGCACTAAACTGCCAGAACTATCTAGATATGATTGAAGGCATGTTATGTCTTTTGACGACAAAGAAAGATGGACATAATTTACAGACATGTTTTTACTCTCACAATTGGACGGGCCTTGATGGTAGAGTATTGCATTTTGCATTGAGATATTGTCCTTTCAGCCAATGCTTGAAAAAAAAAGATCGGGCAACTTTCAATTCAAAATGCAATTGCTGCCCAACGGTGTAAATTCTCAGTTATGACGGGTTTGGAAATCACACTGTAAGTGTGCAATAACCGAAGGATTCTTCTCTATTATTGGCCTCGGCAAAATTAAGATAGACAACATCAACTGACTCATGTCTCTCTAGTTCCTCAATAACATATTCTGTATGTTCAATCAGTTGGGTAACCGTGCTAAAATACGCTCGGAACCCGTGCTGGCTAGGAGAAAGGACTTCATGGATATCAAGAGATTCAACAAGTTTGAACTTCATGATCTTCTCAAACACCTTCGCAATATTCGAAGTGAGAGAAATCGGCCTAAAGTTACTGGGGTGCGATTTTTATGCGGACTTCCTTACCGCTACTGGGATTGGAATCCCAGCATTTCAAAACGAGAAATATATTCATTTTACTTAACTTTTATTTTTATATATTATTTGATCGACCAACGAATTAGAGTTGGCTGATCTGGCTAATCCTTGAATTTAAGGCTGATCGGGAACTGTAGTCAAAAACTTGTCAAAATCTGACTTTAATCTTGTTACTGGATCAACGCCTAAATACGCCCACGAATGTTAGAGGGAAGCAAATCAAACAACGAAGGGGCCCGACAAAGAAGAGAGTTGGTCTTCAGTTTTCGAACTAGCCTGGATTCTCGAGGGCTTGAAGGTGCTCTCAAAACGCACATTAAGCCTCTACGGTCACTAGAATTGACCCTTAATCATGGGAAGGGACAAAGCTCATGAATGACTTTGAAGACGAACAGTATCAGATACCTTTCGTACCTTCCCTGAGTACTGTACAATCCCAACCTTTCTAACCTCTCCCAATACGAGAGCTCTCTCATATCTTAATGTTCCTAGTAAAGCATCTTTGGACCTGCTCGAGCTTTTGCAAACCTGCTGAACTAATTGGAGCCCAAATGGGAGAGGCATATTCAAGATGCGGCTGAACAATCGACTTGTACAGAGTTAGCATCGTGACACTATCTCTGGACTTAAACGTGCAATATATCCAACCACATGTTTGAAAAGCCTTACCAACTTTCAACTGGATATGCTGATCGAACTTTCCATTATCTTGGAGGACTACACCTACATTTTTCATAGATGAGACCTGCTCAATATCTTTCTCTCCACTAACTATGATTGGAGTATTCAAAGGGGTTGACTCAAATGTCATTGAGCGGAATTTCATTCCCTTCAAGACCATGTTACTCTTAGCTTAGGAGTAGATTTGATCTAGGTCTTTTGCCAGGCTACTGGAATCTTGGCCATTCCCACCAGAAACTAACTTTGTATCTGTGATAGCCCGGTGCTTAGCATGTTGCTCATGCGAATATATTCTCGTCATGTATATGTAAACCGTACTAGTCAAATACAGTCAGTTATCAAGTCCATCCAACTCCTTGTGGGCGATGTCCTCCCACAAGTATAGAACAGTATCGTCTGCATAAGAAGAGAGACTGCTAGTAATATCAAGCTTTTGAAGCGAGACAACGAATATTATAAAAAGGAGGGGCCCTAAGATGGAGCCCTGGGGAACACCCAACTTGATTTCATGTTTGTCACTAAGGGGTGCCTCGACCATAGCAATTAGCTTTCTATAATTAGTAAAGCTTCTTATTCAATTGAGAACCTTACCTTGGATCCCAATGTCATAAAGTCGATTCGGCAAAATTAAGATAGACAACATCAACTGACTCATTTCTCTCTAGTTCCTCAATAACATATTCTGTAAGTTCAATCAGTTGGGTAATCGTGCTAAAATGTGCTCGGAACCTGTGCTTGCTGGCGGAAGGACTTCATTGACTTCAAGAATTTCAACAAGTTTGGACTTCATGATCTTCTCAAACACCTTCGCAATATTCGAAGTGAGAGAAATCGGCCTTGAGTTAGTGGGGAGCGCCTTTTCTCCCCCTAAAAAAATTGGTACAACTTGGGCTAACTTAAGAGAAGATAGAAACTTACCCTGATCTAAGATGCAACGCATCAAGTACGAAAAAACAGGAGCAAGAACCAGTGAGCATCTCATCAGAAACTGAGATGTCACATCTTCCGGACCAAGAGAACTTGAAAGCCTCAAGTCCCTGATGGCCGCAGAAACATCTTGATCTGTAACTGTGAAATTATCAAATTGCTCTATTTGACTAACATCGCCAATTCTAACAGACGAGTCATTAGAACAATGAGCTGTTGCTTTCTCTTAGAAAGCAAAGCTTTGCTTACCTTACTCTCAGTTTGTAACTGTTCATTTTCGATAGAGGCCTTAATATTACCCTGAATTACGTCCAACTTGTTTTGGAGACTAGCTACGATTACTGGATTCGAAGTGCTCTTAAGCCGTTTTGCTAATTTGCAACTTTTTTTTAACAAAGTCTTCCTATTTTTCGGAATATTTGTCCGTGTTCTACCTTTTGGAACGCATTCATAGATTGCTAACTTGGAGCAAACTTTTTCAAAAACTGAAACTAATTCATCAATCGCTGCATCTATGGATGCTTCTTGTATCAGAATTGAAACCAGGTATAGTTCTTGCAACCTTTCTACGACTAGAGGACTGTGTTTGTCTTTGATGATTTGTTGACCGGTAACTTTTCCCCTCTATTTAGCTTTAAATGGAACGCAAACTTGAAGGTAAATGAGGCATTGACAAAGCAAAAGCTTTACGACCAAAGTGAGATGTTTTCATTTTGAAAAAAGCTGGCAGAATCCCAACACTATTCGGGCAAAAAGGAGGCAATTTCAAGATTTGCCTTTTCATCCTGGGTCTCGTCACAATAAGGAAATTGAAGGAAGAGCACCGCCGAGGATTACCAAATTTAGAGTAAAATATATCAATATATTATTTATCAATAATCCTACTCATGGGCTCTGTTTTAGATTGATCCGCTATTTGATTGTATTCTCAAAAACTTGGAAATGACCCGATTAAAAAAACATTTGACATATCCTTCGAACCTACGCAAAGTGGGTTTCACAGTTTTCTTTTACATGCCTTTTGGTTAGAAAAAGAGGTCTGTCTCTGTGTTAGAGTTTTTAGCTAAAAAAAAAAATATTTTTGGAGAAAGATTTTAAGAAACTATTTGGCCTTCAAAAACATTTGACTTTCATTTTTCCCTGACGAAGTGAAAGGGAAACAAATAGTTGACCATTGCTGAAATTTCATTTGGATCACGATGCGAGGTGTTGTGATGTTGCTCTCAAAGTGATGGTTTACATATTATCAATCCAGGGCGCTTTGGTTTGTCCGCGACAAAATGCAATCGTGAAGTCCAGGTGCTTACATTGCACATAGTTTACAATTGAAATTTGTATTCAATATCAAATATATTCAATAAGTCAAACCCATAATAAATTTAAGATATTATTTTATTGTCCCACTTTCAGGCTTTCTTGGTAGGTGACCCCAATCTTGGATAAGTTTTTGATTCAAAATTGTCACATTATCCAAGAAAACTTTTGGCAATGTCATGAAATCACGTGTAGTAACATTCTGAAATTTTGTATACATCCTTAAACTTTCACTTGATTCCTAATTAGGACTTCATAGGAACACAAGAACTTGTCAAACTTGCCAAATTGGGCCCAAAGTTATGCTTACGGTACACATGTTATAAATGTTTCAAATTATACCAATATGTTTGCGTTCTTCTCCCATGATTTAAATACCAAATTAGGCGTTGAGGTACAAATAAGATACCACATATGATTGACGAATGTTACGATTTAGCACAGTTTACTCGTACCAACGGCCGTAGTTGAGACCTAATAGTACTATTGCTGAATATTCCTTTGCGCTAAGATGAACCTCTATAAACAACGCAAACTAACATATTGCACTGACTTGAATTTAAGACCAAAATCATATTTTAGGCGAATCAATTTTTTCTTTTAATATTTCACTGTCCACCATCCTTCATTTCTGTTTGAGCCCAAGACATAAGCCAGTTAGATGGTGATATATGCATTTGCTGAGAGATCCTCTGAGTTATCTAAAAGTTACCAGCCCTTTTATATTTAGTCATACTATTTGAACCTTTTAATGCTACCAAGGGCGAAAAAAATCCAATATTTTCACGCTTTGGCCCAATTTCTGACCTCATTTTGAGACTAACCCGGGAAGCTATGAGACTCAAAAACTTCACAAAATCATACAGGGCGTAAAGAAATTAAGGGCCTCTTAAGGTCTTTTTGACAAGATTACTTCCCAGTTAAAGATTTGTTTGATATTGAAACCGAGGTTTTCATGAAGAGAAACTGTTGAAGACAAAATGCCACATCACAAATGATCTAATTTGAGCCTAATGACGATTGACAACCCTCCCATCGTCGGCCACCAAAAACAATGTCCGAAGAGTCGAATGAGCGCAATCTTGAGGTCAAAACCATAGCTAAGGGTCTCATGGAGGCTGGGTAGAGGCCGAGGGAGTTGCGTGAGCCTTTTGGTGTCCATCCTTGAACCATTGGTAAATGGAAAACTTCATACAAGAATTGCAAAACCCTTAAGAACAGACCGGACCGAGGGCGGAAATCTGGAATTACACGAGTCAGTCTTTTGATGGCGAAACATCAGAGGGTCACCGATCTCCTTCAGACTAAAATTGAATCTTTCATGGTATGGTATTAGGTTTTGTAATAATGCCTTCAAATGAAACTCTGCGACTCAACATGATCCAGCAATTGTTTGAGGGCAGGGGAAGAATTTTCAGAAGGCACGAAGGGAGGCCCTCAATTTCTTCACACCCTGTAACCAGGCCTGAGTCAACTTGTAATCAAACGATGAATAATGGTCAGCTATCAAGAAATCAATGTGGAAGCAAAAGCAATATAAATTGTACTCTATTTTTACCATTATTTGTCCTTGCAACGGGGCCATCTATTGGTGACAAGTTCTGACTACGATTTAACCTCACCATACAGAGTCGAGGTAACCCTGACATCTCTGGATGTCAACCTGAACTGAGACTTGCTCCTTCTGTTCCCGTTGAGTGTTTCCACCATCTTGATAAAATTACCATCTGAGCCCCATCATAACCACATCAACGTTCTGTTCTTGTACGTTTCAAATAACTGGTTTGTGCATGTTTAATATTCGGTAGCTCTGTTTTGGGTGGGTCGAAGAATATTTTGTGTGACCCACCCTAAAGTTAACCCAAATGTTAACCCACAGAAGCGCTCGGACAACTCGTTCAAACCGAATGAAAGTAATGTGCCACAAGAGAGGCGTTGCATGGCAAAAGGTTAATGGGGTTTTTATTCAGAATGTGTGAAATATTGTCAACAATTCAGATTGACGATAGAGGTGTCAGGATTACCGTGACTTCGTATTGACTCTCGAGAAACGGAAAGTAGTGCCCCCTAAGAACTAAACTTCATGCGTCCTATTGAACTTTTGACGGCAGTGCTTCCATACGAATGGTGAAGAGAGCGGCACATAATTGTCAAACAGCGCAAACAAAAGCCTCAGCTGACGAGACTGTCTCTGTACATGGTGAGTCTTAGTGCACTCTCTTTCTTTTTCCTTTCTTCCATTAAATAAAACAGCAGATGCCCGATGGTGGCTTGGCAAATCCACCTTTTTTAAGATAACCTTTTTTAAGATAAATACAAGTGATAATTCCTGCTAAGAATAACCAATGGGCTTGTCAAGTGAACGAGTTCATGAGTAACTGACGTTATTCCAAGGGGTAAAATCAAAGACAACATGTCCAGCCAAACCACACTGTGCATGCATTGAATTTTGACATTTATTTCATTTTACCTGCTTGTCTATGAAACAGCATTTTGGTATAGAGCCAATTTGATAGTTCTTTCATCGAATAACACCAAAAATGTTCATTTTGTTGGGTTTATAACACAGCACACTCAAAATCATTCAATTATTGAAAATTCAATGTGCGGATGGTGCAAGTTGGCTGTGATGCTTGTCTTTGTTCTCCCTCACCAAAATGACCAAAATCAGGGTGCCAGACCACATTATTCTTTGAATTTCCTTCACTTGACATGCCCTATGAATGCATTCTTGTAAAATGAAAACTTATCCATCATTCCATTTGGAAGATAATGATATCTTAAAATTTTTCAACAGAAAAGGCCATATTTCAATGCTTTTCAAGGACTAAAATAGAGTGTCCTCTTTTAAAGCCAGGCTCTACAGGACGCCCTCTTAGTGCTCTCCACCTCCGCAAAGGACATCCTTTTTTGTTGTGATTAAATCTTGAGAGTTCAATGTGCACACTCATGAGCTACTGTACCCTGTACATGTTTGATGCCGCCAAATGCACCTCAATAGTATTGACTTTTGAAGTCACCCTCTACCGGCTCAAGAGTGCAAGGCTGGAGATGATGCTCAGTACCCAAGCTAGGTTCTTTCGTAGGATTCTTGCTGATTTTCTTTGACTTTTCCTCCTCTCTTTTTAGCCACCCCTAATTGGTTAATTGGTTGGCGCATTTTTGGCAGAGCATTGGGTGTCGACTAATTCATTCCTCAAGTCTCTTGTTCATTTGGTTCATGAGTGTTGCCTAAACAAGCTAAAATAGCCCAAAAAGTTTGTTGTACTAGTCTTCATCCTGCTATTTTGTACTTGTCTGATTATGGTCACCCAGGGCAAGGTGACCCGAGAATATATGGGCGCTTGCCTTTTCCCTCTCTGTCTCCTTTCTTTTTCTCTCTAGCTCTCTAGCTCACAGGGTGTCCGTTTCTAAATCATAAAATCTGCATTTTAATTTCGCCAAAACTTTGTTATGAGAGCTCTTTGTGATATTGTCAGAAGTTAAGATTTGATTTACGGATTAAAATCTGCACTTTCTAAATATTTCCAAACCATTTCAAAGCTCCAATAAAGTATGGTAGCCATTCAAACACAGTGCTATATTTGGCCTCTTGCTCAGAGCATCATCTGCTCTTTTGAACACATTTCCTGCGAGATGGCAACCTCGTATGCATATCGAAAGTCAATAAAGGAAAATTTAGAAATCCTTGAACTGAACCTCCGGACCAGAAATTTTTAAAAAAATAGTCACGCTATCCAAGTCAGGCAGATTCACTCGCCATAGATATTCAAAGTTATATGAAGGAACATGACAATTTTTACTCTGTTGCTACAAGAATTCTTGCCAACCCGTTTTTTTCTATGATTCAAGGTTTCAGCTGTACAAAGTTAGTTTGAGCTAGAGGGCTAGTCGGGTGATACAACATGGACTAATAAAGAAATTCGACATGCACGAATAATAATTATGAGTGAGATGAATTTCATGTATAGATCTAAAAAGTAAATATTTTTGATGTCAGTGGTTGTCAGAAACATCCAAGAACTCCTTGAAAGTAAATCAAAGGTGTTCAGAGCGAAAAAGAGCCAATTGAAATGTCAACAATCTTGAACTGCAGACAGTCCAATAAGTGAAAACTGGAGCGTAATGGTTGGAAATGATCTGTAGGGGTCTCTTTGAAAGGATGAAGCGTGAAAACCGATCCAAGGTAAGGCCTAAATAATCGGTCTGACCCCGTTTCTTAATGAGATCAAAGCCTATCGGGGGTATCCGACGATTGGAAAGACCTCCAGTTAAATTGCGAGCTCCAAGGCTCACTCATTCCTATCGGTCTTAATTATAGTGATCAGTGAGCGTACCTTCTCCTTCAATCAAGTTAAATAGGACACAAATAAATGTAAGGAGACGTGGCGTAATGTTTAGTGCAGTTTACAAGAATGAAAGAGTTCCACACTTCGATTCTCGTCTCCTCCACCCTTCCTTTCTTAAAAGGAAACTTTTAGCCGCTAACCACACCTAAAATCGGAGAGCCAATCTGACATTGACCCGACACTGCCCATAAGAAAAAATGGACAATGCGATGTCTGACTTCGCTGGCCAGGTGAGGGTCAACTACAGTGGGGTCACCTAGCACCTACCAAAACAGCAACATTAAATTCGTTTAAACAGCCCAGAAATATCATTGGGGAATTAACTTCTAGTGCTCTTTTTCAAAAGAAACGGGCATCCCTCATTTCTGGACCCTGAGAGGGCTTTCTTTGAATATGTTGCCTTGTCATTTAGTAGCCAAACTGAAATTTTTGAAAAAGTCATTGGTTCAGATCCAACACGACGACTCTCTGGTTAGAATGTTTGGTTAGTTGGAAAGCCTCAAAAACGCACCATTGCTACTTTCCCCTTTTCTCGTGGTTAACTCCATCCTTGACGACTTCCGCTTTTGACTGAGCAGAGCGGTTACAATTTCTGATTCAGTGTTTGATCAAATGCCAAGATGTAATGTCAGTTAAAGCTTATTCAGGATGTAAAATTGACCATCCTTTCTTCTTAAAAGTCCAAACAGAAAAGAAAAAACATGTAAGTACGCATGCGGAAAAAATAGTGATTCATGACGTAGAAAACAGAAATAAACCACGGCAAGAAAACAGATTTTTTTGCTCCCGATTCAAACAGTTTTTTTTAAAGGTAGCAAACGAATAGGAAAGACGGGTCGCCAGGGGGAGCCATGGAATCCATGGTCCTGATATAAAAGGTATGAGATCGGAAAGATAAAACGTATGGTATGTATATATTAAGTATGAAAACCAGAATAGCATAGGATTGCAATGTTGGCGTATGTTGAGTACTTGTAGAATAATACCTTTCCAATGAGAAGCAATCTCACAATAAATACAGTATATTAGATTACAGCATGAGTTGCTGCTTCAAACAGCTTACTTAAATTGGCGAACCTGCGGTCATGCCCGAGGGTGAAGTAATAATCAATGTTGGCTGTACTAACTACCTAGTAATGAATTTGAAATATACATCTGAAAGCTTAATTTTCAAATTTGTAACGTTTTGTGATGTTAATTTTCTACGTAATGGAGACTTTTTTATTGGACATTAATGGAAATTTGTTAAATATCATTTTATTTACATTTAGATTTATGTAATATCTGATCCACTCACGAATTAGAGTTGTTGGATCTTATTAGCCAGCCCTTAAATGAAGGGTTGATCCAAAAACTTGTCCTCGTCTGATTCAAATCTTGGTACCAGATCAACACCTACATATTCCTGGCGAACATTTGTGGGAAGCAAATGAAACATTGAAGGAGCCCGAGAAAGAAGAGAAGTTGACTTTTAAAGCTAGCCTGGATTCTCGAGGGCTTGAAGGTGCTCTCAAAACGCAAAGCTTTTACGGACTCTAGAATTGACCCTAAATCCTGGGTTGGGACAAAGCTCATGGATGCTTTTGAAAATGTACAGTATCAAGTACCTTTCATAACTTCTCTGAATATTTCGCATTCCGAACTACCTGATTTCTCCCAATACAAGAGCTCTTTCATTCCTGCAATGTTTCTGGTAACACGGCTTGGGCTTCCTCGATCTTTTTGCAAACCTCTTGAGCTGACCAAAGCCCAGATAGGTTAAGTATATTCAAGATGTGGCAGGGTGATATTATAAACTCGTTTTAGCCTTTTCTGTATGTTTCAAAAAATCTAACAATTTTGATTTGTGTTTTGGGTATTGAAAAAGCTTAATACATTTTTGGCAATTGACTTAAGATATAATCGGAACATGTTAAGTTCAAATTTGATCTAAGATGCAGTTTTTGAAGCGTATTAGCGTATATTGTATTCCTATTTACTGTAACTGTAAACACATTTTTTGCGACAAGGGAACTTGTTTTGAGGTCCACTTATTGATCTCGGGCATAAGTTTGACACTAGTAAATGTTTTAAGTGCTGCCGAATCTGAAGAGCTCTGCATATCTATATTAACTAAGGCTATTTTACGAAGAGATTTATCTGCTCATTTCAAGTTCTTTTTTTCCTAAATTCTATTTTCTCTCCCGTTGTTAGCTCTGTATATTTTGCTTTATTAGACTTTTCCATTTTTAGGTATGTATTTTGAAGCGTAATTCACCTCGAATTCGCAACCCTTAAGTGTGTCAAAATTGCAAAACCTAAACAGTTCAATCAAGTTATTATACTTCTTCTCAATACATTGAGCAACATCATACCAAACCATGAAGGAAGCATATGTCCAATGGAGCACAGATATTAGCACCTTTTTTGTTTTTGCTTTCTCTTTTCAATTTCCTTTCAGTGTTTCTCTCGATGCCTCATTTTCGATTGCTTGATACTTTGACGCTACCAATTGGTAGTGTATAAGGAATATTTTTGCCTTTCTATTTTGCAATGATCACTTCACAAGATAATGGAGAAAAAACAACCGATTGTTCATTTGGAACGTAAGAAATACATCATCATTAATGGTATGACTTATTACAAATGTAAAGTGTTTAGTCTCAATCCCAATTTGATCTACTGTAGGTATGTATTTTGAAGCTTGGATATTCCTGATACTCGATCGAATTGGTCTGAAAGGTCTGCGAGTGTTCAAGCTGTTCCAACCCGACACTTTATTCTTATCTCCATCCATGGTTTTGTGTTCTACAATCGTACGGACAAAGTTCCCGCTGTTGTTGTTACTGTTGTTGTTGTTGTTGTTGTTGTTGCTGCTGCTGCTGCTGCTGCAATTGCAATACATAGCAGTGTGATCTGATCCCGAGTCGTGGTCGTTGTTAGAGTAGGACGAGGAGAACAAGTAGAAATAGAAGTAGTGCCCACTGTTACAGAAGTGTTGCTGCTGGTTGTGGTGGTTGTGCTGTCGCTGTCGTTGTTGAACATTTTGGTGCTGGCCCTGATGATGATGATGGTGGTGGTGGTACAAATTTGCAAGTCATGTTTTGGATAAAGCCTCTTCCTCGCTATCCAAAAAGGATGCTTCACTCTGCGTCAAACTGAAGAACCTCATCGTAAGCTAACCAAGCAATCGTCCAGCATCCAACTTCATAGTATTGAACCATCGTCACAGCTACACCAATGGTTCCGTTTTTCGAGTCTCCCTGCTCCGATCAATTTAGATGTCGGTACATGGTCCAACCAACCGCTTTTGCATGGGACATGTGAAAACCTCCAGTGTAGCCAATGTCGCTTGAGGATCCAACCATTAACGGGTTAGTCGGCCAAAGGTGCAGTACATCCATCCATCCATCTACACCCTCGTCTATCCGTTCATGGCTATGGACGTCGATTGTGTCCGACCGAACTTCGACAGTAGTCGTGAAAAGAATTCACATCTCTCTCTTTCTCGCCCTCTTCCCTTTGATTCAATTCACAATTATACCCAATTCTGTGTTGCCATTGGATGTATGGAAAGGCCGTCCATGTTGTATCGGCCAATCAACCATCCCAACGCATCCTTTATTCGCTTACATATTCATTCATTCATTCAATTAAAACGATCGTCTGTTAACGAACTAAATTCGGTTCATGGCATGGTGACCACCAGCATTCATTTGGCGCCATGCCCCAATCGACCAATGTGTTTGCTTGCTTGCTTGCTTACCTGCTTGCTTGGCTTGAGTTCGTCTCCAAAAGGTCTGATCATGGGTCTGGCCAAAGTTGGCACGCCATAGATGTTATCGTGGCTCCACATTGTTTGGTAATGTGCCGCCTTTCAAATATATTTGACAACTATCAGATGAAGATCCTGATGCCCTTTTTGCAAAAAATGCCCAGATAAGATCACCTGGATGTTTTTTTTAAACTTTGGCTACCCCTTCCAGGCCCTAAATATGGAACACCCTCCCCTACCTAAGGTGATAATTAGCCAAGTTTTCATGACCATATTCGGAATGAAGTGCGTTATTATCTTTCAATTGTGGGGGATGTTCAACGTAGATGTCCAGTGGTTTTACTCGTTAGCGTGTGAGCTTACAGTACTGCACGGTGGTGTGTGTTAGGGAGTTTACGCCAGTGAGTGAGTGAGTGAGTGTGCTTTAGATTTTTCCAATGGTTGAGCAAATACAATGACCGTGCAGAAACTCTTCTCATAATTGCACTGTGTTTAAGGAGGAGGAAAAGATAGACAGAACAAGAACAAGGCGATCGGCAACAACGACGATGATGATAGTAATGATAATAATAATGACACAACAACAGTAACAGCCAGGCACTACCGCACTAACTTGTGACTGAGGACACGCCATTGACAATCGGGGAGGAGCAATTGGCCCCAGTTTTCTCGCAATCATGGCGAAAAGCGTTCATTTCGCGTTTGAAAAGTCGACCACCTTGGCCCAAGATCTGGTAGAGTTCGAACGGATTTCTTGGCGCTGTCTAGGTTCTGAATACTTTGCATTGGAAAGTGTGGTGGGGGAAAACTGTTTTGGAATGGTAAATTGGAAATGGATAGCGCAATTTGGGGGCCCCAGTGGGGCCTTGCCGTGAAACAGAAGATCAATGAATTCACCAGCAGGAGTCTTCGCCAGACAGGCTCCCACTACCTACTGACAACTTCTGCCAGATTATGATACTAATGGTTTTCTTTTGTAAATTTTCCTCCCAAAGATCTCTACTGAATCCCAGGAGGAGGAGAAGGAGGAGGACGACATCGACGACGCAAGGGACTGATGGAGCCATGCACGATGCTTGCTGGTTGACTTGCTGGCTACCACTACTACCTATACGTACAGTCGACTCGTACTTGCGGCTCATATTATATACCATGTATGGATTGTTGTGGCGTTGGTAGTGGCAGAACTAGTACAGCAATACCTCTCTAGGTTTATGACGTCGATCGTTCTCATACAACACACAATCGCTCCAGCTCGCTCAGTCAGGGATCCCCAACATTTGCCAACTTAAATGATTTTTCAAGCACGACTTCCTCAGAAGGAACTTCATTCACCACCGTCGTGGCCCCGGGAGCCGAAAAGGCTTCCAGAAATGAAAAAGAAAAAAAAACAAGACAAAGGAGCCCCCTCTTTCCCAAAACGAACAGCCTCTTTATCCCCCATGGAGCAATTGTAACGATCCTTTGGGTGAGGGAAATGATGTCCTCAGAGCGGATATTACTCCCTGAAAACCCATGTCCGTCCGTCCAACGAGTCATCTAGTTCAGACGAGGAATAAGAACAGAGCAGTACGTATCGTAGACGACGAAGAACAGAACGAGGAGAAGGAGGAGGTCCCTCCGCTCATCAAACTGGACCAAAAAAGGATTTTCAGTTTCCCTCCACGCTACCACGAACTGAACTACGAGATCGTCCTCATGGGGTTCATGAGGAGCGCAATCAGCAGCCATCAAAGGGGCGCTATTCAACATTTTGGGGGTTCTGGGGCACGTCACGGAAAAAAGGGGGCACTTGCACGAGCTTACATATTGTACAATGAGCGTTGGTTAACATTACAGTTCGTAGTAGTACTAGCAATAGTAGTAGCAGTGCTGCTACTGCTACTACCACCAGCACCACCAGCACCATATAATGATGCGTTCCTAGAGTGGCCCGCCACAGAGGGCCCCTTGGATCTAGTCTGCTATATATACAGTATACATGTGAGTGCGAGCCCGATGGCTGCCGCCGACATGCTCGACAGCTACTTTATCACTCTGAGAGACAGACCAATGACGGCGATCCTGCTCCTCCTCCTCCGACCCAAACAGCCATCTCCGAAAGGTGGAGCCTCATCATCACATCCAGCACCTCTCTCACTCACCAACACTGAGACACCGAGTGCGTATGGAGGAAAAAACTCAAATCTCTCAAAGATCCTTCGAGTATCTCAGTTCAAGCGACCAGAGAGAGCGAGAGAGACATCCTCACTCAGAGCGAGAGGGAACGAGAGACTTTTTTTTCGGCTTCTTCATACTACTTATGAAAGGAGTGAAGGAGGCGCTCTGGTTGTGATAGTCAGCATCAGCTTTCGGATGAACCCTCTCCTCTGATCTTGGTCTGTTCTTGTGAATACCTTGTCAAAGTGAAGTGCTCGACGAGATCTCGGAGATTCAAGATTGCCACAAGAAGACGAAGAAGAAACGGCAAACTAACCAACCAACGAACCAACGAGCCAACCAAGTTGGTCGTCGGTCGATCGTCGGCACGGTTAAGTCCTCCACAAATAGCCACACACGCAATCAGCGACCGATCGACCGGCCGACCGACCGACCGACCATCTAAATAAGTGAGTGAGTGAGTGGGTGAGGGAATGAGGGTTCGTGTGTGCCTGTGTTTGTGCGGAAGATGTGAGATGAGGAACCCTTTTTTTATGCCACCATCCCAATTCATCTCGGCAAACTCTCTCTCTCTCTCTCTTTCTCTCTTTCTCTCCTTCACTCATTCACAGAGACAGGACTGGAGGCCAGAAGCATAGAAGCAACAGTGTGAGAGATGAAGTTCGGCCCAGAGACTTCTGACGAATGAAAATATTCCACCATTCGCCCACCTGACCACCGCTGAAGGGGTTCAATTCAGTGTCGTCGTTGTCTTGGTTGTGCTCCAGTGGTTGGAGGTGGCCAACATATGGATGCTGGGCTCCTCATACGAACCCTAGTTCAGTTCAGTGGATGCCAATCCCAATGGAATTGGAGTTGAAATAAATTATTCCGCCTCCATTTAGTCGGTGGCAAGGAAATCTCCTGGAAATTCAACGCCCTCAAAACAATGACCGTCAACGCCGAGTTCGAGTCTAATTTAACCACTTTGTGGGCCTGACAACATTCTCGTCGAGCCAATGTGAGTGACAATTGAAGACAACCCACAAACGAATCACGACATCACTCCAATTCAAGGCAAACACCAACAGCCTGTCTGTTCTCTAATCACTTATTCACTTCCTCGAACCTTCGGCCTTCCTTGAGAAAAGTCGACCTTGTGTATGTGTGAGTGAGTGCTCCATAACTGATCGGTGGTAGTGAACAACACCAGCCAGTGTGATCTACTTTTTACTACAGAATATTCGACACCTCAGCCAAAGGTAATCATTCCAATCGCCTAATGATTTAGGTCTTGAATTTCCCCTTGAATGAATGTGAACCATCGCAATATTTTACTTTCCCCATCCCTTCCGAATTTCGTGTTCAAGTGCGTACTAGACCAGTGGGCAAGGGCTCGACTCTATGGAGGCTCATGTAGTACATACAGTAATAGGCTTGGGAGTGAAGCGAAGCTGTTTCCCTGAAAAAAAAACTATTGATCAGCATGACATTTCAAAAAATCGTCTTCTGATCGCTCGGATGTGTTGTAAGCAGATCTTCTTCCATCTGTAGTCTAATTGTATCGGCCACGATATAACTGGCCGTTATCAGCCTCATCCGTTGGATTAGTGCGATATATTTTGCTTGAACCAGGACCGTTTTTGAAATGCAATGTATTACTAGTAGAGTGTGTTCTATCAGGCATAGTATCTTTTAGTCAGTTGGATTTAAAACAGTTTTTATTTTATGAGTTTCCTTTAACAAAGAACACCGATGAATGTAGAGAGAGAGAGCTAATGTACTGACACCTCTGATCACCAGGCCATATTCATTGAGGGATATGTGGTACTATAGATTAGTTGATGGAGGCATTCTTTCAAGCTCCTTTGTGTCAAACGAGGAACTGGAGAAGAATCAAATTCAAATCGGCCAATTTCTTTGTGTCCATTCAAGCGCTATTCGAAAGCTCGGCGGAGTCTACTAAGAAATGGCCACCATTGTGTCTTCATCAAAACTAGATTATCTGAGAACAAGGATTGCGTCCAAAGTAAAAAGCAATCCATTACCCAAGTGGTAGTGATGCATCCCATTTAAATGTTTGGTCTCTACCTGGCATTAAAGTCTCCACGCTTTTTCATCATGAAGACATGGGTTTTCGATCGTCTTCTGCGTCGTAAAAGGATTCAAGTTACAAAAAACACATCATTAACCAACGGAAAATAGAGATCCAATGTAAGTGGACTCAAAGTTCTTTGAGCCAAAACTGGATTTGGATTCAAGCGCTAAAATGTAGTTCATAATATTTTCAATAGGTTTCCTATCAAGCTCTTGTAAAACTGACCACCCATACGCTCCCAAAAAAAAGATTTTCTAACAACTGGCTACAAATCTCATATGACACTTACACATGTGCAGGCCTGAGGGGAAAATGTGAACTCTTGTGAATCTATTTGTGGATGTTATCGGTCAAACAGATATCTGGAAAAAATTCAATTAAAAGAGAAACGGCAAATTAAAACCTCTGTAGGACAATAACAAAAAATGGCATAAAACTCACAAAAAAAACTTGGAAATTCTAAGCAAGGTCTTGGGGTCTTGAGAAGAAACCGAACGAGACCCTGTCACTATCACTAGGATCCATTTGATAACCAAACCAAACAAAGAAAGTTTTACCCTATACTTATTTCAATTTTTAAAAAATCCTTTTTCTACCTTTTGCATCAATTTCAGATTTCTTATTTTTAGCGGAATTTAATCAGCAGTTCAGGAAGGAAAACTTATGATACTTATTTAAATCTTTATTTTTATGATGTCTGATCCACCAACAGTAGGTTAATCAAAACATATTAACATTAGTTATTATTCCGTTCAAAAACATTGTTTACAAATGAAGGTTTATCACTAGGGCTGGATTGGGATTTCGGGTGATTCCTCCAAACCCAGTTTTTCACCTTTTTGTTGTTTTTTGGGGCAAAAATTAGCAAAAATGTTATTTGCGATCAATTCACTCTTTTTTGTTTTGATGAGAAAGAAAACGAATTCATTTTGTACCATCTTTTAAATGATAATTTTTCGCGCAGACAATTTTTGTCACTTGAACAAAAAACTACTATAAGCAGGTTTTCTCACGAAAGCCATTGAAAGCGTGTTGCTTTGTAAAATCAACAGAATTAAAAAGTTACAATGCTAATTAAACTGAAGAGGTCAAATTCGGTTGCCACATTCGTTTTGCAATTGACCTTTCGAACCAATAGTACCTAATATTTTATCTTTATTCGCCATGCTCTGCTATGAAACAATCATTTTCAGTTTCAAAAGTCGAAACTGTTTATCATTGATGAACTATCATCTAATCACAAACTACATTCACAAGGGATTCTACTCTTTTGAGCAACAAATGATTCGAATTTGTCAGCTCTGGAACACGAATGACGTCTGAAATTAAACGCCCATATTTTGGCTGGTGAAAAGGAAAACGGAGACAAATATTAGGCATGACCAAGTGTCAACGCCATAACACTAATTTTGAGACGAAGGAAGTTGTGTTGGAAAATTTGACCAAAGCGGAAACTTTTTAACTTTGCCATGAACGTTTTAAAGTTGGCGTCTTGAATTTCAGACGCTATTGCCATGTGGCGTTCAAGAGGTTGCATTCATTATTGCAATTGGCTTATGTAAAAAGCCAAATATACTTTGCATTAGAAGCTGAAACGTTCTGTTATCTCACCTTGAGTGTTAGATAGTAGGGCGTATCAAGCGCCCTCTGTGCCCAGATTAGTCTTGTTTCTATTCATCTTAACTAACTCTATATTCCTTGCTTAAACTGGTAAAATCAGTCGCTTAAGGAGAATGCAATTTAGAACCAACGATTTTTGTAAATAAGATTTCGTCTACACTCTTTCTCCATTGAATGGCTTTTGGTGGGAGCTTTGAATTAGTTAACAAATAATTAATTCCTTTTGGTAGAAGTGTGTATTAGCGGACTTGTATGGGGCTTGCCCCCAAAAATTGACCCTTCTTTGGGTTGGACCAAGTTGTAATTCCTTTTTCAAAATATATATGTAAAAAAATGAACTAAGATCGAGTAATTAAAGGCAAGTCACTATTACATTTGTTTTTAGGACGTTCTGGAGTTAAATAGTCAAAGGCTTAAGAAGCTGAAGATTTGAATTTTATGGCGGTCAATACAACACAACTTTGACTTCCCATCCTGAGTTCACAAGGCACGATTTTGGGCCCCATATTTGCCCAAGCTCATTTATTTGACTAGATCGTTTGATGGTATTCGGGGTTAATTTGGGATAAAATGAATGCTTCAGGAGAAACAAAATGTTTCCTTTACTTGGCCGCCCATATCTCTTGAGGCTCGTGGTATTGTAAATCAAACGGGTCTAACCACCATAGAATCCATAGATGATCAATAATGTGTTCACAACACTTGAAACTTCACTTTATTTGTTTCAACGTAAATATCGCGTAACTGGCTCTCACATGATTTGGACCATAGTTTGAAAAAAGCCCAGAATTGGCGTGATGACGCAGGTTCCATAGTTGATTATGTGTGCCTTATTATTCCCTGAGCTCAGCAGAAATGTTTGTCGATGTTTGTCCAACCATTGACCAGGATTTGTAGCACTCTTACTTTCAATGGTTTTGGCCATATTTGCCGGAAAAATGCCACCAAACATTCGTGCATGCAACATACATGCAATGCTGCCTGCCTAGCTCCCCTGAAAACTCGGTCAACCTATCAGGTTCAGTCATCGCCATTAAACGAGCCTGAGTGGTCTGACCCCCGGGTGAGGGAGGATATGGGGAGCTTCTCGATTTGCTGCTCCGTCCAGGTCACTCGGGTTTCTTCCTCACCCCATCAAACAATCTTCTATAGCCAGGCATTGCTGAGCGAGCTCCGACCACGTTGAACGTTGGACGATGGTCGATCATGGACTCGCTCAAGACTTCAAAAGCGCATGGGGAGCAGAGCAAAAACGTATCATTACTCATATTTGTCAATAGTGTCTCGCGCAGTATGGGTCCTTGACTTCATTTACCTCGATCTGGAAAAAAGCTCCATGAAAGAGAAAAAACGCAACAGCCAACCCACCAGCATCTGTGTGCCTACTCAAACTTGGACTAGCGTCAAGTTTTTGAAAATGGCCAAATGATCTTTGAAGTGGAAACGGAAAAAAAACGTCTAGACCCCGGGTAAAGATTGATTGTGCCAAGAAGCAGGGCCTGAAAAAGTGGTTCAAGATGAGGATGGCGGGGGTTGGTCGAAGCGCAACGATTCGGTCCATTACCACTCGGGCGTCTCAAAATCAATCAAAAAATGTCCAGTCAACGGATTTCGCAGTCAATATGACGACTCGTGAAGTTATATCGAAGGACCTCTGTGACCACGGGCTCAAACAATCTGTGCCAGTCCACGATCGACGGCGGCGGAATCCAAGAATGAGACGGCAAACGCACGCACACACACTCACTGGACGGACATGATGGAGCTAAATTTTTCATTCTTAGGGTAACAATCCTCGATTGTTGGACTCGTCGCATGGGAGAGGGCGAGGAACCAATCGGTCACTGCACTTCAATTACTTTACGGCTAGACGTGAACGAGACAATTGTCGTTATTGGAACGCCATTTTATGGGCCTGAAATCTGTGATGATTTGATTCAAACTATCTGGAACCATCCTTATTAATTTGGAGTCCTTCTTTTGAATAACTTCATGTTCATGTTCATGTTCATGTTCATGTCGGGCGGCCACCGACATGTAATAGTTAGGAACTCCGCCATTTGTACAATTAAATAAGGCTTTAGTTGCTTCATCAAACCATTGTTGGGAGAATGATTCCTTCTTACTAACTCACGACATGTTAGAAATTAAGTTGGTCCAACCTGGGATTTGAGTTTGCCAAATGGGTGTAGGGTTGATTTGAAAAAAGCGATTAAGACCACTTTTCAAATTTAACAAGGGATTTCGCGTTTAAGAGTTTGTTATCCAACGAATTGATTTTATGTCGTGAGTTATGGGTTGTTGAGGTGTTTGACAGACTTCTGCATTGGCGCAAAGGCCATGCAAGCTTTCAAACATGTACCTACATAATTTGATATCGCTTTTACTCTCGGTCAAATGACTTACTTCTTAATATTGGTTGTCGCTGAAATGATCGGCGGGTAAGTAATTCGACACCGATAAATAATCCATCAGTGCTTCTCCAACCCCATGATATAAGTTAAGTTCAAGGTGAACGGCAGAAAATAATTAGCTTCGAATTCAAAGAGACCAATGGGATAGCTTTTCTTGCCCTTGAGCAGGTCGGGAAATGCATGCACTCCTTGAAGATCTCCCATTTTGCTCTATCTCCACTTTGGTACTTGAAAAATGATGAAAAAATTTGCAATATTTCTATGTAACTCATGTTGCAAGTAGAATATTGAAATAATCAAAAAAGATGATAGTATCTCTTAACTGCATTGGATACAAATGAAAATGATTTTTGTCCGGTTTTCCGCCAAATTTGGCGAAAAAACCATCTTTCAATAAGGTGCACTTCTGACATTAGTTCTCGACAAGTTCTGAAATTTATTGTGATAACTTGAAATGTCTTTTGATTTATTCTTGCAAGTCTAAATTGCTTTCAAATCGAGAGCACACTATTGAATGCTTAATGGAAGGAGAAACAAATCCACAAGTTAAGTGTTGATTGTTCCATTTCCGTCCATTTAAACCACCTTATAGATCAATAAGTGGTGTACACAAGCTCGTGCATAATTTGTTTTCCCTGATGCAACTTTTGTTTAAAAAACGCTCGTTACATTAAAAAAGCGTGGACTTATTCTCAACTTTAGTTACTAAACAACAACAATGAAAACATATTTTCGTGCAAAAGTTGAACGCTATGGTTATCAAGTTTCGAGAGAAATGCCCCAAAACATCTTCGCATTTTCTTAACTCACAAAATCAAAGCACTCCTGGGGTGAGTCCGTCAAAAGTCGGACACGTGCGAGTCCTTTGATTTTCTAACTTTTTGCTGGACTCGCTGAGTCCGAATTCGAGTCCGACAAAAGGCTCCATTTGCTAAACTCCAACATAACGCCCGTTTTCTTTTTTTTAAAACTTTCTTTTATTTAAAGAGAAGAGTAAGGGATTGCTTGAGCATGTCTTCAAACAAGTAAGCACGAACAAGCAAACTATCTCTTTAATCAGGGTTATAGAGTGGTTTGCCATTTTCAGATTGATTTCAACCCAATGAAATGTTTTTTTCTTCTAGATAAAAGTCTCAAGATTTGGACATTCTATGGATGTTTCATGCTTTATGACAATGATCAACTTCAATTAATCAATAATCTAGTCAGATTTCTGGAACAAGATGTTGGTGTTTTGAGGTTATTTAGGTTATTTTTCTCTATTGAACATCTTTAGATTTTGAAGAAATATGTTGTGAAACATTGTGGCAACTAGAGAACGATTTTGATTTTGATTTTGTTTTATGAAAGTCTTGACAGCAAGTTTGTTACGCTTCAAATGGTTTTGATATGTCATCAAACTCATCATTCTATTCAGTTCTAACATGACCTATAATGGTTCAGAAAAAGGACCAGAAAAAATATATTTTGACAGAAGACGATATATTGTTTGAAGAACTAAATCCTTAACAAGCATAGTCTGGATGTTGACTGAATTGCAGCAAATAAGAGGTTGGCTCGTCATCAATCGTTTGATTCATGGATTTCTAAAAGACCTCTTTCTTTAGATGTCCGTGGCTGATTTCAAGAACTTATCGCCCATTAGACGGTCTTGTACGAAAATGGAAGAAATTTTTAGATGGAGAGAGATCAACGACATGTCAACATATAGCATCTTAACCGAGAATAACACAATCTGCATATTTTTTTCAGATACTCATGAATCATGCTCAGAGCAGCTCACCAAGATCGATCCCTTCAGGTAAGACCATCTTGAAGTGACGAATCTGAATTAGGGAAAATCTATTACGAAGTTCTTTACTTCGGAAATGATTTCTCGGAGCACAGGAACACCAACACCATCATGTTTCAACCGGACGGACGAAAGAAGTGTTTGGTCATTCGCGCAACCTACCTATTGAACTACCTCTCTGATGTTTCCGGCTCAGGCTAGCTTGGTTATAAAATGCCTTCGACTAACGTGGACTTTAAAAGGCTGGTGAAAAATAGGCTCCTGGTCAGTGAATGATTCTATTTTGCTGTCTGACTGATTGGAACGATCACTTTACCGATCGGAGATATGTATAGTCCTTGGTCTCAAGAAGGAGCATACATACCAAACACTCCCCATGATTGAATTAGACTTGTAGTTGACGGTGAAATGTTTTTAAGGGAGATTTGGACATGGTTTCTTAACTCTTGCTTGAGTGATCGTCGAACCACTCAAATCAAGAATCAGGTCAATGGAATTGACCTGAATGATAAACGTCCATCCTTTCAATCACTTTTTGATCTTGACTTTTTGTGTAAAATATTCTGTCTTGATCTTTTTCTAGCTTACCCTTAGTTAGTAGCTTGCTGCACCTTATTATTCATTATTTCGTAATCGAAACATAGGGTTATTTGGCCAGTTTTGGTCCATCTGGTTGTAGACCACCCGAGAAGACTCAAAAAGAGATGATCGCTTATCGAAGGATCGCATCCGTACAGGGTGACCAGATCTAGACAAAAAATCTTAGATCTAGAAAGTAAGTTTTTTTTTTTGGCAAAAATCTCGAAATTCGCTTCTTCTTGCCTGACATAATGTAATCTTGATTTGAATTTTTTTTCTTTGAAAATTCAGCGAATTTGTTTCATTTTGCATAGTTTTGCTAAAAATTCATACAAGTCGATTGTTAAGCCACATCTTCAATATATTTCCCCAATTTGGGTTCCAAATAGACCAACAGGTTTGCAAAAAGTCGGACAGGTAAAAAAGATGTTTTACCACGAACATTGAAGGTATGAGAGAGCTCTCGTATTGGGAGAGGCTAGAAAGGTAGAGACGGTACAGTATTCAGAGGAAGTACGAAAAATATTTAATGCTGAACGTTTTCAAAAGCATTCAGGAGCGTTGCTCTAACCTAGGTTTTCGGATCAGTAGTAGCGACTCTAGGGGTTTAATCCGCGTTTTGAGACCAACTTCAAGCCCTTGAGAATCCCCTTAATTCGAACAATGAAGCCCTCCTCTCTTCTTTCTCGGTCTCCATCATTGAACAATTTACTTCACACAAATTTCTCAGGCAATAGCAGACATTTTCGTGGCTTATCCCCTTGACCGCTTGACCGCTTGACCGCTTTGCCTTATTCTTCAACCAATCTAAGTTAAGAATTTCGATCGACGCAGAATTTCATTGGTTTCTTGAGAGGGTCAAGCGGATAAGCGGTGAAGCAGACAAGCCACGAAAATATCACCTAATATGTAGCCGTTGATCCTGTTGCAGGATGTTAGTCAGACTTGGACAAGTTTTCGACCAAATTTCCTGATCAGCCCAATATTCTTGAATTCGGCGGTCAGATATCATGTGAATTCAAAGTTAAATAAGTTCTTTTTATTTTGTGCTGCTGAGAATTCCATATCCAGTAGGGGGAAGGAGGTCCGCAAAAAATGAAATAATAACCGGGATCATAATTGATTCAGAAAAAATGAGCCCATTTTTTTATCCCTTACCTTGCTACACATTGTGACTATCCCAATTAGTTTGGCTTTGGGGCTGGTCTTCAGATCGAAACTGCATTTTTGTCTTCATTGCCTCCTTTGGTCTGCAAGAGAGTAAAATTCATCACTTGCGCGCAATCTCTATAATTTCTAGTTATTTTCATGGCAGATCTAATTATTTTACTTATCAAAAAACTCTAGGGTTTTGTCGAGATGCTTAAGTGGTCACCCTCCCTCCGTTTTTCTTGCCCGTCAATGAATTAAAGTTGAAGCGGCTTCACAACCATGTTGGGTGACGATGATGATGATGATGGATGGATCGCATGAATATTTGCCTCCATATGACATTGACATCCAAATTGTTGTCGTTCAACGCCATTGTAACCCATTGAACTGATCAATGGCGCTGAAAGCGAGCTAGTCACAGAGAGGCTTGGCTAGAATTCACCAAGGTTGATTCAACCCAATCTAGCTTGACCTTAATCCACTAGTTATTAAAGAATATGAAGTCCAATGTCATGCAGTCTTTTAGAGTAAATCCGTCATTAGTTTGCGGCCTTTGAACACGATCGTATATCCAACCTGAGCAAAAGCAGGCCCAGTATCTATTGATCAGGTGCAGGTTCGTCACATGATTATCGTACTCTTCCTTGCCGTCGTCGGTCTCGTTGTGAGTGTCGTGGTCGTGGTCGCGTCGTCGACAGTGTGGTGGAGGTGGTGGTGGTGTTGGTAGCTCTTTTCGTTTCTCTGGATTTGCCTCGTTCGTGAGCGGTGTCCAGAGTGACGACAAGGCTGTTGAGTGAGTGAGTGAGTGAGGGAGCGAATGAGTCGCTGGACTGCCAAATCCAGAGGACCCTGCTGCCAAGAGATGGATGGAGGTGTTGCTCGTTTTGCGGTGGCAAATTTGTCAGGCATGTTTCTTTCGAGCCCAACCATCCATCCATCCATCTATCCATCCATCCATCGATCCTCGTCGGTGTTCGGGCTTCAACTGGGCGAGCCCTGAGAAGTGAGTGAGTGAGTGGGTGAGTGGGTGAGAGAATCAGTGAGTGTGTGTAGCGTGTATGTGAGTTGACAATTTTCTTCAGTTTTTTTGCCTCAGTCGCAAAATGGTGACTGGGAAGACGCTGCCATTGGGGAATGACACGACGGGAATAGGGGGAAAAAGATCTGTTTCGTCATCTCCATCATCATTATTTTCAACCAAATCATCTCGTCAGCTTTGAACATGGTAAACCTTCAGGAACCAACCCCAGTCAGTTTGGGCGAGCTCTCGACTCAGTTGCATGAGTTCCTCTCCACTCCCCAGGGTCATCTCCAGCAGAATGCCCAAAACAGCCTCATCCATTCGTCCCAATCCAGCCTCAATCATCCAAATCACCATCCCAACCACAACCTCCATTTTCAACATCACCAACAACACCAACACCAGCAGCAGCAACAACAACATCAGCAACATCTTCCCCCTCATCACCATGTCTTGAACAATAATTTGAGTGATGGCCGTCTCAACGGCCACGACGGTCTGGTGGCCAATCCAGGATCCCTGGATCCGAAGACGTTTCTCGACCAGAATCCGGACGATGCCTCCCATTCAACGACGAACAAAACGCTATCCCCCAATGTGGAGTCGCGATCTCCCAGTGAAAATGATAAA
Organism: Tigriopus californicus; assembly: GCF_007210705.1. NCBI lineage: Eukaryota > Metazoa > Arthropoda > Copepoda > Harpacticoida > Harpacticidae > Tigriopus > Tigriopus californicus. The sequence goes on along the minus strand of NC_081440.1, from coordinate 940,143 downwards.
TATTTGGTGGAAGGGGATGGCACGTGCATCACTCCTCCCAATCTGGTGTCAGTGTCTCAGAATGGTGCTCTTGCCCTGTCTCAAAGTCTCTCGGAGACTTCGCGGAACGATGAGGTCGATTCCAATCGGGTGGACCTCCAGAGTCCACCCGAGGCTCTCTCGTCGTCCTCGCCGGATAAGCGAGATTCTCCCATTGATATTGTGCACGTGGCCACCGAGGAAATCAGGCGTCCCACGCCAATTATCTGTGATGAAATGAAAGTAAGTCGGCTTTTATTACTCACGCCATGGCCACGAGGGACGGAGGACCTCGGCAAAAAAACGATCAACGAAAGCAAATAAACACGAGAACTCTAATCGCTGTCCTGAATGGTATTGCGAAGAAATTGGAAATTGGGCCACGAAAGATTTGATCTTGAAGCATTATCACCTAAAGACCGTAATGGTTGAAATGAACCAATTTTTGCACTTTAGATCATAGGCCAAGAACATTTTTGATGAAATATGATTGGTTCCTTTGAGTGAGTGACAGAGTTTGCCAAGAATTGGGCGGCTGTTTAGGATATTCGTCTTTTCAATGACACGACCTAGTGATGCTCCAACTTTTTAGTTGAAGGAAAATTTGAAGCAATAGTGTTAAGCTGTCAAAGGCCATCGCAGTAGAGAGTGCCAATTGACTTTACGTATGTCACCCTCTTTTGATAAAATCTGATTCAAGATGAGAAACAGCTTCCTCCCCATAGTGTATCCGTGCAAAAACTATTGTGGTTTAAGGTCCCAGAGGTATTCACCATCAGGCTTGTATGAGTCAAAGACAGACACATGTATTGGATGGTGTCCATTTCTCATTCGCCCACGGCTTTGAAGGTGTCGTTCCACTGGTTCTCGATCATGGAGTTGTGTTCCCAACTCCAGCTTGATGATTGTATTTAATTTTGAATGAGGTAATCGCCTTGTGGGGTGATTGCATGTCTTTCCTTAGCTTCGTGGCCTTGCTTTGGCATGGTTTATAGGCAGTTACTGCGTACTCCAATGCAAGATGGGTAAGTCACAACGACCACGACGATGGTGGTTCTGTGTCTCTCTCTAATGGAGACCATTGAGAAAAACAAACACTTGTCTCCACAGCATTTTACCATGCATTCAAGTCAAGTTCTGGCCTCGTCTGAAAAGCGAAGAGACGATCACCATTGTACGCTGTACATACTACGTATGTATAACTCGATAGGAATACTGCGTACTTCGTACATCTATTCTACCTTCGAAGCAAAGTCCCTCAATCTGTTAGTTTGAGACGACAGCAAATTTTAGCCTCAACTCACATTGCTATTCACTACCCAAAGGAAGAGTTTACATAATGCCTCTGATCAAACAAAAGACGGGCTGATGATTCCAATCTCAATCCTGGCCAACGAACGGCTGGTTTGGATATCCTATGTACAGCATGTTTCGTTCAATTACAAGTTTTAAAGAGCCCCAAGTACAGTAACTAAGTCCGTATTGATCGTAAATGGATGGAATCATGGCTTGAGCATCCCATTTCGTCTCTGCGGACATTGGTTGAAATGCTCAAGCCGGATTGAATGTGTGCAAGTTCAATTGCCTTCACCTCAGAATCTCTTAAGTCAATAAAGCCTCTCCCGTCCTTAACGTCTCTTGTTTCCTCGTCCTCCAACGACAACATTCACTCAGCGGACAAAGATCAACGAACACTCGCAAAAACGAGGAATTTTCAAACATGCCAATGACAACCAGTACCTGTACAAGTACTCATACTCGCTCAGACACCTCATAGCAAACCATATTGCGCCCCGAAGTCAGGCTCAAAGAGGAAGGAGAGGTTTAGAATCTTGATGCTGTCTCTACCTCTCCCTCTCCTTCTTTCTCTCTCTCTTTTCTTTTTTTCTCTTCCCATGAGGCATTTATTTAAGCTAGAGTGGTCACAAATATTAATCCCAGATCATTAATCAAAAGCACGTCTACTGCCTTTTGAAGTCGACGTCAAAGAGAAATCCAAAACACTTCTTCTCGTTCTTGTGCTTGAATTTCCATCCGATCATCCAAAGTAAATAAGAACACACCTCCGACTGTCCACCCAACCTCCTCTAGCTCAATGCTCACGAGGCTTAAATGCATTCTTGCCATTTTTCCACCAAAAGATCACATTGAAGCGAGGTTAGCGCTTCTCAAGGTGACCAATTAGCTCCTTGGAGATCTTTTTTTTCGATACCTCATCTCAAGGCAAGTTCGTTTTGATAAGTAAAAAGGAAAGATACGTAGAAAAAAAAATCTGATTTGTTTACGCCTCATTAGCTATGGATGAATGGCTTTCTTGAATTCCATACCAATCTATGGCACTCTTCATAAACATGGGTTTCTTTATGATCGGTTGGTATCCATGATGTATCTTGGTACCAATGTGTACGGATAGTAAGTAGCATCAGGTGGTGTCGGATGATCGGGGATGCTGGGGGAGACGCATCCATGAAATGCATCATTCATCATGTTCACATTGGCTCTGGCTCTTTGTCAACTTGAAGGTTTCTTTCAAGCCGTGAAAGCCGCTATCTCCCAATCAAACCCGATTGCAGAATCTGGCCCATCGTAGCACGATAATCACTGAAGATTTCTTTCCCTGATTTTGATCTTCATATGACCAAATGAATAATCTCACAAGACGCTCGCTTCTTAGCGGCTTCACTCAGTTTGTGATGATTCCTTCTCAGCTTGACCAGTTTTGTTGGTGGGTTTCGTTAAAAAAACACACCTCAATCAAAAGTCAGGAGGAGGATCGTTCATGGCTTTGTGAGGAAAAACGTGTTCAAAGGTGCTGGCGGCTCATTATTTATCTTGGATCCAGTTGTGACATCCCGTCACCATTTGTCAACTTCTGACACCTTTTTTTCCAACCCGAGGCCTCGTCTCACAATAAAAGCGACCAAACAGGCAAACTCCTTTCAAAGCCTTTGCTTACACTTACATGAACGGTTACATACAAATCGAGGCTAAAAAAGATTGACCGCATTGGACGTATTTGAGTAGTGCTAGTATTCGTTTGTAAATGATCGCTCCCTTGATCCAAGCCATTTAGGTCCGCTAAACAAACGGTGTTTCATGCAAGGGCCTAGCTGCAAAAGATCTGAGAACGAAAGGCTTCTTTTGGCTAACTTACCTGCACATACACTAGGTACTACTATATGTTGTGGATGGTAAGCGAGAGACCACTTTTGGCAGCGTAAATTGCTTCTTCTTCACGTCCATTCTTCGGGCCCAGTCAAGTGTTGATTAGCCAATTCGAGGGTTTTGTTCAACGTTTTCTACGTGATTTCACATGGGATGCTTTTTTCAATGAAATTCTATTGTGGTCTCAAAATGGCAATGAGAAAGAGAGATGAAACGAAACGAAGGGGGATCAACCACCGCCAGCATTTAGCTTGTGCGTTGGCCTCTACCTAGTCTACCACTATTATGTGCTTGTGTAGTATCTGTGGTTCGATGTGTGTCTACCGTCCCTAAGGTATACAAATACTACAATGGAGAATTACTTGTTGGTAAGGAGGGGAAATACAGTTCAGTGGTCCTGCCTTCCAACTCTTTTGAAGTAAACTGAAACAGAGACCCTTTAACCCACAGCCCTGTAGTTTCAGGTTGGGATGATACTTCATATGAATCTCTACATATCTATTAGTTCATAAAGGAAAAAAAAACGGCTACTTGGTGTTGGAGATAGACGACGCTGTGAAATTCAATTAGTGTCCACTTATTTGTGCCCTCTTGGTTCAAGGTAAATGGTTGGCGCGGCTTTGTGACAAAGTGTTTCTGTTATATGAAACCTTCTCAAAGGTCTTTTTGAACATCCTAATGATGGGGTTGGAATGGGAAGTTGGTGTAAATTCGAGTAATTGGACTCCCACTTGCTTGCTTCTGTGAGTGTATTTAAATGTTGAATATAGTTGTTGCGGTTCAGTGAGAAAGTCATTTGAGTTATGAAGACTTGTTTGATTCCACGCAATGATCAAGCAAAAAATATAATCCACGTTAAAGATGAACTGATTTGAAGAACGCGGATAGCACGACAACATTTATTCTACAGCTGAAATGATCAGGTGCTCAATTTGTTTTGTTATTTGCTGATTTGACCATAAACGACCTCGAAAGCATAACCAAGTCCGTAAGCACCAGCATATCCATTAAAAGATATATCATTGATCCGCGACCCTGCTCTGTTCACTCGAATTATCATTACTAGAGCCAAGAATACCTCTCCGGGATTGAGAGAAATAATGAATTTTCAATGAGACAACCAAGGCAGGGCGGAGAAGAGCGCGTCGAGCGATTTCTAGTTGGTGTTCTATAGCTTTTTCGCCAAGGATAATTGAATAGCTCAGAATGAAGTCCCAGTCATCTGGAACAGTGCCATTTAAATCTTAAGCCAGACAACAACTAACACGTCCATTCTCCCAGGTAGGCTCATAATCTTTCATAAATGCAAGAATGCCTGACAACAGCCCATTTCAAATTAAAAACGAGTCCTTCTCGGAAGTCATTTTTTTCGCCAGGAGAGCGAAAGAGTCTGATCCTTTTATGGCTGTCGTTACTTTTTTCCCGTGGTAGTTCAGCATTTTGGTCCCAGTTTGTGGCGGAAATCTGTCTTCGGAATTGCATTCTTCCACTTTGCATTGCACTTGGGTGCACAGCCCAGAAGGAGAGAAAGAAAAGAAAAGAAAAAAAGCATAGCGTAGTAGGGGTAGTTCTGTCTGAAACAGCTTCGGGGAACTCCTTCAACTCTTGAGGAAATATGGCCCTTTTAACCATTTGAGATGGCGTAATTTGGCGAGTCCTTCTTGCGCTCGGAAAAGAGCTGAACTTGATCAAAACTGCATTATTGTTTCGGTGTGTTGTTCCCATACCAAACAATTGCATTCTGTGATTTGCTCATCGTCATGGCCAGGCCCTTCTGCTTTTGCTTTTCTCCATAGACAGATACTGTATACAGTACAAATGTACACTAGTACTGTACAAGTGTCTCAAAACAGAGCGACTGCAGCAGGACCGTGTTCAAGTGAAAGGGAAAGGGCACAATCATTGTTGCCTCCCGACAAAATATGGCTTGTCATTAAAATGACACACCAGAAATATTGAATCTGGGCTCAAATACTATTGGCCTTGTCACTTTTGGCGAGGAAAAATCCCAAACATCATCATACACAAATCCAAGTGAGTAGCAACAAAATGTACCGTAGGTACGTGTCCTACGTCGCTTCCGATTTCGTTGCTTGGAAGCGTGTCTGAGTTTCGGAAATCCCCGGAAAATTATTCCACTCGCTTAAAGGCGACGGACAATGATGACCGGGCACTTCTTCAATCAAACGGTACAATGAGTCTCCGGAAATGCACCTTCTCAGCCCCCCCCCCTTGGCGCAATGTTTACAGATCAAAAAGTCAATTCAGCAGAAAATTTGAACCAATTTTCAGCCAACTANCCCCCCCAACTTTATCTTGGAATTTTACAGGTTGCATACAAATCAGCAATCAAATTCACCCTAATTTGATAAGCTTCTAGGCTGTTGAGCCAACTTTATGATGGGTCATTTTCCCTTCTTGTTATGAGACTTTACTAAAAGACTGCGGACGATCTTTCTTCTCCTCCTTGGTCCTTTGACCAAGATAAAAACCGATGATTAGACCATCGGTTGTTGACATCGTTGTTGGCAAATTTGAGGCTTCCTCCTCACTTGTTGTTTCCACCGTCAAGTGGGGATGAGCCACTTCTTCCACAATGTAGCGCCGCTTGGCGCAATGTTTACAGATCAAAAAGTCAATTCAGCAGAAAATTTGAACCAATTTTCAGCCAACTATTTCCACTACCATTACGATGAGCGCTGGCGCTAACAATAGCAGAAGTAGTAGCTGCTGCCACTTCCCACTCGAGCAGCAAAGCAGAGATGGTTCGTCTACCATGGTTGTCCCCCCAACCGATCAGTCTGAGCTATACCAACGCGCCTGCTGGGCATACCATCAAAACCGGCGGCGCCAGGCAGTGGCCCTCATGCAAGCGTCGTCGTCGATGTCGGCATTGGCGCAAATGAAGTGGCGATTCTCGGCGCCAGTCTCGGACTCACCTCCGGCACTAACGAGAGCCAATCAACTCGAGCAACGGGAAATGGAGCGTCGAAGGACCGATGGGGATCTTTATCAGAATAACACGACTGAACAACAACAGAGACAAGAAGAACTTGAAGTGGGTCGTAGAAAAGACGATGATGGTGATGATAATGCTGATGAAGATGACGATGATGAAAGTAAAGAAGATGATTCCGATGTTGTTGGCGATGATCTGGAGCAAAGAGATCAATGTCAACCACTGAGATATTCCCCACACCACCATGATTATGAGGTTTTTACTTGGAGTGCTAATCATTTTTCACACTCACCAATACTTATTGATCACTGCCAATGAGACCTTGCATGGTATTGCATCCTTTTAAACAATAGATACACGTGACTAAAGATACGCAATTTATTAATCACCTATTAGATCCATGTGCCTTTAAGGGCTTATTCGAGCACGTCTAAACATGTTGTTTTCTCTCCCTCTCGATCCAGGGTCGTGTACCATGGAACCTCGCTGGTTTGGTGGGTCTCCAACAGCCCGGAGGAGTACCCGGATCCGATCCATCTCACGGTGTACCAGGATCCTCGGGGGGAGGTGGGTTGCCCCACCCGCTACCCCACCATTACTCAAGCCATTACCCATCTCACACAGCCGCACACTATCCTCATCTCTTGCCCCCGCCCCCCTCGGGCGACCCCTGGCCTTCAGCTGGTCCTCCCGATGGGGTGGGCCACTCCCTCGCCACTTCGGTGGCCTCGTCCATTACTGGCAACCCGGTGGAAGCCTTATCCTATAAAATGGATCCCGAGGCTGTGGCAGCCATGCACCAACATCAGGCAGCTGCGGCTGCCGCAGCAGCTCATCAGCATCAGGCCCATCAGGCCATGTATTACCCTCATCAGGTAAGGCCGTTCCACATGCACTATGTATGTACAACGTTTTAAGTACTCGATCTCGGCATTAATTGCCTCATCTCTGTGTCTTTCTTCGTTACGCGGAGCGTATTGACAATTGACATGACTTCTTTTTGTTACGTGTGGATGGACACTGACTGGGAGGGTTGAATGAGTTCTTTTGATCTCGACCAATCCATTAAGGCAATCCCTTTTCACCATTTTCTCAAGCATTCTGTTGTTCTCAGCGACGACTTTGACCAAAGCAATTCAAATGAACAGCCAAGTGGCGTTGTGGCGACGTGTCTCTCTATCTCTGGCTTTTGTGTGCGGGAAGGAGCAATCCCAGAGTACTGCACTACGTACGTACTACTGTACTGAAGATGCTTGGGAGATAGACAAGCCACGAAAAAAAGGGAATCTTCAAATGGCCTCTATCAAACTCAACCGGGTGTTAGCCGGGTGATGTGGGGATGCTGGCCTTAGTACCGTCGCTCTTGTGTGAGAATGAGAAACCGACTTAATTAATGGAGTGGGGGAATTCCTAACAGAAACACCCTGTTTCCTTTTCGTCCCTTACTGTTCTGTTCACTAATGGTTGAAGTAGTAAGATGCTCTGGTGCTCTGGTGCTCTGGTTGGCAGAGCGCAGAGATCAGTGTTGCTACAGCTACCATCACTCCTGCTGTACATATCTGCTTCAGTTTGGCCTGAGTCTGAGTCTGACTACTGACTGACTCCTTCAGTTTGGCCATCGTACTACTAACGGTCTTATCCAATGACAAGACAAAAATTCTTCTTTCCAAAGTTCAATTGTTCTCGATTCTGAATCAGCCCATGATGCTTTGACTCTCTTCTTCGCTTCTTCTCTGTGTCCACACACTACATGCACCACGTACCAGCAATGCCAACGACGAACCACGAGGGCCATAATGAAGCCAATTCCAATTCCAATGTCTGACTGACTGACTGACGAAAGAACAGACGAACATCCGCGTATGCATGCATAAGGAACACTCATAGATGATTCTGAGAATGAGCCTCTCAATATCTACTTACCTGCTTAAATCCACGAGAGATTCAATAGTGGGCCAATGTCCAATGATTCCCGTTTTCACTTCATCTTGTAAAAGCTGAAACATGATAAAAAATAACTTTCCATTGAAAGCAGAAGCTGGAGCTTACTTAGTCTCAGGTTTAGTTCATATTCTTTTTAAATTCTCGCGTCTCTTTTTTCCACTAGTAAACTGGCTATTGATTTAAAGCTTTGTTGTCTTTTAATCTCATTCTAAAACTAGCTTTAATTTACGAATCCCTGGATTTTTTGTGAAAATGAAAAAAGTGTTGTGGATTTACATTTCAAAGATACATGATACCATAAAAACCTGAATGAACCTTTTCCTTGCGTTCTAGTCCTCGTCAAGCCCCTCTGTGAGTGTGGCCAATGAGTCCTCTCCCTCCGCTGGAGGCGTGTCCACTCCGTCGGGCAGTGCCCCACCCAATCCGGTGACTTCGGATCCTTTGTCAAACTTTCAGTCAATACAGGCCATTGAATCCCAAGATGTGATGCAAACACTACATCAGTATTTCGAAGAAGGTAAGATTAGACAATTGGTTAAAATTCATCTTTACCCCGGACTTGTTTACTTACATGCACACACACAAACACACACACACACACACATCCTCAGGTGGACGCATAATTAGTTTTTGACGTTTGACGTATTTCTCTGAAAAGGGATCCAATGACTGGAGCCTTTCCTTGGCTTTTAATTACGTTCTTGTATTTGTACACTCGATTATTAATTGCTTATTCCAGCTACGTAGTAGTGGTGGTAGACCAAGCCGAGTTGGTTGATACCACTGTGAATGCTTTTGTTTGTGTGGGGCCCTGATTACCGCCTCATTCAGAATGCAAAGTTCATCTGAAACAAAGGGTTTAATAATTTTCACATTTGGCATAATAGCTGGAACGGTAGGTGCTTACAGGATTGGTTCCCTAATGAATAATGGATCGCCCTTGTTCTCAATGCTGAGATGAAAAGTTCAATTCCTTCCAACCGACCAACCAACAGAGTTTGACAATTCAAGGAGAAAACTGAATGAAGGAGAAATATCCAACGAAACCAACGAAGGGGATCATCGCCTTCAATATTATTGGAATCCGTCAAACACGTTTGGCATTTTAATCGTGCCTCTCAATAGCGCACTTGTCGTGTGGAACTATTTCCAATCAAGGACGACAAGTGATGGCCACCAACCTTTTTTTCTCCTTCCTCTTGGATTGAGAGCGTATTTGCATTCACATACATCAAATCGAAAGTTGAACTTTTCAAGGGGAAAATGTGCAAATATCAGAGATCGGCTCCGTCTTTAACCCCATGGGCCGGTCGCTTAGCTTATCCAACTCTCAACCTCTCATCCAAAGGACATAACTCCTATTTCAAAAACCACCAAAGGCCGTGCAGTGAATGTTAAAAAACCGCTAAAATATTGAGTCTGAACTGAGATTCCGTGTCTCAAAAGTACAAGTAATGAAAGACAAGTCAATTCTCACAATAAGAAGCTTTTATCGCCAATCGAGATCATGCCAATAAAAATAAGTGTGATAAAAAAAGTTGCTCAAGTATGAACAGAATGAATTACAAAATATATGGTCTGCAGAGCAAAATCGATTATCTAAATTATGATATCACAAAGGACGATCCCTGCCCAAGACCTAACTTGCTCTTTTCCATTGCAGAAACAGGCAACTGGATTGATTCTGGTCAAGGGGTTCCACCACACCATCACGCCTCTCATCCCGCCCTTTCCGAAGCTTACGCCCAAGACTACGGAATTGGACGGTAAGTTAAAATAAAAACACAAGGAGGGATGCTTTGGGCGAATGCCTGCCATGTTTTTTTCTCATCTTTCCCATGTTTCCTTTATTGCGGGCGCACGCACTGCAACAAAACGCTCCCCGGGCTTTTGGCATTCAGAATTGTAGCCAAATTTTATGGAAAATCCTGGAATCCATAAACATCATTTACCTCCGCTGTAGAAGAGAGAACTGGCAAGGTGTAGTGTGTAGGGGGGAACTGGTTCGTTTTGTGTGTGATATGCACTAAAAGTCAGGAGAATAGGGATTGTCGGAAGAGTGCATTCATTTTACGCCGTCCACATTTTGTTCTCGTTCAGGAGAGACTCAAGGCCTTTGGATTTTCTGGATTGGGAGTCTTCCAGAAATTGGAAAGATTGTCATAAAAAAGGTACAAGTCTGCCCTAATTTCGAAATGGATTAGTATGGGCTGAAAAGGGTGATGTTGATGAGATGCAGTTGGAACGGATCAAGTCTGTTGGTTTTAGCCCACTGGGATTGCCTAAGTAAAAAAAGGTATAAACGGAGGGAGAGGAGGCAAGCAAGGCAGTATGATGGAACTCAAAAGAGAGAGAGAAGAAAAAAAGAATCATAAAACTTGCAAGTCAGCAAAAGTTGCACCTCCACTGAGTTGCCATTATTCCTCCACTGCATTTGCCATGGGTGCTTAAGAATGCACAGCAAATACGTACGGATACGTACATACATAAAAAAGGGGAAAGAGGATTCGAGTGAAAGGAATTGATGAAACAAAAAAGTGGCGTAAAAATAAAACACCATAGTCAAAGATATCTTTTTAAACATTCAGAGTGGTAACAAGTGGCCGCGTATATGATCAAGTTCTGACATCATGTCTTCGACAACTTAACATAACGTGTATGTAGCAATCGCAAGATGCACTTCAGATTCTGACGGGCCTTTAAGATGCCCATTTTCATGCACGATTTTCCTTGTTCAAAATGTGTAGATGATTTAGTCCCCACTCGAAAGTCAATGGAAGTAGATATGTACCCAGAAATATGCTCGCGTGCGTGCCACAAAACTTGACACTTATACACTTATATACATTTTCATATTAATTAACGTCAATTGTACTTGTAAGAATTGCGTACATGTAATCAATGACCAGCTACTCCTTAGCTGAATACATGTGTTTAAATGCAAAATACATTCAATTCACACACACTATTACACAGATCCAAAGAGATCCATACGACAAAACCATCGGGAAAGGACGTACTATGTACTATTTAAAAACTATCCAAGACTCTCTACGTGATATAATGCACATCTTGCAAATTGTGTTTCACATTTTCCTTCAAGCTCGTGATTCGGTTATACAATTATGGCATTACTTATGTGGTTCTAAGATTTTTCGTTTTTTAAGCTGCATTGTTGTCAAACTCAAGGAAATTCAAACGATCCAAATCGTAAGATGACAAGCTTGAGGCACAAAACAATTGCAGTTTTTGCTCTCCACCTGCATCTCAAATTAACCATGTCATGGCAAAATTTCATACCGAAGTGAATACGATTGTTTCCGTCTCTTTGTCCGTTCAACCTTTATGCTTTTCAACTCGTTTTCGATTCAGGTTGACTCGTTGAATCAAGGTTTATTTGACGTTTTAGCCCGATAATTGTTGATGCCCTACATAAAACTCTCATCCGCCAGGAATGAATCCGAGTCTGCGTAAATTGTCACTTTTTGTGTTTGTATTAGTGATGGTCTCCTAGAGTCTGGAACATTTTCTCAGGCTTGCTTCAAGGCAAGGTGTTGAATAGTTGGTTTTCATTTCTATTTTCCACCAATTCCTGTTCGTTGTTGCTTTGATCAGATGCACCTGGGCAATAGAAGGATGGAAGGATGGATGGATGGATGGATGGATGAATGTAGAAGAGAGAGGAAAGAGAGAATGAAAGAATGGAAAGAAAGGGCTCTTGAACAAATGAAGACAAATTCTCTCGTTGGAGATCGGGGTGTTCTTTATGAAAAGGCAATCGTCCAGAACACTTGGGAGACGCGCTTCTGCATCTTCAGCAACCAACAGTGCCACAATCCATACAGTCCATAGTCCTCTCTCTCTCTCGTTCATACAGTAAATCACGTGTTGTGGATTGCTACTACCATTTTGCCATCCATGCCATCACACACACACACACACACACATACAACTCAGTTTGGCTGCATCCTGTTGGTGGCAAATGGCAATTGAATTAGATCGCGGCCTCTGATTGCCAGATGCAGTCACTGATAAAGAATTCGCAAAGAGTTCGATGTCCTCAGATGATTCCAGTTGAGGCCAAGTCACTCAAGTGAGACACGTGGAGGAGAAAAGAAGAATCGATTGCGCGAGTTTGATTGAAATGATGGTTCATGGCTTGGAGATTGGAATTAAGTTTGATTGACCAAAAGAAGGTGGGATCATTACTGGATTCCATGGCGGTTCCGGTTGGTGGTTATCCCGGGGAATTTCTTTGATTATGGCTCCCTCATCATTGCTAATGTACCAAGACGAATTGGATAATTGTCACTGAATGGCGATGGCTGTCTCTCATCATCTTTAGAACAAGTTAAAAAAACCATGGAGTGTCAAAGCGAGCGAGTACAACATACCTTTCATTGTAAGGTACAAGACTATAATTTACGCTCTTTCGGTGGGTAGAATGATGCTTGAATCGAAGTGATCGATGGCTCTCTCCACGTGCGTCTTCGAGAGTTGGATGTGGCACATCCGTCCCAATTTATTAATGTCTACCTGTGACCAACAGACAATGTAGTAGGTGAACCGCGAATCATGATCCATTTCTCAAGGAATGGTTTCACCATTTCAGAACCGGTTACACGGACCGGAAAAAGAAGATCATCAAGGAGTGGACCAAGTCATCCTCTATCCCTACTTCTAACAATGGCAACTCATCATCCACCTCATCGTCGGCCACTTCAGCCGCGGCAGCTGCTGCGGCTGCGGCTGAAACGGCTGCCCGGTCAGCAGCCATGGCGGCCGCTACGGGAGGTTACGAAAATTTCCTATACCACTCCTATAACATAAAAGATGAAAGCGCCCTTAGAGCGGCCGAGTACCCTTACAGTCATCCGGCGGCTTATGCGGCATATCAAGAGGCGGCAGCAGGTCTGGTCCATCCTTACGCCCATCACATGGTGTCTGCTGTGGCCGCAGCGGGTAGTGTGGGATCTGAACCGAGTCCGGCGGGTCGGCCGGGTCGGCGGAAGAAGAGGAATGCGGCCGCCAGTGCCGGAAGTGCGTCTTCATCAACTCATTCGGGTGGTGGTCATTCCGGACTCACTCGAGACGAGCGCAAGGCCTTGACTCTGAGTTTACCCATTACCGTTCAAGACATCATCCACTTGCCCATGGACGAGTTCAACGACCTCCTTTCCAAGCACGAGCTCTCCGAAGAACAACTCACCCTCTGTCGGGATATTCGGAGACGTGGCAAAAATAAGGTCAGTTTGGCAGGCAAGAGGGCATGTTTGATTCGTCGAGAATGCGAGAGTGTCACAGTGACTGTAAACGAAAGGGGCACGAGGCTTGGGCGTCCAATTAGAAATCGCTTGACGAAGATTAATTCCCTCGGTTAGAGGAAAAGACAATAGATGAAGTGGAATGGTCGGTTGGTGTGTTTTCGACACGTTGGGATTGGATGGTTTCACGATGGACGTGTTCGATTTTGTGTCTTGATCCCTTGCAGGTGGCGGCGCGGAATTGTCGCAAGCGTAAAATCGACCAAATCAAGCAATTAGAGGATGATGTCCAACGAATTCGTTGCAAGAAAAGCGAACTCATCGCCGAGCACGAGAAACTCGTGGCTCAGCGATCTCACTGGACCGACCTCGTCAAGCGACTCCACGATTACATTCTCAAAGTAAGTGTGTTAAGCATGTGCAGATTGACACTTGGTAGGAGATCTGGGTCAACGACAAAATATCAATTCATTTCCTCCTCCCAATGTATCTGCAGGAAGTGGGCCATGACCCAAGTCAGTGGCAATTGCAAATGGACCACAGCCGACAAGTGCATATTATGCCTCGAAACCTCGCCGATGAAACTGATCCCTCCAAGGTATGCATACGATTGATTGCCAGATTAAGTTGGCGATTGGACTGGATTGGATGAAACGTTGCTTTCCCTATGATTTCAGCTTCCGGCCCCTTATCATTATGCGCCCTCGGTGGGTCCTCCAGTGATGGAACAGACCGTGATGCCAAATTAAAATTACCAAGGCTGTCGCCACCTCCTCACTCCACCTTCCATCCTCACCGTTTATATGCTAATATGGTACGAAGGGTACCATAACCACTAGAATCCGCGAATTTTACCACTTCCCTTTGGCCATCCATTGGACGAACGGGGATGGAAAGTGACCACCCACTTCATGATGGATAGCTGTTTTACCGCTACTCGTATATCTCTGATTTCACCAGGCTGTGATAGAATTTGTTTCAATAAAGGCACGCCTCGTCTTCAATGGAACAATCATGATTGATCTCATAATTATTTGCATGATTAGTGGTAAAAACTGTATGTTGTCTCATTGTCTATAATTGTTTGCCTTTGGTTAGCCATTTAGGTAGTTTGTCAGCGCTAGTAGTTTGAATCTTAGGCGGGCTGACATCCGTGGAGTCAGAGGTAGGCTCTGCGGTTATCGACCGGGAACCGCATGTTGACGGCTGATCATTCAGAGCACTTTGGCATATTTCGGCCACATCTTGACTTGGAGGTCGAACGAGTCGCGTGGGGCGTTTTCTATCCGCATTCCTCACAGCCTGACGAGCTCCAGCCTGATTGGAGAGGCTTTGGTCCAGCTCGGACTTCAAATATCGGTCGCGTTGAGCGGGGGAGGTAAAGTAAAGCAAGGCCGACGGCACACAGCCCGCATCCAACAAATTCATATCCGGTGATAATATCGTCTTAGGCGGGGTGACGAAGAGGTCAAAGGCGTCATCCGAATGGATTAAGAATTGCTGAATGAATGCTTTGACATCGGCAATGGTTTGACCGGAGAGAAAGACCCCCTGGAGCACGAGCTTATCCGGGAATTGTATCCGGATGACGGATTTATGAAACTGTTGAAGGGTCTGCAACTTTTGAGCCTCTTTTTGCGCCTCCTTGTACCCCTTGGTCACGAGTTGTTCGCCTTCTTCCAATCGTTTCACTTCCTTGATGCGCTCCTGATACAAGCGCCGCACCTCTTCCACGGTCAAATCAAAGAATGAATCGTCCACCTGGCATCGCGCACTCACGGATCCATCATCTAATCGATACACCACGGCTGAATGGTCCTCGTGGATATAATTAATCACGGGCTCCACCTTCACCTCAGTCCCCACGACAACGTCTTGGGCGGAGGAAGAGGAGCTACCAGGGTCGGGCTCGGATTTCACGGGTGCTTCAACTTTGACGGCCGGTTCGGGACGGGCTGGCGATTCGACCTCATCTTTTATGATTTTGGACCCTTCCACCTCCATGGGCTCGACGGGTTCCACCGGCTGATCCACGGGTTTGGGGATCAAGTGTTCCGTGCCGGTGTCTTCCAAGGTAGCCCGCATAGGGCGAATGGGCGGACTGGACGAGCGTTGGGCCTGGCCATGACGGACTTGGATATCAAATGTGCCTTTCAATTGGCCTTGCGAGTGCTGGGCCTTGGTTAAGAACCGCAAAAGCACCCGACCTTCACCGCCGGCCAAGGTGTGCAGCGTTTTGGCCGCCAAAACGTCTCGACCGCACATTTCGGATCGGCCGAAAACCACCACGGGCATGATGGGATCCTCCGCAGCCGGCACTGGCACCTCAAAAGCGGCCAACACCGCCCAAAGCGATAACTGACCGTCCAAGGCCAACTTTTTCCGTTGGCCCGTCTCGTCTTGCAAGGCCACCTGGATGGGCGTGGCCCGTCGTTTCTCGTCCTCGGCCAGCTCTTGGGGCGTTTTTTCCTTGAGCTCGAGCCAGGCCTTATTGGGCAGACCCGAGTGGCGCACCAGTTGCGTGAGGGACATTCGCTTCTGATGATGCAGCACATGAAAGTGATGGGCTTGGAGCGAACCGCCCCGTTTCTGACACGCTGCCCGCACCACATCCGTCAGGGTATCGTTGGGCGTGCTGGGCACGGTGACCGTGTGACCCGTGGGACAGAGCACGTTCAACACAAACTTGGACATGAGGATATGGGCACCGGACCGCTCAGGATATGATGAAGCCCTGCCCTACTACGGGATGACTAGGCCTGCATTTTTTCCCGTTCTTTCTCACCCGAGGTTGCGGTAATGTACTTTCGCTGTTTCATGCGTCAACCCTTGTTTTGTTTTCACCACCACCTCATTTTCACACGCAGTATGTATGCATGGTATGCACCTTAGGGAGTGCTAAAGCTACCGCCAAATCGGCAACCGCTGGCTGGCATCCCGTGCTTGGGTCAGTACAGCAGACTTAATAACAAGTAGTGCTGGGACTTGTGCCAGTCCTTCGATTTTCCGACAAGTCCAGTAGAGGTATCCTAGGGGTGCTTTCCATCACGGTCAAATAGTGATGGAGTAATGTGCATTTTCTGACAATTTTTTTGCGGACTTCCTTACTGCTACCGGGATTGGAATCCCAGCAGTTCAAGACTTCAATTTGAAGCAGAAAAATTGAATTATTTTTCTAAAAGACTCAAGGCTAGCCAATTGAACCAAAATTGAGGAACCAAGAAGGACTTGAGTGCAGTCAGACTCACCAAAGCACTAATAACATGTCTGGTTTTATTGATCAATTGACAATAATGCAAATATGTAATCTTTATTGCAACTCTTGGTCATGTCACGGCATATAAATAACTACAAAATAAAATATAATGTATAGACACTATACAAGCTTGTTCATAAAACAAGAAAAAAGCCAAGAAGTGAAAGGCAAGAAAATAGTTGACTAGAAATTGATATCACAATGAATATGATTAGAATTGGTTCAATGTACATGAAAAAGGGGAAGAGGGGAATCACAGATAGTACAATCACAGTAAGGTAAAGGTAAATGATGAACTTCTTTGTTATTGCAGAGTAGAGGATGGATCAGATTGAAAAGATCTTTTGTCAGCTCCCGTTGTTGTGCAAGCAAGCCCTTGACCAAGAAGGACAACTTGTTTCCGGACATCACCTCCGGAAAGGTTAGGTTCCCAACACTGTTGGACACTAACCTTGCCAGCCCATTGGTGAGGGGCTTGGTTTCACACAGAGAATGTGTCCATGCATTGTTGGCATATTGGAGCATGCACAGGTATTGTTTGAGAACTTGGTGAATGTGGCATCAACGGATTTGAGGGCAGATTGGGTGGAGTTTAGGAGCCACAGGTGAAGAGGAAAATTGGAGTGATGTAGATCTGGAAGAGTTGAAGAACCATTGGAAGGGGAAGATTCTTGATAGGAAGTCTATTGCAAATGTATCCAATCCTGGCCCTGGCTTTGATTGACAATTTGAGATGGTTGGTGAATGAGAGTTGGGTGGAGAATATGAAACCAACATAATTTAAATTGTTAACGATTTCAATTGGACTATTGTTAATATGGAACCAAGCTCAAAAGGTGAAAATGAAACTGAACTGTGAATGGCAGACATGGGACTGGAAAGATTCTTCAAGATTTGCTAGTAATTAAAAAGAAAGTAAGTTATAAAATAATAAAGGATAAGAAATTGTAGCATTGGGGGCACGGTACTACTATCTGCACCAAGACATGACATGTCTTATAAAACAACTTGCCTGAAACAGTTTTTCTCTCACACCGAACAATTTCTTAAAACTACTCAACTTGGCCATTTATATCTCCATTAAGACAAATTTACCAAACTTGAAAGTCATTTTCTTTACTTTCATTTGCTTCAGTTTAACTAAAATTTTACAATCAGCAAAATGATCCTTTAATTCAGCCTGATTTTAACATACAACTATAGCAATTTGTCAATCAAATATATTGAACAGGAATGTCACATCAAACTCAAAAGAAAACTCTCCACTCATAGGAAAGAAACTTGATTAACCTAAAATGATGCTTCACACTCTCCACGTACACGTAACGTCATTTTCACCTACTCTTGGATCCTGCAATGAAATTAAATTCATCCCATTTTATTCCAAGAACCCAAAACCGTCAATCCTTTTCAGAGTTACTAGCGTTGGAGTTTTTCTCAAAACTGAAGTTTGGAACAACTAAAAGATGTGTGCAAAAATGTTTTACAAACGCAATGTGCATTTCACGAATAACAAAACCTGCCGTTTGAAAAACCAAAGAAAATGACTTGAGCTGGTTTTGTTTTGATCGAGGTTGAGCGAGTGGCTATCAAGCATAAATAAAATCTGCTCTCAAGAAAAGATTCCAGACTCCTAGATCTCATATTCTCAAGTCTGAACACTCAAATTATCATCTTGAAGTGACAAGAGATTAGGGATTGCTCAAAATTGATGTTTCTCCTTTGCTTCACCACTGACTTCCCCCCCCGCCCCCATACTAGCCCCCAATTTTGATGTCTAAACTCACAAGGAGTAAGTATAGCCAAAAGTAATGAGCATTTAAAACTCCTACCAGGGAGGGTGCAAATTGAATGAGCCAGTACCACGATGGTAAGATCTTACCAAGCTGGTGCCAAGTAAGTCATTTTCTGCCCATCTCGTAGTGAGTTTCAGGACCTCATTGCCTAAAATCCAACTTGAGTGAAGGAAAAAGCATTCGATTTATCAGGATAAAAGTTACGTTTCCCCCACCCTACCGTCTCTGTCAAGTGATGACGTCGTCCTTGGTATAGATTACTGCCTTAAATTTACCATTTTTACCTTTGACGAACCAATCATTGGATGCAGCATATTTAAATATCCCACACTGTATAAATAACATTTTGCCCGTGGCGAGTTTAACAGACGTTGTTTTCAATTTGTTAGTTAAGCGCAACGTGTCCTTGAAAATGCAACATTTTTCAGTAAAAATATATTTAGGTTGAAAATTAATTTGTTTAGATTTCTGGTTAATTAGCTTACGTCATGAATGTAAAACACGATCCATTTTTTTGTCTTGGTTTGGCATATCATCGGCTTTTCTAACCGCTAAAAGGAACCATTGTATTGGAGGACTAGGCCTAAATCTTTCTTTTAGACGAGACTTGCTCAATATCTTAACCTCCGGCTCCGTGATCTATAAGTGGAGTGCTCAAATGCGTTGACCCCTAGGATGCCTAGGATCATTGAATTTCAAGTGAGGCCATTTTTGATTGGTCAAGATTGGCCTGATTGGTCAAGTAAATGTAAATATTTAGCACTGAGTTTTTTTTAGAAAATTGTCCATATCATGGTTTACGTGTATTTGATGATATTGATTGTGCTAGATACTTTTATCCCTTTTATTTCATGTCAACGCCAAGTTGAAGTCTTCTCTGGCAACCCTTTTCGTCCGACAACGAACCCGACATCCGTTCATTGACAGCGCCGGTTGAAGTTGGGCGATTTACTTGGACTTTGCGTCCCTATCTGAAAAAACTTCTTGAATTACTCCAAATAAGTAAGAAAAAAAACACTCGACCAAGAATCTACATGACATTGGCTCTCCTTTTGAAAAAATTAGTCGGTAGGATTAGAGCACGCATTGTTACCTGAAACTGGTTCCGATTTTTTCCCATTGTTATAGATTTTGGCTTCTTGGATCTTTGAGGCTGCGACCGTCAGGGGTCGCTTTTCATGCTCGTACTGCTCTACTAGAGAGCCCTAGGATGGTGTAGATTTTCCTCTATGCCAAGAAAGCCGCGACCAAATTCCTCTTGTGGCAAGGGTAAATTTGGACAATAGCCCAGACTTGGCCCCGTGCGACTTCTTTATGTTCCCAAAGGTCAAGTCACTCATTGCTGGGAAGAATATCACTATGAATACAATCAGCCATTTCTGGAATGCGACAGTAAGGAAATTTCTAGCAGAAGATGACTTCAAAACCGCATGTTTGTCATGGATGAAGCGGATTAATAAATGTATTGATAAAGAGGGTGATTACGTGGAAAACTATCAATAAATACGTTTCCGCGCACGCATCCGCATTTTTGAGTAATTTCGATATTCTGACTTAAGAATGAGCACACCTTGTGTAGAATATCCATTACGGGAAAGTAAATTCTAAATGTGATATTAAAATGTAAATATAATGAGCATTTGACGTGTCAGTGTTGTGTTCATGGTAGCTATTTACTAAATAAAGTTGAAAAGGGTGGACCCAACCAGAGGCCTGTTTTTTAAAGCTCTTACCTTGGAGTTAGGGGCTTGGACGCTAACCGGTAAGAAAAAACACTCACCAGAGTGATGAGGGATGCTCATTCTGGGTAACGTCCAGGCCTTAACTCAGAGCAAGGGTGATGTTCACATTGATGTGCGAAAATATCATTAACGGTTCTAGTCAAGTCAACAAGCTTATTTTGCAACCAATTTTGGGTGTGGCAATCTGAAGCCTAGGTAACAAATTTCAGAACGATTGAACGATTTTTGTAGAACTAATGGCATTTTAAGACCCAGTACAGTCAGTTACGACTGTTACTACGTACTAACTCGCGTCACCGCAATCGCCCTTTTGGATGATTTAGGTGTCAATTTTCCTTCAAATGACTTGCTCAAGTACACAGACAGTGCTAAATTTCAATGGGGCACCCCCGCATGGTTTCGTGAGTGCATATTTTGAGATGCGATTTGTTCCCAGTTGCACCTACTGCGAGTATCAGACAGTTTCATGAATTACATTTTGAAATGCAACTGGGTACAGTTTAGTTCTGTCGCATTTCAAAATTTGCGTTCACGAA